>NC_066319.1:29149752-29455734 GCF_022539315.1 Serinus canaria | reverse complement strand
GATGTCTAACAATATTGTCATATTATCAGAATAGTTTGGATACCATGTTCCTCACTGTGGCTAAGTTTGATAACCAAAGCTAAGAATATGCTGGTAGTTCTGCTAATCAAAATATAAACATTTTATTTAGGGTATTCCAAAGTAGTTACCTTGTGCTATATTTGGTGATATACTTTTAGACAGTACTGTTTGGTCATTTGTTGATTCTCAACATTTTCAGTAGTAGCATTAGGTAATGGACCGACAGTCCTCAGAATTGGAGTGGCAGTATGGACTTCTCCAATAACATCCTGTCACCATGATTCAGCACTAAGGTTTATTGCTGAGTTAGGAAGGTTTAGTCAGACTTAGTCCATGATTCATTCTTTGGCTTTTCTGCTGATGGTCTTATAATACTTATTTTAATGAAAATACTGTCAGACTTGACCTAGAGATGAGCTTCATTTGTGTTGTATTCCTGTGTTGTTTTATCACTCTGCCAATTCCAGGTTTTAGGGTTAATAAAACTGTTTGAAAGCCAAAAATGGATGTTTATTTACTAGAGAACAGAGTTCTAACTTTATCTTTTATTTTATTTAACTGATGTTTTTAAAATATAAGGAGATCCCAGTGGTGCTTCCAAGGCTTCTAGAAGCTGCACCATGCCATGTCTCCATGAGCCCAGTGCCAAATCCATGCCCCTGTGTTGGGGCAAGGGATATGTGGTGTGCAGAATTGCCCCTCCCTGGTGATGCTCTCCTGGGACCCAGGTCCCTCTGATCAAATTTTCAGCCCATGGATGATGTGTGGCTTCTAGCAGCCCCTGATACTCTGACCGTTTGGCTTCTTGGAGTTGGGTTGCTTGGGAATGCAGGCCAGGTGGGTAAAGCCTCTCTGGTTTTACAATGGCTGAAATGTAAGCATGGGGATGTCTGGAAGATTGATTTTATCACGTTGTCCCAAACCTGTCATAGCATGAGCTGACAATGGTGAAAGCAACCACAGAATGGCTAGGAACATGTGTTGTGTCCCATGCCATATGGGGCACTGTCCTGGGCCTTGAAAAGCAAGTGTTAGGGCAACATGGTACTCCAGAAAGAATTGAATCAGATAATGATCCCCAAAACCACTTCATAGACACTTGGGCCACAGAACACAGCTGGGAGTGGGTACAGCACTCTCTGGTGCCCCACGCTCTGAAAGACGCAACGATATAATGGACTGTTCAAGACTGCACTAAGAGCAGTGGGTGGTGTGACTTTCAAGCACTGGAATACACATTTAGCCAAGGCCCCCTAGTTAGTCCACACCAGATAAGCTGCCAGTCAGGCTGGCCCTGCCCAATCAAAATTTTTATGTACTGTAGAAGCAGATAAAGCTCCAGTAGTGCGTGTTAAAGACATGCTGGGGAAAGCAGTCTGGGTTATTCCCACCTCTGTGAGATTGCTTTTGGGCAAGGACCTGAGTGCACTTAATATAGACATTTATGTATGCTCTACCAGTACATATATGATTTGTCACTACATTTGGAAAAAAAACAATGTGTGTTAAGTAGATGTTAGGAGCTCACATCTTGGTTTATTTTGCCTTGCCAGTGGGTTTCATCTCTCTGTACTGTTCTTTCTGACAGGTTTTGTGGCTGCAGAAACATAAAAATGAATAGGAAAGTGTATGGAATTTTATTTGAGGGTGTAAATTATTATAACTGTCTACTAGCACGGTGTCTTTGTTTCATGATTAGGGGAAGTCCTCTGATGTTGCTGCATCTATCCCTGATTCAGGATGCTCCATTAAAGTTAGAAAGTAAAATCCTTTTAGCAGCTAGTCATATTTTTTTCCTTCCAAGAAGCCAGCTTTTTCCTCTTTGGTTGAGTCTTCCCAGCAGGAGGTGCCTTTTTGCTTTGCCAGTTGGACAAAACCCACATCCACTTACAAAGACTATACTGGAACTTAAAGGCATTTCATTTTAATTCCAGGCAACCATCCCTTTGCTGCTGCCTTTGGAACAGCTCAGCTGTGGAAGAAATGAGCTAATGTAAAGTACTTAGTGAAGCCCAGAGGTTTATGGTTGAAATAATTAAGGAGAGGAATTGCACACCCTGTACTTGATTTTTGTTTTAATTAGTCTTCCTTTGATCTAGTAACTCAATTTAAATTTTAAGATTTGAATTAACAACCCGCCACACTATATTGCTTAATTCCTCTCCTTCTCCGCCTGTAGTCCGATGTAGAATATGGTTTATGCTTTCTGGTTTTTATTTTGTTGTGAAAGGGTTTGACTGTCACTCCTACTTCCTAGTTCTACTGGGAGTCTTTCCATCTCTCCCATCCTCTCTTTTCCTCCATTCTTCCCTCTTCTTTCCCAAATCACTTTCTTTCTCCTCAAATATCTTCACTAACTTCACATTCAGTTTAGGATGCAGTTGAGAATTGTTTTAGAAATCTGCCTCAGGCATCTCTTACAGATTATTTCCTTCACTGTGAATTAGTCCCACTCTTTCCATGTGATTTCTGATTTATTGGAAGAGCTGTCTTTTTGCTGTTGCCAGCAGCTTCTTGCACTTCTCTGCCTTGCTGGATGAACTAGCCAATTTTAGTACTTATTTGAAATTTTTTTTTTTACCCCTGCCTTGGCATCTGAGTTTTTCCCTTTCCTATGAGAATATGTTCTATGCCTTGGTTTATCATCATGTTGTATTTGTGATTAGGCACAAGAGAATTTGCATGTACGTTTTTCACATTGTATCTGCAACTTGGATGTTGAAGCATGCCAGAAGTCTACTTTGATTGTATTACTGATGAACATTTTTTCTTTTTCTATCAGGTTTTCATTAGTATAGTTCATGGTTGTTGTGCAGGTCCTCTTTGATGGAAAGAAATGACAAGCTTTAGAAAGAGAATGGCAATTTAAGTCAGAGGCATCAGGCCAAGCATCATTTCTTGAAGAAAAGTCATGAAAACATTAATATTAACATAAACCAAATAGGACTTAAGTTTTTGAAGTCTTATCCAAAAAAATTTTCTGCCAAAAAGCTGCTGGGCAAATATGAAAAATTGCATAGGAACCTGGTCTATCTGCTTTAGAAAAATAAAACTTTATATTGACATTACCAAGATTTGAACTCTGCTTCTAGAAGTGGGATATTTTAGAATCCATCTTAGCTATGTTGCTAATAAGCTTTTCATGTCTCTGAGTGGATATGTGCCCTTTTATATTTTATAAACAAGCAGAAAACTTCTGGAGCTTCTGGTACAGTTCAGTGCACAAAAATGCTAATGCATGCATGCTGTACTTGTGATCTCTATTTGGCAACCAATCATTATTTTCTTTTTTTTTCTTTCAAGTGAATGAGACTGTGCTTCTGATTTTTCCATGATAATTTGCCTGATCAATGATACAGCTATCCATTTTTTAAATTCCTACTATGATATGTCTTCCTGCTACTTTTCATTTTGACTGTTTTGTGTTTCCTGGTTTGATCCCGTCCCTGAGAATCCCCAATGCAGTTATGGCCACTGGAGTTGCTAGTAGGTGGATGGAAGGAGACCTCTTTTAGTGCTTTGCCTCATTGGTGAATTTTAGCTAGCTGCTGTTTATTTTACTAGCAGCATTCCAAAAATGCCTTTTGTGAGTTTCTTTTGTTTGGTCATCTAGTTGCATCTATTGCATTTTGCATTAATGAAATACATGGGACTTGGGCAGGATTTCTTCTCAAATGTGGTGGAATCTAGTTTTCATAATTCTGTATTTACTCTGTGATATTATACATCTTAGCTTTGATAATGACAATGGAAAGCCAAACCAGTTAAAGTCTCAGGTGATTCCATGGTATAGCAGAATATGTTGAAATATATAATAAATATTTTATATTCATATAAAATATGAATATAAAATATTTATATATCATTTTTTTCATATATATCATTTTTCTCCTTTAAACAATGAAACTGCCTTTAAGCAAGCAAACAGAATGTAAGGAACAAGATACAACCAGATATTCAGTATTTTGAAAATGTGAGTAAGCACTTTAAATAGTATATCCTTTATATGCTCCTTGTCTTGGATGCAGTTGGTGGGAACTTCCTGTGAGAGAGATTTTTTCTTGTTATAGTTAGTTCAGCTTCCTGTAAAGCTGATCTTTCTTGAGCTGTTGAAGAGCAGCAATGAAACAGGTGATAACTAGCAAGAATAACTGTCTTGGCTGTTTTCAGATTGCATACCCTATTGTGTTTTTCACAAATGCTAGGCCACATTGGATACACCACTAAACTGTTGTGATGTAACAAATGCATTTATTACAACAGTTCTGATTACTCCTAACTGCTTAAAGTGGGGTTTGTCTTTCACGTTGAAGCTGTTCTGATGATAGTGGCATCCAACAGCTGACACTGAGGTGGAATGTTTGGATGTGGTTCCAAATCAAATAAAATCATATTTGAGAAGTTCCAAGATAAGTGTAGAATTGTATCTTTACCCATCTTGCATATGGAAATAATTGTTTATCATAGACTATTTTAGACTGTTTGCTTGCTTAACGAATCTCATAATCCCTACATAGTACTGCAAGTGATGCTTTGCTGTTGCTTTTAAAGAATTTCAGTCCTGCAGCTTGTAGGATGGCTTGGAAGGAAGTAAATCATCTTACTTGGCTTAGGCTTTTTCAGTGTCTCTGGTAATTTGAAATACAAGTGATAGTGTGGATGTTGAGTATCTGGTCATATGTGAATGCCCAAGAATTGAAAGGGGTATGGCTTAAGACAGGATGAAGACTGGGGGGCCTCCCAGTTTTTTTGTGGTGCAAGAAGTTTCTACTATGCCTTGCCTTATATCTTATCATTCAGAGAAAAGCTGTCTATAGGTGTGCCAGCCTTTCTCAGAAAACTGCATAGAAATGCATCCCCTTAGGCCAGAGATCTTTGAACACAGCCCTGAAGAGGAGGATAAAGTATGCTTGGCTTGTATTCGCTCTATTATGACTTGAAATCAAAAGTAAAGATAATAGTTATATGACCAGGTTCAGCCTTGATAAAGGAGTAAGGAGTAAGTATTTTGTACTGCTGTCTATTCCATCACAGTGGGAGCTTTAAAAAAAGGCTTCCATCCAGAAGGTTGTTCCAGATATTCACCAATCTATTGATTCTGCTCTTGCTTACTACAGGGATGGCTGAGTGTAATAGTGGGAGTTTTTTAGGCATAGAACCACAAAACTTTGCAGTCTGGAAGATTTCTGTTCACCGTTTCTCTTTCAATCTTGCAGTTGGCCACAGGTTTGACCTCAGGTACTTGAAGGACCTACAATTTCTCTGAGCATGGTTTTGACTGTCTCACAAGCTTTCTAGAAGAAAGCACTGAGAGAAGAGGCTTGCAAGCAGAATGTTGGGACTTATACAGGAGCTTCACCGAAGTCTTTCATTTCTGGGAGAAATAAAAATGGTTAAACAATGAATTGTTTCGCAAAGATAGAAATGCAAAATTGCTTTTGGCTGCTTGGCTTTTGTAAGGTCTTTGTTACATGTACAGTTCTATACACTAAGCATTAAAAGTGAAACAAAAAAGCCCACAACCTTGAAAATAAAGTTAATTCTGTTGACACATTGAAAATAGGAAAAGCAAGAAAACACTGCAGATGTTTTAGATCTGAGGAGGTTGATGAAGCGCTGCATTGTAAGTTAGACATCATTATCTTGATTATGCTGCTTCTTTTTTACAGACCTGCAGGACAATATTTTTCTGGTAATCTTTAAGTAAGAGTTCATAGTATTGCAGCTGAGTGACTCAATTTCATTCTAGGTTTTGAAAAAGCAAGACTAAGGAATGGTTGCATTGTTCTTTACCTATGCCTTGACCAGAAATTGCTTTAATGTGACCCAAAGTCTGGATTAAAGTCAGAGTGATTATGGAGACTCAAAAAATGGATGATTTTTCCAAATACAGGAGAAATTTGGATTGTTTGGATAAAGTGTTTGATCTCTCTCTTGCATGACATATATAAAGTTCTGTTGCCTCTGTTGATTCTATTGTGGAAAAAAATTATAAATACAAAGGAAAATGTAAACTAATTTAAGGAATGAGCTGTTTCCTCAGTAATTTCTCTATATTTGTCTAATCTTGGAAAGCTATTAGCTTGTTTCATTAATATGCAGCAGTGTAGAATTCCATGGGCAAGAACACCTCCAAAAAAAGATGTGTGAGTTTTTTAATAATGTAACATAGAATTTTGAAAATTGTGTCAGCAAAACGTGTTTTAAATAATTTGATGACTATTCACATGAGATGGATAACTTTTAAAACATTCTGGTTTGGAATCAATGCTCAGCTTAATTTAGCTTTCATTGCTTCTCATAGCACCATGCAAATTAAGTGCAAAGCTTGTTTAATGTAGGTAACTGCAGTGGGTTTGAGGGGAATGGGGAGGACATATTCAGAGTTAAGATGAGCAAAATCTTAAACAGCTTTAAACCCATATGAAGGGTATAATTTTAAGACTGAGTGGATGGAAAAGAGAGTCTCTTTTGCAGCAGTGTTGTGAGAATTGATGTGAAGAACCAAGAATTACTCCGTGTTTCCCTTTTCATGGCATAAAAGACGTAGTGGTGTTGTGGGTTTCAGTGTGTTTTTCTGGAAGGATTGTTTTTTGCCTTGACCTTTTGCTCTTTCCAAGCCCTGGTTCTGTCTGATAGCCATGAGGCAGCCATGCTGTTAACATGCTGTTGTTAACAGCCAAGCTGTTAACATGCATTCTCTTTCTTTGCTTTTGCTTGGACTGGCCACTCTGGAATGAATCCTGCATCATTCAACAAAATCTGTTAGCTTAGGTCCTGCAATACACTTTCACTTTGTAAGGTGGTATTTATCACTGGTGATGTTATTTTGATAGGGGGCTAATTGTCTGTGTGATTTTTTTTTTTTAATTCATGGAAAGGGAGTCCTATTTCTTTCCCTTAAGAAGTGTGTAGTGTCTTTGGATGCATTTGCACTGAGCTACAACTGTAGAACTACTGTCTGTGTCAAACAGGGCATGCTTGTTCCTGTCATGTTGGCTTTATCAAGCCTGGCATGGGTACCTCAGTGTTATTTAGGGAGCACATTTTCTGCTAATGAAAGATGCAGCTGCATAGGTGCTTCTCTTCACTAGGTTATGAATGCTAGTAACTTGAAGCTAATTGGTAAAAATAAGTGGATTTTCTCCACCCATTTCATCTTAGCTGTGCATGTATGGGCCAGCTTATGCACATAGTGCCCACTTACAGTAGTGAAGTCAGATCTCTAAGGTGAGATGGCAGTCAAATAATGCACACAAAAATATGACCAATGATTTGGGCCCATCTGCTGATTTAATTAGAAATGCTGTGAGACTGTTGTCCTGTCAGTAGAGGAAAGTCATCTGAAAGATCTTCATATGGTAAACTCTACTTGCTTTCATTTGCATCCTGACACAGACTCTATAGAACCACAGTTTCAAAGTGTTTGAAACTTGAGGCAGAGAGATGCAGGTCATTCCTCTGTAGCATTTAATGGAATAACAACATTTTGCTTGTAAATCTAGTTGGATGTCAGCTGGTAAATGGAGAAGGAAAGAAAGACTGTGGGAATGCTTTTAAAAATTTTTAGTATCATATATTCTTGTTTTGAAATGCTAACACCAATGGGAGATTTAAGAACAATAACAAAATACCATTGCATATTCCCCCTCACCCTGCCACTTTTTTCATTACAAAGTAGATCTTTTAGTATTTTGTCAAGTGCCCTTAGTCTTTCATGTTCAAGACAGACTGGCTGAGTGGAAGGTTTGAGAAGAATAAATAAAGGAGTGGGAAACAAAGGGTGTGTGTGTATTTACTTGTCAAAGATGTGGAATTTGCAGATATTAAAGCAGAATCAGCCTAGGTTTAAAACCTAAAGGAATGGCTAAAATGTTGTGCTGTTTTAGGTAGAAGCTATTTTCCCTGTGGGCATTTGAATCTGAGTGAGTTTTTTTTTAATACAGGCAAATATGATTTATCATTTCAACATGCCCAGTGGGCTCAATCTGCAAATGTTTCATAACAAAGATAACCAGTATAAATGGTATATGGATTCTTTATTCATTTGAAGGTGAACCTCAAAGTAAACATCACTGGTTTCCTGAATGCTTAAGTGGTGCTTTGCTATGTTTGACTAATGGGTGTTGTGAGTTTGGGAATTTCAAGCAGCAGGATGTATTTCACAGAGAATAAAACTCAAGTGAAACAGTGGTCTGTCCAGCAAGATTTCCTTTGACATAGCTTTCTTGGCCGTGTAAATTGCAAAAAGTTTGTAAGTGCTCACTATGCAAGGAAACAGTCTCTGTTTAAAACGTGTGTTTGGATGCTTACCATTAGTGTTTTATCTCTTAAAAATATTGTTCTGTTTGAGAGATGGCCCTCATAGATGATTGTTGTTTCTTTTATTAAATACAAATTAATTGGAAGATTGTAGGTATGGGGGAGGAAAAGTACATGCAAGAAAAATGTGTGGCTCTTAGTTTATTTAAAGATAGGATACTCAGAAATAAAATTACTGCTGTGCTGTTGTTTAAGTATAGTGACCTGCCCCCTGAAGTTACAGGGCAATGTAATTTCCTTTTAGCAATAAAGCAAAAGGGCAAGAGTAAGGTTTTGCTGTAGATGATACCAGATCCTTTAACTATTCATTTGACTGGTTAAAATTATTCATCTTTCTTTGCTAAAATGGCACCTGATAACTTGACCCTAAAGCATACTGTGTAGCTATTGTTCTTTTAATTTCAATACTTGCTTGGTCATTATCTGTTTGAGGCTTTTTATTTATTGCAACAAGCATATATTCAGCTGTCATTGCTATATTTTATAAATGCTCAAGTAATGGAAGGCTATTTTTAAACTCTAAAATCTGTTGTGGTTAGTCTGGTTGCAAGGCGCACATCAGTCTTGAGAGTGTAAAAGGAACAAGTTTGTGACCTCTCAGCACCTTCGGTTCAAGTCTGACATTACTTACTGTGAGTAAATTCCAAGTGTTACTTCTCCATCTGTTCTAATTATGGCTGTGAATAATTTTTTCAAAGTGTTTCTCTTTCCTGTAAAAAACCCCAAAGCCTGTCAGCTAGAACAGCAGTATCATAGAGAACCCTTCTGTTATTAAGGGACTGTGCTGAGTTTTGCCAGTTTTGATACTTTTCCTTGTTTTAAACTCCACTGTTGGTCAGCCACTGAGTGGCTGTTTCCTTTCATCCTTCTGTATGTGCTGCATATATTTTATGAAAGACATTTGGGTAGTGCTTTCCTGTCAGGGCCTAAGTAAAACTAGAATAAGGTACCTAGTGGAGAATTAGAAATGTGAATTTGTTTTAGTTTTTTTGTCATGTGGAGATATTAAAGTAGACCAGGAAACTGATGAAGTAGGATGGGAAGACCAGAAGAATTGATGTCAGTAGTTTACCCCATGCTTAGTTTGCTAGAACTTACTTTTAAAACAAGTTTTGCTTGTCCACACACTTCTGCAATGGAGAATTTACCATCTCTACAGAACCTGTTGGGCTTGTTTAGAACTTGAAGCAACAAAATGATTGTGTGGTGTTGTGCAGCACTGTTAGCCCCTGGGCATTTATTGTGTCTACACTGTGCAATATGTAATTGCACTAGCATGGACCTCTGTTGAAAGAAGGGTATTTCCTTGACTCTGAAGTTTGTCTTATTTTTATTTGGAGATACTGTTCCCTGATGTGTTAATGAAACAGGTACATCAGTGTTAATAGGAACTGTACCTTAGTCTTTGATGACTGGGGATAAACAGATCTCTGCAATAACACTGCCTCACTGTGGTGCTAAGGTTTTCCTCATGACTCTTGCGTGCAAAATACTGCAGAAAATTACAGACAGAATAAGAGCTGTCTTTACAAGCTATGAATTTGGCTTCAAGTTCCCACCTCAGCCAGCTGTTATTATCTTGTTTCATGCTGATGAAAGCTGCATACAGTGTTAAATATATTTCAGGGGATTTATAGAGATGTTGGTTAGGCAGGAGCTCCCTCTGATTTTGATTTATCTGTGCTCAATATGCATAGGCATGTGAACTAAAGTAAATTGGTGAATGCCTTGGATTAAATTAGAGGGACAAAAATGAATGCAGAGTAAATGCATCCATACACATAGTTAAATAGATGAAGTTAGATAGATGATCCCTGGCAGGATCCTTATAATTAAGAAGCTAAGCGTAGTTCTCTGGTTTATAGTCTGTTTGCAGCCTGTAGAAGAATAAACAAAAGTAAAAAGTTATGTCATTGTCAAGTAGTGCTAGAGGAAAATGAACATGTAGCATCAGGTCCATCTGGCAAGGAGAGACTGACTTCTCTTTCTTACCAGAAGCTTGTCCTCTAAGTACCCATCAAAAGAGGGCAGTCTTTCTACCTCTGATATATTATTTGTTGTCTTTATTTCTTTATTGTGCATTAAGGTAATCTAAGATATTACTTGATTACTTTCTATTATGTTGAAAATGTGTATTCCTATAAAAGAATCTGTAATGATACACCAAATAAATAGCAGTAGTTTTATATCTCAGAATAATGTTGTTAGCATAGCTGGAAAGTAATATAATTTGAGAAATATTTAATTTTCAGATGTTAATAGCAGCTCACTTACTTAGCTATACTTTTGTGTTAATGTATATAATAAAGAAGCAAAATACATATCTGCTGAAAGGTGTATAGGGAAGAATCTCACTTCTTAAATGCAGCAATATTAAAGAAGCTTGTAAGTCAATCTGTTACACCAAGTCATTATCTTTTAAGGGAAATTTCGAAGACTAACTACTCCTGCATGGAATTTTGTTCTTGTTCCAAATATTTCTTTTAAGTTCTACTTAACTATTATGTCTCTGTAATTTATTATTCAGTATTAAAAAGTAAGGAACTACTATAAGATTTGTATTTGTTTGCTTACTTTAACTGGCTTGCTTTTCGCTCACAATTCTTAGATTTTGTTTTTTCAAGTTCTTTTCTTATATAAAACCTTTTCACTTTCATCTTGAGGCTTTCAGCATCATTTGTTTGCATCTAGCTTTTCTTTTCTTGAATTTGATTCAACAGAAGGAAAATTAAAGTTCTGGTAGCAAATATATTCAGGGGACCCGAGATGCTTATGTTCTTTCATCCTGCATTGTTGGAAATCTTTTAGTGTTACTTTTTCCCACCTCCCCCTCTACTCCATTCTGTCCCCAGCCCCCAATTCAGTTGTAGCATCCTTCTGGACAGTTACCTTTTGTCTGTAAGACTGGCATAAGCCTCTCACTGAAAAGAGTGAGGAGGAATGTAGGTAGTGTGGATGGAGTTGAAATGGTCAACATGCCATTGCTAACCAGTCGTGATATACAAAAATAAGTAAATAAATACCTAAAATGAAAGTCTGTCTGCAGTTCTTAAGGATAACTCCTAAACTTTAAAGAAATTTCTCATGAGGAACCAATTTATAACCAACTCACTGTTGTGTATGGGAGATGAGTGCTTGCTTTTCTCAAGTATGACAATAAAAAAAGAGCTGCATCTTGCTTGGCCTGCTGCTGCACTGTGCTTTAGTGTGTTCTGATTGTGGTGTACATGAACTAGTTTGGGTGCTAATTTTTCTGTCAGTTACCAGCGTCATGTCCATCAAGAGGGAGATAGTTCTTAACACTCGTTGTTTTGGCAGAGAAGTTGCCTACCTTAATTTTGTGTTTTCTAGAAAACTTTTTGTTGTTTTGGTAGATCACAGGCATGTTGAATGTTGTGTTTTTACTAAACAAATACCTATAACTGGGTATTTTTAACAAAGCAGGTTTCCAGTTTCTTTGGTAGGAAATGTAATAAAATATGTTTCTATTTGTTATGGCTGGTGTAGGAATGTAAATACATTTGTTTTTTGGCCTTACTGATCCATAGTACATCAAATTAATGGTTTTGAAGTTATATTGTCCTTTTTCATTGCTGTAAAACCTCATCCATGCTAGAACTGTATTTTTCGTAGTTATTCAACAAGATTTATAGCTAGGTAGATGATAGTGACTGGTAAAAGAAAAATATTACAGTCCAGTAGATGAACTTAAAAGCATCTTTGTTAAAAAGCCTTCATGTAAAAAGCACACAGATGTGCACTTTTTCCATGATCACAAAGAAGTCCCCAGAGGAAATCGATGTATTTTATTGTCTTAGTGAGGAATACTGCCACGTGAAATGATTTATTCCTGAAATTTTTCCCCTAGTGGGTTTGCAGGACTGGCTCCAAACCTATAGCTTAGAAAGCAGAAAGTGTCAGAGAGTCTCAGAGCAGTACAGGTATTAAATAATGAGCAGTTCATTCGTTGTGGTCCCTACAGTTCTGCAGACTTAAACTTGTAGCCAGTTAGGCAAAACCGGAAGTATATGGGAGATATGTCTCTATTTTCTATAGACAAAGAATTTAGCAGACTTCCTATCTTTGCAGGGTTCAACATCTCAGTATATATAAAAGAATTAACTGCTATTTTGGAAGTGAACACTGGGAAATAGATTCCTGTACAGAGTTCTCAGAGCTCACAGTTTTGATTAACTTTCAAGAGCAATGTAATATTATATTTTTGAGCTGCATATCGCACGAAGTAGGGGTTTTTTTTCCTGGAAAATCACACATGCACACAAAGTAATTGCCAGATTATGGTTTCTGCTGTATTAATCATAGAATCATTGAGGCTGGAAATGACCTTCATGTCATTGAGTCCAACCATTAACACAGCACTGCCAAGTCCACCACTAAACTGTGTTCCTGTTACGTGTCTTTTTAGTTCCTTCAGGGATGGTGACTCAAGGGGTTCCCTAAGCAGCCTGTTCCAGTGCTTGATAGCTGGCAGCTTTTGGTTGTGATGTAGTCTTTGGTCCCCTTCCTTAGGCAATAAGTAGTAGTGCTTTTGAAAATTCTCTACTAATAAAGTGATTATTTCATTAGTGAATACAAGACTCCTTTCAGTTGTTTAGAATATGTATATAAAAATTCATGGTATTTTCTTACATCAGCTCTTCTGAGAAAAATAAGGACAGCTGTCAAAATCTTTACCAAAGAGAAAGGGCTCCAAGAAAGCAAAAATAATAAATGCTTTGTTTCTTGCTTGAATTATTTGATACACCTAAACCTGAACCATTGAATGGACAAATGTCTGGCTTTTGTGGCCCATATGTGTGTCTCAGGTGTCAGTTTCCAAAAATTATCCTGCAATTGAATTAAATACAAATTTAAAATATATTCTGGTGCTCTTTCCATCAGTAGCTTTTTCTCTGAGGTAAATGCATTTTGTTCACCTTGTCACCTCTTGATAAAAGGGTGCAGTCAAAATGATGATCATGGTTGTTGATCTCTAGTCTGGCTGAGTTATGGAACTGCTCAGGTAGATGCACCTCACCTCACTGGTGAGGCATTAGGGTATAGAATTTGTACCCATTGCAAAAATGCATAAGATCACAGAACATGGCAGTAGACATTTATATGAGATGCAATTGTAAGTAATGACTTCTCATGTTTATTTTTCATTTAAAGTTGGAGAACAACTAATGAGTCAATGCACATATATTAAGTCAAAATCCTTATTATTTTTTTAATCTGAAACTTAAGATTATATATACCAGAAAAGAATCATTCACTTTCCATTGAAATGAAAACTAAAAGGTGAGCAAAGGTTTGGAAATAATGAGATGGGAGTACAAAAAATATATGTCAATTTTTAAGTGACCCCAACACCTTTGCCAGACCATGTCAGCATTATCTGATCATGTTTTCTGATTATGGTGCTATTTGTTATGCCTAAGTGAGCTGACAATTTACTGGAGTTTTTTATTGATTTGAAAATTCTGGTCATGTTCTGCCAGAGGATGTACTAATCTAAGTGCAGTGCCAAATAAGTAATAAAAAACAATCTTTTTATCAAAAGGCATTCAAACTTTTCAGACTTCCTGATTAGTATAAATGTTGATCAGTCTGGTAGGTTTTGGAACTTGGGTAGCCTTGGTTGTTACGTTTTATTTAATACCAGGAATCTCAGAAATGAGATATTATTTTCAAGAATTATTTTGATCTTGAATATTTAAATGTAAATTCAGAAAGGTTAACAAAAAGTAGAATGTGATGTCTGCCTACATTTTCTGAAAAATGCTTGGCATTTGCAATTTAGCCCTGAGATAGAAGATTACTGTTCTAGAAATTACTAAAATAAAAAGATATCTTAGATAGTGATATACTTTGTTTAGAGGCTATAGAAGCAACTCTGAAAGAATTTCACTAGAGTTCAGTGAGGGTCTAATAAAAGAAAAATAATGGGTAAATTTAATAAACAGGTTAATAAAAATTTCATTTTATAGGTGTTCCTTTACCTAACCCACTATGTTGAGCAAAATATGGTTATTTTTAGCTTAGTCCAAAGTTAAAATACTCTATTGGTTTCACTTATTTAAACTTAAATAAAAAGTTAAATATATTAAATATATATGAATAGATTTGTTGCAATTCCTTGGGAAACAAATTATTTGGTTATTTGGCAAAAATGCAGCACAGTAGAACTGTAAGAAAGTAACATTTGTTACTTCTAGTGTTTTGGGTTTTCAGGCAGTTAGGAAACATTTTTGATGCATTTGTCTTTCAAGTGACTTGAGAGCATTTGTTAGCTTGGACATGGTGCTGTGTTGTGATCAGCTTAGGGTGGCTGATAGAACAAGCCTCTGTTAAGGGCACAGCCTTGTCATCTGCCTGCAAAAGGTTACATGGACACATGCTGACTTGCTCCAATACAGCTAATTCTGTTTCATGCTAGCAGCCTGCCTGAAAGATATTCTTTGTTCTAAAACTGTGTTTCAAGATCACTGGGATTCAAGTATTACCTCACAAGTATAAGGCTGTTTCAGGAAATGATGAGACTTTTGGATCCCCTAACATGTTGGATAACTTAACATCCAAGGAAGAAGTCTGCAATTTCTTTATCCATGAAATGGTCCTGCTTAATAGGTTTCCTAATTTCCCAAGAAGAAAGTGAGTGCCTTCTCTCAGATGTTTAGTGCCAACAAAATCATGGAATAAAATACTGTTCACAAAAAAAGCCAGGAGAAAATTTAGGGCCAGGGCTTCCCTTTAAGGAGGTCCTCTGCAAAATCCACTGTGTCTTGCCCTGTTGATCTTTATGGCTTTGAGGAATAAATCCAGTGATAATATATTTATGTAGATGGGATAGCTGCCTGGGGTCTTATTGCCTGATAATTCATGGTTATCTTCCAAAGTAAATGTTACTGTATGTTGTTTTCTGCAGGCATCAGGGAATATGCTCTTCACTGCTGTCACCACAGGTAAGGTGGATGGGAATGATCCCAGCTCTGATAGCAGACTTGCCTTTAGGCATTTTCCACCTTGAATACATCCCTAATGATATGCTCCAGATGTCTCAAATACAGAAATGGAATTTCTACGAAGCAAATCTCCTCTTAAGCAAGGCTTCATTCACCTGGAGCTTCACTTCTTTGCTGAAGGCATGTTCTGTTTTGTTTTTCTTGTAAATGGCTGAATAATTAACATCCCAGTCTTGGCTTGTCACAGGTACAGTGAGTGAAGAGAAGGCTCTGGTAATCACTCAGCAGAAGCTTTTAGAACCAGGCTGCAGTGGCATGAGTGTGAATTAAGACAGCCATGTTTTATTGCTGGGTTGTGTGTATCTGTTCCTTTTAAGGTGCTTTCCCCAGTACCCCCTCCCCTGCCCACACACGAAGTTCGAGCACTGGCAGTATCCCAAACATCTGTAACACGGCTGCCTGGAGCTCCTTGCATCTTCCCAAGGTTACATTATGCAATTTTGGGGGCTTCCAAAGCTTTCAGTTTAATTTTAAAAAATTCTTTAAAGTCTAATTTCAGATTCGGTGGTGGCTATCTTAGAGCTTCTCACAGGGGTGTGTGTGACATGGACAACAATTTGGAGTAGAAAAAGACATACAACCCATTGGGTTTTAGTGCTTAATATCCAGACCTGAGTGTAGGCTCTCTTTTCTGCCTGGTTGTGTACAGAGGGTGGTGACTGAGCAGAATGACAGAAACATGACTTTGAAAGGTCATCTTGTTCCAACCACCCTGCCATGAGCAGGAACACTTTCCACTAGATCAGGTTGTTCAAAGCCCAACCTGGCCTTGAACACTTCCAGGGATGGGGCATCCACAACCTATGTGGGCAACCTGATCCAGTGTCTCACCATTTCATAGTAAGAAGTTTCTTCCTAATATCTAATTAGGAAACCTACTTCTTCTCCCTTGTCATGCATATACCATTTGGATATATTGGTCTGAAATCAAATCTCAGCACTCCTGTGAATAAATTGCTTGTGAATGACATTGTGATGGCTTTCTTACACTTCAAAACAGCACCTCAGGAACCTTGTTAATCAACAGTAAGTTTGCCTGATAGTACCTGGTGTTACAAATGCATCATGTGGCCAGGGGGAGCATTAAGTATGTGTTAAAATGCCTGTAGCTGGTTAAGTTAAAACCATCTTACAGCTAAGTTCTGGTTTTCCTCCTTTGAAGAATACAGTGCAGTGTGGTGTATTATTCCCCTCTGCCTTTTTGGCCACTTTTTGTTTTTGTTAGAGTTATGTCCTTTCATGCTCTTAAGTGTGTTTATTTATTGGGTTTTTTTTAATGGATGGAAACCAAGAAGGAAATGGAACCACTGGCACCACCTATTTTCTGTGTCTGGAAAGAAAAATTAGGTTCCAAAAATAGTGACTTGGGGTGAAACTGCATCTTTATGACTCTGTATTTCCTGGACCATTGTAAGCTTGTTTCACAGCCTTATTGTCAATTAAATTGAGCTTTTTTGATATATAAGTTGTATTTTTAATAAAGGGGGAGTTATGGGAGGTCTTCAAAATACTACTTTGTACTCAGGAAGTATTTTGGCTTCTTAATTAAATGTTGATGTTTGGTTATTTATGTAATGAAAATATAGTAGCTGCTATTTGTCAGATAGTCAGAAAGGACTCAGAAGGACAATGTTCAGTCCCCAAGAAACTGGTTAATCTGTGTATATCTCTCTTTTTGGATACTGGCCCATTGTAATGGATCTGAAAGCTTGGGAGCTCTTAGGCTAGGTCTTCACCTTTGACACTGTTGTTTCCTATTCTGAATTGCCCCCATGTCTTTTCTCTAGATTCCAAATCTCTGCAGAAGTTCAAGGCTGATAGTACTAATATTATTGATTTGAGGAGCAATTTCTAGGTCACAGATAAGTAGCACTGCCTGATGTTGTCTGAGAGTAGATTAAATGCTCATTAAACAGAGATAGGATGTGTTTAAATTTATAGAGGAAAATGTAATTGTTTTAGCCAAAACTGTGGGTTCTTGCAGGTTGATACCCATGTGAGGAGAAACTGAGACACATTTTTTGATGTTCAGCTGCTTATTTATAAGTCATAGTCCAAATTTTTCCTGCCTCAGTGCCAGCAGAATGAGACAGGCAAATAATTTCTTTGCTAATATTTCAGAGTTACTATCAGTCAATACTTTTCTCAAAAATTCTTTCTTTGGCAGTTTTAGACATTTTCTGGAACTTCCTTTTCTATTTATTTCTATCTGTTATTTTCTTCCACATGAGTACTTATACATACCTGTTTGAAAAAGCTATCAGCAAGGCATTTGAATTCCTTCCTAGATTCTCCTAAACCTTTAATTTTGAGCACCATTTATAAGCCTGTGATTGGTTTTAGATTTCTTTGCATGATTCCTGTGTTTACATTCTCTGCACACAAGAACTTTTGTTCCTGCAATCTTCAGGTTCTTGAGGACCTGGTGTGTAATTGATATTTCCATTCAGATGAACCAGCTTTGAGTCACGCTTGGAAGCAATACAGTGAGTGCAGATGTCCTTGTGTATGAGTAATTATTCAGTGCTTTCAAAAATATCAGAAAGACTTGTTTCTTAGTTTTATAAAAGCAGTTGAATTCCAAATGGGATATTCCTTGGACACTGATTTACCAACAAAATGTCTTTTTGGGCCTTTTCTTGATGATGTTCTCTAGTGAGTTGACTCAGCCCAGCAGCTACACACCCACCAATTGCTTGCTTCCTTCCCCTCAGAGGGATGGGGGAGAGAACTGAAAGAGAAAAACCAAGAAAATTATATGGGTTGAGATGAAGAGTTTAATAAGAGAATGGAGGAGAAAAAAAGAATAAAAAGTGATTCAAAGGCAGTCACTCATCTCTGCTCAGTCAGCATCCAAGCAACTGTAAGTATACTGAAGAGACAGTAGACATACTGAAGCTCCAAATGACTGTGCTGGGATGTTAGGAAGGACACCTCACCTACCTGGTAGTAGTGTGTGGAAATAATGAGAGCTAAGATTAGTCAGGCTGAGATGTGATAATTTGATATTTTATTAGTATTACTGTACTGTTAAGCTTTAAATTGTATCTGTGTTTTATAATCTTTAAATTATACCCTACTTTGGAGGAACGGTATTGGGACAGGATTCTACTGACAAAGTCAAAAGGGTGAAATGGAGAGGGATTGGCTTCTAGGCCATCAATTTAAAAACCAGATGTGATAGGTAGAAAGACCAATGTGTTTTGCTGTAGGCACACAGCTTGTGGTAATTGGGAGTGGGACTGTGGCCGAGCCTCATCCCCAATGGGCTACAGCTGTGAAAAGCAGGTGAGCAGCATTGAAGGTAATGGGCGCCCAGGTGCACTGACCAATCACCAAAGGGGACAGAGAGCACACAGGTGCAATGCATGAATTAAGAGGGGTATAAAAGGTTGGGCTAAAGACAAAGAAGGGCAGCTGCTTGAAGCCTTCTGATGAGGTATGGTGTTACTGTCTTTGGGTAAATGCCTAAAGCTTTCTGAAATGTATGGTGATATTCTGTGGATCGTGGCAGTCTCAACTGCTACACCTGCTGTGACGTTTTGCTATTTGAGTGTTGAATCGTTACAATATTTTGGGTAAATTTGAGACTAGTTTCTTTGTGGTTGGCACTTATGCCATGGATTATTTTCTGCTTTCATGGAGAGAAAAACTTGTTGATTAGCTGAAGTGAAGTTGACTTCCTATGAGCATCTCAGTTATGTTAGTGGGTCACCTGAAGTCTGTGTTTTGCTTTTGTAAAACATAATTTAGGAGTCTCAATACTTAACATCAGTGATTGAATTAAGAGACTGAGTGCATGACTTGAACAGTTTGATCTCTGCTTAAAATTCAAGATTTATGTATCTTGACCTTTACATTTAGGTATCTTGTATCTTTACATTTCTGTATCTATTCCTGTTGGGTTTTTTTTTGGTAATCTGACTTTTAATATGGATATTTGAAAATGCTTGCCAGTTTTCAGAAGCTTTGAGAGAGTAGGGTACTGTATTTCTCTTAGACTGTTGTTTTGCTCTGTAAAATAATTTGCAAAGTAAAATAACATACAGTGATTTCTGCTTTGCTAAAATATTTTATCTTGGGATCTTGAAATGCTTTATAAATACTGATGAATAAAACCTCCTTTCACTTCTACAAAGCACATGGTGTTATTCACATTTAATGTATGGAATGGAACCCAGATGTATTAACTTAGAGTTCTGTGCCGTAAGCAGCAAATTATCTTCTCCCCTCTGTTTTTATGTGAATTGTCTCTGCTTTCCAGGTCTTCACTTTGAGACTTTTAAGTGCACAGTGTAATGATTTACTTTTATCACTTTTCTAACATTTTATTCTAAATGGAACAGCCCTGCAGGTTATGAGTTGCAAAATGACAGAAAACAGGAGTTCTCCCAGTTCAAGCTGTTTTAAAGTTGAAAGAATTACAATAAAGAAAATAATTAAATGAATGGTGTCAGAGAGATCTGGTTTTACTGTTAAGCTGTCATCAGCTCAACTCTCAACATCTTTGTATTGACAAATTTGTGGTTGCTCCTTAAAAAAAACAAAACAAACAAACAAAAAAAACCAAACCAAAAACCACAACAAACAAAACCCCCCAAAAGTCAAACACAACTGTGCTGTATCCCTGCTGAACTTCCAACTAACATGAAGACTTGTTCCTTCTGGTGTTCTTTAATATCTTTTTTCAGTTGCAGCACCTAGTGATGTGGTCATTATGTGTCTAGTACCATTGTAGCCTTTGTAGCATTGTTTCAAAGCTGCTGACTCCGTAGGTTTGAATTAGCTCAGCACATCTGTGATGTCCTTTAAAGCTGTAAGTGGAAGACAAATATCTGTTACTACAATGTTGCTCTTGCTGTGGGCTAAAGACATTTACAAAACAGTGCAGCAGAGATTAAGGTTACTTCTGTACTCCAGGAGATCATTTTATGGGAAGGTCTTTTATTGGTGATGCTGTGCTGAGTGTCTACTTGTCTCAGGTTGGGAGCAGTGCAGATGTTTTGGTAGATTCATCCTTGATCTGCAGAAAAAACAAATATATACACAGCTATAATATAATTATTTGATCTCTGTGTAGTGCCTCGCTTCTCTAATGAAATAGTTTGGCATAGATTTTAAAATGGTCCCTTGGAAGCCCTCAGCACTGAGGTTTTGGAAGAAGTGCATCATCAATGTTAACTGAGCATATGCAAACCTGGAGTGAAGAATTACCTCTGCAGGAGTTGAAAAGGAAAACTTTTCTGTAAGGACAACACTGGATGATAGAGAGAGCACTTACTAGTGAATTTGTCCTAGAAATCAGTCTATAAGCCAAGATTATCCTAAAGGTTTTCAAACTTGGCTGCTCTGAGAACAGCAGCTCCATGGTACTAAAATTAATGTGTTGTCAGGAGTTTTGTGCATCCCCAAGTCTCACTGGGGTGAGTAGAAGCCCTGAAGGTTAGGACTCTTACCTGAATAGTCATGTGAGAATAATGGCTTTACGTTTTCATGGTGATATCAATATGCCTGCTATAGAACATTGCTCTGTGTGTGCCAGTATAACAGGATAATTTTGAAATAAGGGGGAGAGAGCAAGTATTTGTTTACTAATTTTTAGTTTCTAGCAGAAAAGCCTCCATAATTTTTATTTCTGAAGAAGAGAAATGATATATTAGAGAAGCTGGTAGTTTTCTGATGGAAACTGAACAAGATGAGTTGATGGATCATTCTGTCCAAAGTTTCCGGACAGCTCTTTGACATATTTGAAGATAAACAATGCTACTAATGTTGTATAAACAATCCTCTTGACTTTTGCTGATGTCTTTTCTGGAAAAAAAAGTGTTGCTTTTAAGAAAGTTACTTGGTGATGAAAATACTTTAAAAGCAATGGCTGTATTTCAAGGAAGACCTTGCATTTTAAGTGGACTCTCTAACTACTGCTTCCTTTCTTGGCACATTGCTAATACAGTGTGATGGTGACAGCACTGAGACTCTTTTGTAAATTATAAATTATGTAGCTGATTGTGTGTGTATTTTGCCTGGTTCTGAGTAAACCTGTCCATCAACAATTTAATCATGGAGACTTTTCTCATCTAGGTAGTGTTCATGGTCCTTATCTTCTTTTATTTGCATGGGTGACCTCAGGGCAGTCAGTTCTTCACACACCCTAGCTTATCTTAACATTCTTAATTCAAGATTCTAATTCTAATTCATGACTTTCTTCAGTGTGCTCTAATTTGTTTGGTTAACAATCTAAAACCTGTTCCATTTCTTCCCTTTGTTTTTAAAATCTCCAGTTGTTTCTTATACAAATGTCCATATCTCCTTGAGGATTCATTTTGGTTGTGTCATTAGAAGAATTTAGATTTCCTTGTCTTGGGCTATGTGACTGTTCAAAGCCAAGAGAAGTTTCATTTTCACTGCAGCTCATTTGGTCAGGCTTCTGGTATTTAATATCAAGGTTTGTCTCTCCTGTTATGAACTATGCTAATCAAGCATGGGCAAAACATGAGGCTACTACTCTTGGGGATCTGAAGTTGCTGGGTTATGTTTTGCTTTTAAATTGCTGAGTTCCTGATCAGGAAAGGCTATAATAGACATAAATCTATACCGCCTTTCACTTCTTTTATCCTTGTAGCCATAAGTACTACAAAATCTGAACTAAAGAGCATTAGATTGGAACAGTTCTGATGATTATAGCCAAGCTATGAATGAAGGTTTGGACTTAGCTCCAAGGAAATTGTGCGTTCTTACAGAAATAAAAGTTTTCCAAAATGTCAGTAAGCTTGAGGAAGATAGAATACAGCCGAGGAACAGGTATCACCAATGTGCAAAATTCTCAGTGGTAGGGCATTTGAAATCTGAGCATGTCTGATGAACAACTTACTTTTGCTTTAAAATAAGCAATGGACAGTAAATTTAATAATGAATGCAATGTAGAAAGCAAAGAGTAACCCAAAGTATACTCCCATGCACCCACCATCTATCTAATTAATCTGAAACAAGGTGGAACTAGTTGGATGAATGATTCAGGCCTCAAACAAATGTACCTTCCTAAGAAGTTAAGAAATTCTTACAGGCAAGGTTGTTTCCCTTCCTGTTTTTGAAAGATGGGGTGGAGATTGCAAGTAATGAGAAATTCAGATAACAAAGTTTAGTCTCTAAAATAATCAGTAGCAACTTGCTGAAATACCAGCCTTTATGAATGTGTTTTATATCCTGTGACTATGCAGTGTACACCAGTAATATGACAGTAATTACCTCAAGTTTTGCTGGAAGTATCTTAATTGTATTCCATCCACCATGGGCACAATTAGTCAGCACTAAATGAGGGAAGTACATTTCTCCTGAGATGTGTATGTAAGCAAAGCTAAATATCCTCCACTGCCCTTGTGCTTACACATTTGTAAGTCAGAGGAAAGCAGTTTTCCTGTAACCTGCCCTTTATTGTACTTCTATTGATGGTTAGCTTTATTATTTACACTTTTTTTCTTTTTGGTACCAAGTCTAATTAAAGCAATTGGATTCTAAACAGGCTTCTGTCTTAAGAAATGTACTTATAACAGGTAGCATATGGAAGCACAACCTGTTAACAGCTGCAAATTTTGTTGATTAAACTAGGTGTAGACAAATTTACAAGAGAAACTGTTCTGTGAAAAATTCCAGTTCACTTACGTACAAAGGTATCTTGACTATTTTCTTGCCAGTTTCCACAGCTTCTTGCCAAGAATAATACAAAGTTTCTTGCAAAGTGTTGACACTGAAGGCTCTAAAAGCTATATGTTTGAGCATTGTTCTGAATAGTCTTGATTCTCTGTAAACAAACATGTCTGTCTGTGCAGACACCTGGAGATACTCTTAGCTGTTGCACACCACATTCTTTTCAAGCAAGCTTTCAGATCCTTGTGTGGTCACAGCAAAGTTTGTTTGCAACATCTACTGAGGTAGCACTAAAAGGTAATGCAAATTACAGGACTCTGGTACCTAATTTTTGTTCCTCACGGAGTTTAGTGAAGTTTAGGGATTATATTTGTAACTCGTTTTGACAGGAATACCATATAAATCCTGACCAAGCAAGACTTAGATTTTGAAAGTTTAAGATGTTTTATCTTAGTGTCCAAGCACATTGCAAATGAATGTTCCTTTGAAAATCTGTTTGACATATTAAAAAATTGATATACAGCTAGGTAATTAAAGCATGGGAAGCGTAAAGTACTGATTCAAAGATTACTTAAGTGAGTCAGTGGCAGACCCAGTGTTGATGAAATTGTTGGGAATGTCAGAAGATTTTGATCTCAGGTTAGCAGAGAGACCAACTGCAATATGAAGTGATAGTGTCATATGCAATGTTTAAAACAAGACCAACTTTTTCACTCTTCATTATTAGTTTTTGGTTAAAATACAAATACATAGTACTTCCTTGAATTGCTGTAGGAGGTTTAATCTGCTTTAATGTCCTGAAGTGTGTTTGCAGTGCTCATAAGTGAGTACATTCAACTATAGTAGTTGCTGCTTTGAACTCATAAATCAGCCTGCAGGAAGAATTTCTGTTGAAGTACAGTGGTACAAATGGAAACAAAAATTTTTATTGATTGCAATTTCTAGTTCTTGGGTTGGGATTGTGTATGCACAGAAGCTGAAAAATTTCATACTGTTAAGAATTTACTGAAGTATGTGGTACTAATTAAGTAACTATGTCCGTACATATAAGGAACAAGCCTGTGGTGGAGCCAAGGTAATAAAACTTAGAGTTAAATGTCAAACAAATGTACTTCTTGCATAAATATTCTTTCTTGTGAATTATGGATGGAATTTTTGTTACTTGGTGTGTATTACATGACATGTGCTTTGCAAGGAACACATTATTTCTTTTTCTACTTATATTTTTGTCTAATATATTTCAGTATACACTTATTTTCCTTTTTTCCCAAGACAATTACTTTAGATAGCAAAAAGGCTTATTTTGTTTTTGCTTGTTTGTTTGTTAAGTGGAGAATAGTCTAGCTGTTGCAAATTGTGTTTGTTGCATAACAGATTTTTAACAGAGAAAAATTAAATATTAGAGAGTACTGTGGATAAACCATGAAAAGAGTTTCCAGACTTAGAGACATTCTGGCTGCTGGTTAAGAAATACTGAGTTTTTCCACCTGAAAGTCAGCTATTTGTATCTAGACCATGAGCTCAAATGAATCAGAATAATGTATAAATATTATTAATCTATTACTATAACCCATGCAAAAACAAATATAAAACTGTGTATAAAAATATCAAGACAATATTGAGGGCAGTAGGACTGAAATGCAAGAATTAGAGAATTGAGGGTTAAGTTTTTCTATGCAATCTTTTCTCTTTTGGTATTATGAGAAAGTCTGATCTCACTTTGTATTTTACACGATATCTCTTCCTCAATCTGTTCAAGGAATAAGTCTGTTTGCAGCCAAGGAAACTATTTTCAGATTGTTGTATCATTGGTGTTGGAAATGTTGATTTTTTTCCAAGGTGGATAAGAACTAATCAAGTTAGCTGAACTCTTCCTTAGAGAATCAGATATGCCTTTGGTAATATAAAAATATATAAGTATACTCAGGGATGACTAAACCATTCTAAGCAGGCCTTTCATGGCTGAACAGTAATAGTAAATCCCATTTTGTGAGTACATGGTTTGTGAGATTAAAAGTGAAATGCTCACTTCTACAATTACATTCAGCAAAGGATGCTCTTTTAATAAAAGTTTAATACTGCTCTTTTAATAAATGTTGCAGCGTGCCATATTTGAAGCAGGTAGTCAAAACTCTTCACATCAATCTATTGTGGCTTCATTCCCTGTCTGTAAATGGATGAATCTGTCTCAGGATGGAGGTATTGTAAAGGCAAAGCAGCTGTGAAGCACTCAGTGGAGGTTGTTGCTAAAGAAAAGAGTCATTTGGTGTTCAGAACTGAATTTTGTTGGTGTGCAGTAAACAAGGCTTGGATGACAGGCTTCAGAACAAGGACAAAGCAAAATGAAAATGTTTTTGTTGAGAGCCATCCTCCATGCTTGTAATTGGCTTCTTGTAGCATTGTTTTAGGTCTCATGCTGGAAAGTTAAAACAAAATACATCAAGTGTAATAAAGTTCTATGAGACTAAAAATGAATTATAATGGAAAGTGCTAGTTAGCAAAGGGGGCTGATACCCCCATCTGCAGTATTGTCATATTGTCACTGAGATGGAATTTTCCTAAGCAGAAACCTTGTGGCATAAAGTGGTAATTCTGGCATATTGCTTGAGTGTCAAAACAAAGGGAAAGTAAGCTTTTCCCTTTCTAAAAAATGTATACATTTTGTGAACATTGGGACTGAAGTTGGATAGAACTCCTTTTTTAGCAGCTTCCCATTTCATCATGTGTAATGCAGTGGTATTTTCTAGTAATGGTTACTGCTAGGATGAGGTCGGTAGGTAGAGTTATCAACTTGTATTAAGCCATCTAAAATGGACTAAGCTCTGTAGTCTTAGAGGGAGGAGAACTTGATTTAGATTAAAATGCAGGTTGAATTACTGTGGCTCTGCATTTTGCAGAACATAGGGCAAACTGGATTTAGGACTGCAGAAGAAATTAATATGCTACTTACCATCTTTTCTGATTAGTCATGTATTTTTCAATTCTGTGCTGTGGTGCTTGTGAAAGTGGTGTCCAGACAAATTTGATTCTCTTGTGCTTGAATCCTTAAAAGATTTAAAAAAAAAATTAATAATGCTCATGATTTCCCACAGCTTGTGATTCTCTTTTATTTAGGAGGTAGAGAGAGATGTCATAAGGTGAATGGAAATTGGGAACAAGAGAGATGGAATAATTGTTCTTGCCTCTAGAAAGAATGACTTGGAACTTTGCATGTTCCTAGGCAAGAATTTTTCCTCTTGTAGGTTAGGTCACGGGTTATTCATTACCTCAGAGTGCAAAATAAAAAAAATCAGAACACCCCACAATAGCTTTATTTTTAATTATCCACTGTTCACATTCAGCTGGGGGGGGGGAAATAATGGAGAGACTTCTCAAAATAGCTTCCTGTTTGGATTTTAATTCTGCTACTTCATTCTGTTTTGGAACACAGAAGCATTTAATTTTGCTAACAATTGTATGGTAGGAAAGAAATTGTACAATGAGGAAAACAAATCCCATTTTGAGAACATCTTAACAGTTGCATATGTAACTTAAAGCTGAGACTTAGAGTGTACTTAAAGCAAGAATTTTGCTTCCTTAAATATGAGAATTGAAGTGGATGTCTTCTGAGAAAATATTTTTTACAACATAAGTTGATTTATTGAACACTTTTACCAATTACTTTTTTTCCCAGGATGACACGAAATTAGGTGCTTCTTCGCAGTAAAATCTGGAAAAACTTATAAATGATGTGTCTGTAAACTTAAATTTATTACTGAATTTGTCTACATATTTTGATTTATCCTGAACTCATCCTGATGTATCCTTCACTGCATGTATTGGTACCTGAATTAGCCAAGGCCAAATGCAGTTGCAGCTTAACTCCTGTGCTTGCTTTGGTTTTAAAACACTATTTTGGGGAGAACACAAGTTTTTAGCTCTGAATTCTTTTGCAGTATAAAAGGGGACACATTTACATATTTCACATAATTCTGGGCCATATCTAGAACTTCACCAATCTGCCAAGTTTGAAAATAAAATTATATTGAGTCAGGTGTATGCTGACTTCTGCCTGTGCTTTCTCTCCTGGTCAGCACTGCAGATTTTGCATGCCATGGCATGCACACATAAACTTCAGCAATGACTTGAATCCTCTCTCCTTTCCCCTTCCTTTGGAAAGCTGAGGATCCAGGATAGATGTGATAGAGTGTTTTGTAGTTGTTTGTTACCTTGAGATGCCAGTGGCATGCAGATTGTATGTATATACATGTTTTAGTGTAGTGGAAGTAGATTTGACTTTCAATAGTGATAGTAGTCCTGTAGGGATGGATCTGATAGATCTTGTACACATCATATACACACTGGATGACTGGAAATGTGCTCCATTTGGAAATGGCATCTAGACAACATCACAGAGTTGCCCAAACAGCTTGCTCTGTTTTTTTTCTTTCCATGTTAGGTACAAATAAGACAAGGACCATACAAAAGCAGCTTTCTAGGACCATCTGGAATCTGGCTACTCCCAGCAGGTCAGAGACTAACTTGTCTAGTATTGGCAGGTTTCATGTCATGTAGTGGTCTAAGAGGAAATCATTGCTTTTGTTTGATCTTCCTGTACTTGTTTCACAAGCTTTCCTATACCACTCGCTAATCAAGAATGCAGCTAAGTGCTAAGAGAAAGGAAGTAGTCCAGCTGCTATTGCATTAATCAAAGCACCCTAGGAATTTATAATCAGCTGTATAAATAGACTTCACAATAAAACCAATCAGTGTAGTGTCACAGGAAGAGGAATCATGTGCCATCTGTATTCTGCTTTACCTCTGAGTGCCTAGTGAAGCATTATGTTATTAGATCTATTTGATCATCTTTGCCCTGCAGAAGTTTGAGCTACATAGAGGAAAGTCCAGCCAAGACTGCAGATGCTGGGATGTGCTGCCTTTTGTCCATCAATCTTAAGTACTTGCTGGAGCAGTTAAATTTGATCCTGTTGATCTAACAGTATGTTTTTGCAGAGTACCCAGCAATGAATTGAAACCTCTTTTCCAGTCTGCTTTATCCCATCAGGAGGTCACTTGTACACAGTCTTTTTTCTGTGCCCTTTAATAAGTTGCACTCCTTGGCCCCTCCCTATCTCATTGGTCCAGAGAAGAAATACCAAGCAATGAAAGATCATTTTTTTGTTCAAACTGAAGAAAAACTTAGTGTTCTGTATTACAGCAAAGGGAAAATGTGCATGTTTTTCCTCTTTGGGCACCTGTGTTCTGTTTCTATATTGTCTGTTCTAACCAAGCCTGAAATTACCAGGCCACCAAAGGGAGTTCTAATTATTTTGTTTATGGCATTCTAATTATTGTGCTTGTTATGATTTTGGATCCTCAGGGTGTAATATGGTAGGCCAAGATATGTGGATCTTTTATTTTGGTGATCTTGTCATATTAGGCAGTCAGGGAATTGAAAGATATTAACTTTACAAACTGGAAGAGGTTGAAATGTGCGTTAGTCCTGTGACAGAAAGCCCTTCTATTTGTTACAGACTTGTTAATAAAATTAAGGTTTAGGATTTTCCTGGCTAGAAAAATGTCATTAATTTGATGCCAATACTTTAAGCTTGGGTTTGGGTTTTCATTGTTTGGTTTGGTTTTTTGTTTGTTTACATTGGGGGGGAATGTGGTGTGTGCTTTTGGTTTCATTGATGTTGGTTTTTTGCTGCTAGCTGTCTCTTTCTGTTCTTAGGCATTTTTTCAGATACCATCACAAGATTCTACAGATAATTGCTAAATTGTGTCTCTTCCTTAACATCTCCCTTGTATAATTTGGAATATGAATGAGGTGGTATTACTTATGATCATGTGCATTTTGCTCTGCACTGGAGTCTTTACCAAAGTTCACAGCTTTTAGTTTTTTGACTTGAAAATAACTGTGATCCTAATACCAGTTAATAATTTCAGATACCATTTATGACTTCTTTTTACTGTTACTTTTCTTCTTGCTCTTAATCCTGCTTGTGCTAATGGTAACAAGCTATTGCAATTTGATAATTTATAACACTATTTCTTCTGAACAGTTGTGATTTTTAAACTAACCAATCTCATTTTTAGGAATGTGAATGATACAACTGTACTCTGTGTCATCCATCAATCTGTAGGGTTTTGAATTCACTAGATGTGCTTCTTGATACAGCTGCTTGTTTCCTTGGGGACAGTGTTCAAGACTGTGCTCTGGTCCTTGATGGTGTTTATGGTCTGTTTGTGCTTTGAAGTTACACTTATAAAGAAAACTAAGGAAAAGACATTTGTGTAATTTGAACCTCATTTACATTATTGTATTTTTTACTTACATGTATTTTTTTCCAACCAGTCTAATTGCTCTTCTAAGAAACATTTCAAATTGTAACTCAGTCTCATAACTTCATATCAAAACAGCTTTTGGTTCTTTGTTTGAAGCCTTTAGAGAAAACCTTGTGTTTTCTGGTGAATTTTAACACTCTGCATGTTAGTGAAAGCTTCAAATCTCTCAAATTTTGTTCTCCATTCCCTTCATCAGTCTTCATATGTTTGCTCTGTGGTAGAGTTTTTCACTTCCAGAATTGGCATTCAGGTTGTAGAGAGACTTGTAAGACAAGGTAAAGCAGAGATTTTATACTGCTTCAGAGTTGCCATACATATTTGGATTTGCTCAGTTCTTGCAAGTGATCTAGCCTGATTTTGGTAGGCTTTGAAGGGCTTATCCTGTTGCAGTCACATTGTCTGTGTCCTCAAGAAAAAACTTTCATAACTGTACTGGAAAAAAGGCAATGAATCAGTTGGTGCCCACTTGTGTATCCCTGCTTGTGACAAGTATTATAATATGTGTAAAGTGAAGGTTAACGTTTTTGAGTTTTTTATGGTAAAAGCTTTTCTTTGGTGACTTCTATAGCTCCGTTTCAAAATTAATTATCTAGAGGCTTTTTGATCTCATCTGTGTCCTTCCATGCTCTGTATTTTCCTTCTTTATTTTCTTTTAGTTCTATTTTTCACTTAGATATGTGCTTATTTTTTATTTGCACATAGGCTGTTCATAAATACTTGATACTCTGAGTTGTGAGATGTAAGCATGAAAAGGGTTTCTTCTTTCTCATTTTAAAATGAAATATGTATATTAGACTGTATAATTCTGCTTTTTGGAATGTAAATGTGAAATATGATGTTCTTTTATGGTGTCCTGTATCTTTGATTTGTGGATAGTTTCTATATTTATATTGGGTATGCCTTGGTGGGGGTTTTTTGTCCTTGCTTTTTAAACCTATCTCTTTATTCCTTCTGTGTTTATTCTTTCTGTTTATTTTACTTAACTGTGCTGGCATTCAATGTTTGCTCTCTTCTTGGAGCTTTTTGTATTTGCATTTACCTGAGCCCTGCTGGTGCATTGCTGAATATTTATTCACATATCTTTTTCTTAGTATTCAAGTTAATAGTATAATCAGATTCACTGGCATCTGATTCATAACTAGAATGTACTTCTAGGAATTTAATATTACCTAGTTTTTCTTTCTGAATTCAAAGTTCTCCTCTTTTCACCCCAGTAAAATGGAATACACTGAACTTGCATTGGATTTATGCATCACCTGGCACTAACTGCAGGGTAAATTTTCTATTTACCTTGGTTTTACTTGTATCTCTGCAACTTACCTAAAGTTTAAATTGTCTGTGTTACAGTGATTACTTAAGCTGTCCTAAAATTAGTGTCAGTAATCATGGAAAACTATGCAAAATGCAGTGCTGACTTTTGTTATAATCTGTAAACCAGACTAGGCGCTGGTCTTGTTTTTTATTCTCCTAGCAAGTTCTTGCTGTTTTCAACTTTTCTGCTATAAACCATTCTCTCAGTACAAAACTTTGTGACAATATCATTAGTTAATAATTGGCATAACTGCATTAATGCTTAAGATAATTTAATAACATTAAAAAATTTAATCCAAATAGCCTGAATAAGAAGGAAATTTGTACTCCTAGGAGAGGAAGGCTGAATGTTAGTGTTTGGCATATCTTGAGAAGATGGCTTAAGTAGAGTTTGGCTGGTTTCTTACCCCACTGCCACTTGTCTAAGGATGTAATTCTGACTGTAAATAAAAGTTGTAAATATAAGTTATTATATTACAAAATTCTTTACTCACACAATCTCGGCTGTAATGATTGGCAGATATTTAGGTTCTAGGATGATGTGCCAAGTATTTTTTCTTATTTTGTAAATGAGACAACACACAGCTGTGAAAATTCAATTTCTTAAAAATTTATTTTTCAGACAGGAACTGGAGAAGTGATTTGATTGAGGATAATCCTTTAACATTACCTTGTCTGATGGAAACAGTTTTCCATTTTAAAGTGCCTGTGATTGTGACATATACCTTTTAAAAGCACCTAATTTATAAGTGTCAAAAAAATGTTTTGGTTTTCAAATAGAACAGCTGAAACCTAGGCTGACACAATCAACCATCTTGATACATCCCTTGGGAAACAGCTGAGCACAACTTGCAATAATCTATGGCTGATTGCTTGGGGTTCTTTTCAAAATAATTAGTAGTATGTAGGCATTAGTGTCTTTTTCCCCACTCCCTTTCTATTACGCTCTTTTATTCCTGTGGCTGAAACAATCTACTGTGCTGAGTGTAAAAATGTAAATTGGTGTGGTAAGGTAAAAGGTACTGTAGAAGTTATGCATGCTTTGATATTCTTAAATCTGATAAATATATCCATGTCTATTTGTGCAAATTAAATTAGTGATCTAAGTTGGACATGTGTTTGTTGTTTGAAACCATGGCTAGTGAATTATACGCTAGGGTAAAAATGATAGCTGTGAGTTAAATTTTATTCAGTCTTGTTACTCTATCTCTTTCATTAGTATGCATAAGCAGGTGATATTCTTTAGAGGTCAGTGTTCCATAAAACCTTAAAGGCATTATAGTCTAGTCTGTTTTTAAAGAATGAGAGTAATTCAAATTCCGGTTGAATTTTTTATCATCTACAGTTACATACATGGGCCTATGGAGATTTGCTTTGACATACCGATTTTCACAAGAGCACTGCTCTACTTTTATGAATTCAGTAAACATTTTAATAAGCATGACTTCATTCTGCTCTTGGGGAAACTCAGACTTATCAGTGTGGGTCTGTTGAGGAAGGTGAGCAAAAGTCCTCTGGGTGTGCCAAGTCAGCAGTCTGTGCATGTTGGGACCAAGAAATGCTTTAAAGAGACTGCAAGTTTAGCAAGTCAGAACATTTTCACTATTTCCATATTTATCAAACATGTCAAGGAATGTGATCACAAGGCCTTCCAGGGATTAAGTGCTCTAGTATTTTGATTGTTTTTAATTTTTTTTTGAACTGTGACAAAAGCCAAGTTGGCAATGTGCAGCAATGCTTTCGTATCTATGAATGTGAAGAATGCCTGACTGAGCTTTGAGATCTGTTCTGAATGGCAGGCAGAGGTCTCTGGATGTGTATTCACAGCCTGCAGCTGATGGGAACTTGGGCTTTTGGAGATTTGTAGTCTTTTGGCGTGTTTCCCATGACCAAAAGCCTAGAATGAATTTTTTATCATCTTCAAATTAATACCTGCAAACATAGGTGGGCTCTGGGCAGTGAAGTCAATCTCTTTAGGCTTGCAAATGTTATCAAAGCTTTTTGAATACACTGGCTTAGCGATGAGCACAAGATTTTGAACATTGGAATGGACATGCTCTCTTCCTACCAATACTGAGCAGAAAAAGAGAACAAGACATGAAGGAACCCAACCACATGAGAGAGACACCTGTAGACAGAGGTCTGTCTGCAAAATGGGTTTGATTTCATGACTAGCTTGCTGAAACCTGACTAGGAATTAATCAGCACATTGATATATCCCATTTAGTGTTGCTGTGTACTTTTTTTGTATGAACAGAATGATAGGAAGTGAATTGAAAATTGTGTCTCTGCTATCTGAGGGTGAAGAAATATAGGTAAGCATTGGAATGGGTAGAAAAGTTTTTGCTATTTTTGATATTTTTTTGATTTCCAGGAGTTACATTTGCCAAACTTCATAGTTTATTCCTGTAGCCAAAGATACTGGATCACATGCATGTGTGTGCATGTGCTTCTGAATAGGCATGCAAAATTACCTTTGAACTTCTGGCCAGTTTCAGCCAGATTTGTCAGAAGATTTGAAAAAAACTTCCTACAAATATGGTCAAAGTAGATGACCAGCGTAAGAAGGTGATGAAAAACTTTATGTGCCTGTAACCATGAGAGAGCATTCAATGGGTCCTCAAAACTCTTAACATATTGCAGATGAATGAGAAAAATAGTCTGAGTGTAGTAAAAGCATGTTCTGGCTCTAGAACCTCTGGGAAAACATTGAGTTCTGTTTGAGACCTGATTTTTATGCTTCAAGAAAAAAACCTGTGGAATAACTGGAGACTTTGTAATTAGTGCAGGAACATTGATCAAATGGAGAAAGACTCCTTTTGATGTTAGTGACTATAGAACATGATTACATCTTGTTTTTATTCACAGTGATTAAAAAATCAGCCATGTTTTATACTATAGGCTTATTGTCACGAGATACCTTTTTTCCTTGTCATATTTTTCTTGTTATTTTGGAGGGTGTGTTTTTTTCTTCAAACACTTGCATTTATACATTTATGTGTTCCTGCTGGTAGTTCATGGGCTAAATCCATGAGAAACTTTGTATCCTGCTGTCTTTTTCTTGAGGGAGAAAGGACCGTATATGAAGGCTGTACTTGCAGCCCATGCTGATTCCTGCACGTGGACAGCAGTTGCAGCCTGAGTCACCTGGATGTCAGAGTGTAAGAATAAGGTGGGAGTGGACCTTCTGGTTGTGCATTTGGCTTTGCTCTTCCAGCTGCTGGCTTTGCAGCAAGGTTGGGCAAGCTTAACCAGAGAAAGAAGTATTTTGTGCTTTCATCTTCATCTAAAAAGCTGAATCAAATGTGTGAACATTGAATGTTAAAATACTGCTTGAATGCTTGGTAAAAAACCAGTTGTTTGGTTTTTTATGGTTTTGGGGGGGTTTTTTACTTTCTTTCTTTTTCAGTTTTAAAATAGACCAAATTTGGTCAGCATTGGCCATTATTCAGACTATTAATGAAATCATCAAATATGATTTAATATTTATTAATTCCAGAAGGTGCTAATATACCTTTCCAAATTAAAGTGTGAAAAAAGAATTTAAGCATGTTATAGATTGTTCTAGCTTAGCACATCTGCTAATAGCATTGATTTTTAAAAGAAAAAACCAGCTCTTATACAGTGAAATCTGTCTGTACTGGCTCAGTGTTTTAGCATCTCCAGAGCCAAGTGTGTAGCTATCTATGGTCCTTGCTGAGATGTCTCTAGTATATATAGGGCATGAGGATGAAAGAAATATTTGCCACTAAAGTCTGCTAGAGAAATTAAAACAGCAATAATACTATTTCTCTCTTATCTAGCATCTTTTGAATCTGAAGAATTCAAAGCACTTCGAAGCTTAATTAAGTGGCATTAAAGCGTGCCTCTATTACAGATTGATTGTATTCCCTTGTTTGCAGATGGGAGAAGTATAACTCAGTCCAGTATTAACATGGCAAGGTGGGCTCTTGAGAATAGCTAAAAATAAAACCCCACTTTTCTTCTTTAGACTTAGATCCAGCAAATGCTTCTGCAGGTGTTTAAATTTCTGCTCTGCTCTCATGTTTAAACCTAAATATCTGAATAAATACTGGTACGTGTGGGAACAACAGTTAGAAATCTTTCATGTTTCAATCTGGGAAATGTAAAATCCCAAACATATTTGAGGCTAGTCTTGGGCTTTGCATTCTAAAATATATTAATAAATATATCTGCCCAAGTAGTGATTTTTAAATGCCCTTGGATTAGCCAGAGGATGTGCTATATTTTGTTGCAGCTCTGAGAGTTGGAGACTAGATACGATGTCTTGTCAAATGTTATTGTGCATTAATTTTATAAGTATAATATAAATGTTTCATAAATACTGAAGGATATTTGGAAACTGCAGAGTGCCATGAGGCTAATTTCTCAAACTGCCTTGCTGCTTATTTGAATGCAGCTCCTCCAGTCAATTTAATTTCTGCCATGTGTTTACCTTGCCTCAGTAGTCTTTACATACATTTTCAGGCAGCTGAGCAGCACGAGCAGTGTGGTTTGCTGGGACTGTGTGTGTGTCTTTGAGCCCTTCCTGGGGCACTGCTGAGCTGCTGCCTGGTGTGTTTGGGAGCCATAGGAATGCTGTTGTCACAGGCTTGCATTTACTGTGTGAGTTTGTTTTAACATCTGGCTTTGCCATTCTGGTTTGCAGTGTAGAAATGCCATTGTGAAGAAACAGACAAGGGACTGCTGATATTCCAAAATGTTTTGGTGGCAGTAATACCCAGTTGAGACAGGGTAGCCTGCCAGAGACAGGGCAGCTTGAAATCACAACAGAGGAACAAAGCTGTTGAAAAATCATTTTAAAAAATGAGAAAACCTAATTGGTCATCTTCCACTCAGTCCACTTGTCGCAACAATGCCACCTGTTTTGAATGCAGTGAGCTGTTTATATTTTAACTGTAGCTGATGTTAAATTAGTGAAATAATAACTAAAGTGTAGTTCATATGTCAGGGAAGTGCTCTGCAGGAGATTACTTTTTAAATGCCAGAATATAAATGCAGGATCAGATACATAATGATATTTTTCCTTTTTTTTTCAATTGCAGAGAAGTATACACTTAAAAAACCAGTTACATTCTAGTGTGAGAAAGGGAGAAAAAACTTTTTTGAAAAGTATTTTAAAGTTTGCAAAATTAAATGGTGTAATTAGATAACCATTATCTGTTTGGTTATTGTATTATTTCTAGTTGAGGTAATAATTAAAAATGCAGTAAAGCAGAATACTTTTGTTTGGCATTGCAGCAGGGAGGAATATGTTCTCTTGTGTTTGGCCCAGGCAAAAAGGTGCTATTGTCACAAAGGAAATAATGCAGAATTATCAGCAACCTGTTTCATGATTGTTCATGTACTGTATGGCTAAACCTTACTCATATGTCATGCACATCACATAGAAGCACTGTCTTCTATTTTTGCTCTTTGGCTAGGGTCTCACCTGCCTGATAGAATGGCAAGGCAGAAGTTTTTCCTTAAAAGTACTCTTTGATGGTAGAGATTGTTAAGGTAGCAGCTACAAAAGCATCCAGATATTTTTGTATGTCTCTATTAGTTTGTAATCTTCAGGCATATGCTGCAGCATGAAAGAGAGAGAGACATAAAAGGTGGACCTCCTCCTAGTAGGGTTGTGTGGCAATAAGGGACATGGAATAATCTGATGGCCTCATTATTTCCCTGCCCACTTGGGTAGCTGAGCATGGTGTTAGTGTGACAGTAGAGCTGGTAGTACCTGATTGCTAGTGAGATGTAAGAGTGAGTTCTGTACTCTGTGTTGTGTACTGTGCTCCTGGCTGCTGAAGGTAAGAGGCACCAAGTGTCCTCTTGTCTCCTCTGCCCAGTGAGTTACACACCATTTATTCATGACTTCATTACATAACTTCAAAGACTTAGGTAGAGTCACTATTGAATGTCAGACGTATTTTCAACTCCTTATTTCTCCTATTTATGGTCATTTTGGAAGTGGGAGTATATTGAATTTTCATCACCTAAGTAAATTTATGATATGCTGCTGATATATGGAGGTTGTGATGAGTTGGGTGCAGAAGCTGAATCTTGTGGACAGGACAGAAAGAAAAAAAAAATTTCTGTTTTTATCTCTGTGTAATGTGGTGGGAATCATAAGTAACAGAAGTATGGACAAGTATAGGGAGGAAAGATCCAAAGATGGTGAGCTGGTTTGACTGTGTTTGTGGTCTCTTGTGCAATCAAGTCAGTCACAGGTTCCCCTGCCTCACCACCTTCCCATGCTGATAGAGCCAGATTCCTCTGTTACTTTGGAGTCCTGTTAGCAGCAGCAGCCACCTCCCTGATTCTGTGGGAGATCATCTTCCAGGAAGATGACAGCAGATATGTTTACCAGCAGCAACTAGAGTAAATTGAAGGAAGATTTTTTTCTTTTCTTTTGTCCGAAGGAGTGAATGAAGTAATGAGATGAGACTCCTGTAGAGGAAATTGTAAACCATGTGATTTTGTCTTGGTAATGATGAATTAAAAGTTGCACCATTTTCTTACTGAAAATAGTGTGATTTGTGTTCTTTAAAATGATCTATGTGTTTGGAAATAATTTGCTTTAAAAAAAATATCCTGCCAAGTACTGACCCTACATAGTTTTATATTTAAATTTCTTAACTCCAGTGGTGTATAGAATGGTAGAGTAAGACTGATTTTTTAATTAGATTAGGTTAATGTGTGTACATATGCCCAAGATGAGGTGCCTTGGCCTGCAGAATACTTTCTATCAAAATGAAAATTGAAATTTGGGCTTGTTTGGAAATTCCAGTTCATACAGAGAAGGAAAAAAATCTTGGTTAAAAATAGTCAGGATTAGAATGTAGAAAACTTTAACAGATGGGTATATGTGTTTTGGGACATGTGCTCTTTGATTTCTTTAAGCAGAGATTCACATGCTGAATGGATTACTCCATAACTGTCTTCCACATAATTTCTTAAGATTTTTTCCCTAAGATCCCATGCCAGCTGTTGTAGGGACAGGACATTAGACTCGGTTGGAAAGAGTAGTGGGGTTTAGTGAGCCTCTCTACTGTTTGTGGGCTGTTGGGACCCCTGCTTGGGGCTGGAGCCTGGGAGGTGCAACCCCCAAAGTGTTTCAGAGTGCCTACTCTGTGCCCATTTTACTTCAGCCCATCTCACCCTCCCCCAAGGTCAAACTTTGTCTGTTCTGAGGGTCCTATTAATGTTTCACAAATTTTCCAAAAGTGAATGTAGGTCTTTTACATGAAGCAATAAGACACATTTACTAAAGCTTTCTAGAACATTTTAATCACTCTTAAGATTAGATTTAGTTTCCTGGGACAGTTTTTGGGTTTTTTTCAGACAGACACAGATCTGTGCTGGAAATGCTTACTGTGATACAGATGAGAGTTTAAAAATAAATCTCTTGGTTTCATTTGAGGGAAACCCAACTGGGAAGAAAGTTTCATTGTGTGCTGAGTGATTGCAAGTAGGCCTTTAGAATATTAACCTTATCTTTAGATGTTTCACATACCACTTTGTTAGCATTGTATCCCAACGAGTCTTTCTATTTGTGACTTCCAGAGCTGGAATTTCTAGGGATGAGGCAGTAGCTATCAAAAATAAAGTTAGAGCTAATTATTGTGAAATAGATATTTTATTGGCACAGATGACAGGAGTTGAGAAATACACCCTATCTTTCATCTGTGCATTTCAAATCACTTTCCAGATGAGCTAATTAGGCTTCCTAGATAATTAGATGTAACTTATAAATAAATAAATAATGGGAGGTGACTTGCCTAGTATCACATAGTAAATCAAAAAGTACCTAAAATGAAACCAGAGACCTAGTTGCACATTTCCTGCCATCAGCACGCAGTTGGTTTGTGTTGGTGTTGCATCTAATTAAGATGCATTTGCTGAAGACCATGAAAAGTTGAGGACTTGAATTTTCAGATCTCTGTTGCAGCTTGTACTTTGTTGTGTAGTATTTCACAGGGGTGCTGCAGAAGAGGAGCCGAGCTCCTTTGCTGAATCAAGTAATGCTTATTTAAGAAGGCAGGCTGTGGCGAAAGTGTGGGGAATGGCTGTACATTCCTGTAACTAGGTGGAAGTTTTAGTATTGTTGACTTGAGTCCTGCTTTGAGAACAGTCTCTAGATTAAATAACAGTAGTTTGATGTTCCTCCAACTCAAAGGATTGCTTTACTTGAGGCACTGCGTGTGCATGAGCATTTTTTGTTTGTTCTTTGTTCAGGGTGTTTTTGTGTGGTGGTGATGTTTGTGGGTTTTTTTTTTTGTTTTGTTTTGGTTTTTGTTTTTTTGTTTGTGTTTGGTTTTTTTTTTTTGTAACTGGAGATCCCATTGATCCTGAAATTTTACTGTTAGTTTTTCCTGATAATTTTATCTTTGTGAAAGAATAGACTGGCATTTTGTCTGCAGATTGCCCCCTTTTGGTTGCTTTCAATTGTCTTATGAACTCAAATCTGTTATTGTTGTAGTACCGATATTACTGATAATGCTGTCTCTACTGAAGAATGGCATACTCTTTTCAAACTGTGTGCATGTAATTTATTAACCATGGAGGGCCCAAGGGCCCAAGTGCTTTATATGTAATGAGTTAGTGTGCCTGTGGCTCTTACCTCTGAACTTCCAGTGTGAAAGCATGCTGCTGACCGTGCACAGCTCACTGTGGCACTGGAGTGTGTAATGACACTCAAAAGCAGCAGGTGTTGCTTTGAGTGTCTGCTTGTGTTTTGAAATGAACCTTTTAGAGGCTTAAACCAAAAGCTTTTTTCCCTGACTCCTTAGTAATTTGCTTTGAAGCATGTTCTTGCAAAACCCTCTGGTGGCACCTTGTATGGTGAGCAGGACTAAGATGCTGTGTTGAAGCCCCTGGTGGGAGGAGCCATATGTGGACTTGAGAAAGAGACTCCTAGCTTGTAAAATTCTATCCAGTTTCTTGGAAGTTTTGGGGAGACCATTCGTACACTTCTGTTCAGAGATCTGCCATATGGAAAGGCAGAATTAATGTTTTTATGTTACGTGGATCACAAAAAGAAATTTAAGATGACATTTTTCATATAACAAAACTAAGAAAAGATAATGATGTTATTGAGGTTAATATTTTTGCATAGTCTGAGTTCATCATGGTAGGAATAATGATACAAATTCTCTCTAAATAACAGTACACCTTTTTGGGTTTTTTTTGAAGTTTCCCTGATATTAAGTAAGAACATGCAAAAGACTCTTTCAAATCTTACTACATCATTGATAATTTTCTTTTAATTAATGGAAGTTATGTGTTTGCATACATAAGCATAAACGTTACTTGGCAAGAATTACTTCTTACCACATTGTTCTTAAGGTACATGTAGAGAGGCAAATCAATTTCTCATGGGAAAAGTAGTGTTGATGAAAGTACACAGCAATTCAGGGAATTAATTTAAATAATGTGTTGTTAACCAAATCGAGTGGTGAGGCAACATAAGCCATGATGAACAATGATTAATTTATCTTGAAGACAAATTCATCATAATTGAATTACAGACACTGCAGGAAAAAAGGCACTCAGTAGCCAGGTTTTTGCCAGTAGATTACTCTGGAGTCCGGCTGTTTGTCTCTGTCCCCACACACGCTTAGGCACCTTTTCTTCGGCCCACCTTTTGTGGCCCACCCAGGGACTGCCAGTGTCAGTGTCTCTCTCTCTCTCTAGCTGGTCAGAGTGACCCCGAAAAAGTTCAAAAGTTTCTTTTCCCAGCCCGGTGCTTGAAGAAGGAGTCAGGGCTCTTCATTTTTCGGTCTCAAGGTTATTTATTACATCTTATCTATAAAATTCTTTCTCCCTGTCCAGCCGAGATCCGTTTGGCAGGACAGTCAGAGGCACTCCGCCCTCCCCCAGGGCGGTGTTATCTTTATATACTACAAACTACGTGTACAATATTTACAGTTATTTTCCAATACCTATCATCTACGCTAGACAGTGAGTTTCTACTCTAGACCAATCTAAAAGTGCCAACATCACCAGACAAGATGGAGGTAGAGAAGAAGAAGAAAGGCTAGACATGCCCAAATCCCTCCATCTTGTCACCAGAAACCCCTATACTAAAAATCCTAAAACCTACATTTACACTCTGTAAATACTTTATCCCTATACCATCTAAACTGCCGTGGCCTCTCTCTCCTCATGCAAAGGTGCCAAGCTGTTCCATGGCCCGCACTCGAACCCGCTGGTGTTCTGGGCTGTGTGCCAGGGCCTCTGAGCCCCCTGGCAAGGGTCCCAGGAAACTCCAGACTCCCAGAGGGATGTCCTGAGTTCCGACATATTCCCAAGCAGTTCTTCTATGTCCTGTGCATTCCCTGTGTGATGACCTTAGGACTCTACAGTTGTGTGTCTTACGTAGAAAAGACTAAATAGCAGTTGTATTAGAGAGAGATCATTATTGAATTCATGTTTTGTAATGCCACCAGATTCTGATACCTTTCTGTAAAATGATACCATGTTCTCAAAAGTTCTACCATCCTCACCAGTGCTATTTGTAAAAAAAAAAAAAATTACTGCTTAACATGTGCAAGATTAGCAGGTTGTAAATATGTGGCATTCTTCTAACACTGGCTGAACCAAATAGCTGAGTTCCAATATAGGGTGGGATCCTTTTAGGCAACAAAATACATTGATAACTTAATAACTCCTTATGAAAGTCCCTTTTGCTCTGTGCTATTCATGAGAGAATAAAGATCAGGTTTGAGGACAGCCAAGCAGACTTAGCATTTTGTTGCTGCTGGGATCAGTCTTTTGTCTTTTTTCTCCCTTGCTCGTTCCGATGTTCATCTGATCCCTTGGTAAGTTGATTGAGGTTATCAACTTGCAGAAGGCTTGTTCTGGATGAATTAGCTTCTGCCAGTGAGTTGGCTTACTGAAGGGGTTGCATGAATCATAGCTCAACAAGGAAGCATCAGGAATGTGTGCTTGGAAAGGGGAATGCCAAGAGGAGTAAGGAGTGTGGGATCTCTTTCCTGCAGGGGTTGATCTCTCGCATCAACTCAGCTGAGCTCCTCTTACTGCACCTTATCATGTGACTGCTTTAAATTGATCTAGCTTTCAGAAAGTCAGTCTGTAAAATAATCAGAGAGGTGGGGCTACCTGAGAAGAGTAAGGACTAGAGAATATTTCAGTCCTACTAACAATTAATTACTATGTACACTGGGAATACTGATTTTCTACTGGCATGGTGAATGAGTTTGACTTTTTGGAAGTTGTGATGGTAAATGGGGAAAAACCTTTTACTTTCAAAGTATTTATGTACTTTATGTATTTACATACATACATATATATATACATATAACTTTAATATTTCTCATTTACTAGTATTCATTCTATGTAATTAATTTGGTTGTTTCAGCCAGAGATACTGTAGATGTTTTGTTGCCACAGAAACACAACATATGTGTAGGGGCACTGGCCCTAGCAGTCATTCATGCCCCAGTTCTGTCTGGACTGGGATCAATAGCAGAGTTCTGCTACATGTGCTGTTACTGTACCAAAGAAGTATATGATGCCTGTCTTTAATCATCTTCAGGCACAGACTTTTTATGTTTTCAGAAAAAATACACGTATTTAGACTCATTTACAATGTACTGTTGGCTATGTTGCATTTATCCTTAAGCACGGCTGGAAGTAAAAAGTCAGGAAGCCTCAGAAGCTTGCTGTTCCTAAGTGCATCTGAATAACAGGTATTCCCAGTGCTCTTGTTTGCCTTTGCACAGTGTGCCAGAAGAGGATTGGAACTCATGCTGACAAGGTTGAGTCTTTTTTTTTTTTTTTTTTTTTTTTTTTTGTTATTTAAAGGCAGGATACAAAAGTATCAAGAGAGTCTGTCTTTTACTGACCTTCTAATTGTCTGCGGACAAAAAAGAAGTTGCATATTTTTATTTTAAAGTCGCAAAAATTTCTTTGTTGACTGTCTTAAACAGGATTTTAATGTGTTCCTCCACCTTTATAGTTCAAGTGCTATGTTCATATTTTACTGGATTGTAGCCTTGCTGCTCAGACCCTGTCTTTTCATTATCACAATACTTGTTTTCTTGTATGTCCATGTATAGAGGGTGTCCATACTTTAGTTATGTGATTCTCAGTAAGCATTTACACAAATGGCAAGGCATGGCAAATAATCTTTAGGGATGAGTATTTAAACCTAACAGGTTTTTTTATGTGATTATCAACAGAAGCATCTGAAATAAACCTTTGTGTCTGACTTGCAGCAAAAGCTTTTTTTAAAGAGCTCACAGAAGGAACAGGTTTGTTCAAGTGCTACAGAACACGATGAACAATGAGCAGTGTAGTGTTAATTGTGCATGTCAGCAGTGCAATGTTACCTCTTCCTGCAGTGGCTGTCTTGTTGATACCCAGTTAGTTAGGCTTGATTCTTCCTTGCTTTTTATTGGAGAAACTGTGGGTTGTAGTTTGCCTAAGCTCTTCTTTAAGAATGTTCACGTTTCCTGCCTATACATGTCCCACAAGCAAACACCCTGTGAAATCTGTCTCAGTTTCTTGAATCTTTGATAAGAGGCATGTTCAGATATTGTCTCAGAGCAACAGTTTTGTGGGGATTTCACAGGTAATAGCTGTATTGACAAAAAGCAGAGGTAGCTTTGTGGTGACAATCTAAGAGTAGGAAATCACAAGGTCAGAAATCTATTCCTGCCTTTGTCCTAGACTTAGTATAGACAAGTCGCAGCACGTCCCTGCTGAGAAATAAGAATTATACCTGTCTACTTAAAAACTGTGAATTTGCTACCCTCTCTAAAGAAAGAAGGTTGTAAAAGAACTGCAAAGTGCCATTTCAACTCTGCATTTCATTTGAACTCTGGATTTTCCCTCTGAAGGAAAATAAGTATTTGTTTTATTGTCTCAGACCCTTTTGGATCCAAATTACTGCAGCTGGAAAAAGATTTTTCCATACCCAAAGTTTCCAGTTTTCTTTCTTCTTCCTCATATGTTTTGAGAGTGTTCTGATGTTGCTGCATCTGTGTCTGTCAGTTATGTCAAAAAACTGATTGCTTGCTGTTACTTTTGAATTTTTCTCTAATACAAATTTTTCCTGTGTCTGATATGCCTTAATTTCCTCAGAGTTGAGCCTTGGTTGCTTTATATCATTTAGCTGCCGGTGTTTTGGGTTTTTTTTAAATTATTGTTATATTTCTTGGTTTGGCTTTTATAAATTTTGCTACCCAACCTCTGTTTTAATTTGCTTCAGTGCTGCTTTGCATCTCTCTCTGTGTCAGGAAAGTCTGGAAGCAAGGACAGGAAGTCCTCAAGTGTTCACTACATGGAAGTGTTGTTTGTTGATGTGTCTCAAAGCATGCCCTTCACATCATGTTCATCTTCTATAACTCATCAGCATCTTCTTGGAAAAGGTTGCTCCTCCTAGGTTGGGGGAGGGTGAGGGAGGAGGAGGACCCCTATTTAGTTTTTTCATGTGTTTTGTTTTAGCCTTCTGTATTTATAATGGCTGGCTTGAATGTGAGCACCTTCCTGTGGGTGCCACTACCTATTTTTACCAGACGTCCTTCCTTGCATTGAAGACTTCAAACGTCATACTTGGAGATTACCAGATAAAGCAATTGACAAGGCTTCAAACAGTTTCTTGATGGAACAAATATGTTTAAGCACCTTTACACAGTGTTAGTAAATTGCTGGAAGTTTGCTCCTTATGCTTTATTTTTTCTGCTTTCTTTGGACTATCTTGATAAGTTACCTGTTTTTGGAGTAACAGCCAGATTAGCAAATTACATAAATATAAAAAATACCAGTTGTTCCCTGTTTGTAGCTTGGGGTGCCTGGTAGGAGTTTGAAATAACAGATGTCTATCCAGGATTGTTTTTCTGTTTGAAATGGCAAGTGTTTGAAACATCTGCTGACTAGTAGTGTGTGGATAACACTGATTTGGAAGCCACATTTGTGTGGCTGAGCTGTATCGAGCCAAGGTGTTTTAGTGACTGGTTTTTTACAACAGGCCATGCTGCTAGTATTTGCTCAAAAACTAAGCTTTTGGCTGATGTTTCTCAACCTGGAAGTGTGTCATTTGGCTAAAGGAGATTCTATTTTCTTCAACATATCTGTAGCATATAGGTATGGGAAGGGCAATGAGCTGTGCTGGAAGCAGCCTGTCCTGTATTCATTTTGAGCTAAGCTTGTTGCTGTTGATCTTACTAAGCATTCCTAGGTCTTGGCTGTGTCTGTGTTTAGAAATGGGGGTCAGCATGAGTGAAAAACAGATTTTGAACATGCTTCTAACAGCTTGTTTATCCTTACTTGTTTCCTACCTCCTTTGTTGGTATATTAATATAAATCATTCTAACTTGCTTGAAGGAAATGGAGCAATGCTGAATAACAATTGCTAAGGAGTGAAAAATCTAATAAAATTTCAGCAGGCTTTTAGATGTGAAGAGACAAATATAAATGCTGGCAGTTGTGAAAAACTTTTTACACATCAGTGAGGTAAAATTAAATAATACAGAAATAATAATTTTGTTTCTCTCTTTAACTGACTTTGAAGAATTCATTATAACTTAAGAAAAAACAATATCTGTTTTCCATCTAAGTCCAGATCTTACAGTCAAAATGAGTTGAATTCAGAGGAAGAAATGGATTCCTGGGGAGGATGGTTTTCAGTTGCCCTTATGTTGCCAAGGCCTGTTTTGGGGTTTTTTGTTTGTTTCCTCAGTGTGTGATACTACAGCTTTCTTAGGCCTCGAGCCAGAAGGTGATTGTGATGCTCAAAAATCATCTTCCCATGTCACTGACACTATGCTTCTCCTCCCTTCAACTTCCTCTTCTGCATCAGAAGACAAGAATGCCCTGCAGCAGTTGATCTGTTCCAGATCCCTAGAACACTCTATGTATGCTGTGGCAAGGCTGTGAAAACTGAGATTCTCAAATTGTCTTCCTTATAGTTTAGTCATTGTTCAAATGTCATGGAAGTTTATTTCCTTTAAGTTTTTTGTATCCTCAACTATGAAATGGTACTGTTGATAACACTCAATTCTACCACCACACTCATAAGTGGTGGTAGAAAAGTAGGAATTCTAAAGGTAGGAGTGTTTGTAAGAATCCTTTACTTCTTAGGAATAAGAAAAATTAACACACACATACACACACACCACACCTCCTCCATTTTTATTATTCTTGGATTTTTATTTTTTTTTCTGAATGGGAAAACATTCTTGGGAGATCTCCATGAATTTGCATGTTTGTCTTGAGACATTTGACAGCAATGCCAAATAACACTGGAGCTATTGTTAGAAGGTAACCTGATACTGTTATTGTTCCACTTAAACGGAGTTGTGTGAGCCAATGCCAGCTCTCTTATTGAGGGAACTCAGTCAACTGGAAGAGTTTTTGGTTTCCTGCATTATTAGCTGCCAAATGAATGAGAAGAACTCATTTAATCCAAGTATGACAGCTTACTCAACAAGCACCTGAAGGAATGAAACATCAATGAATCACCCTTTGCAGGGGAGATAGCTGGACTACAAGTCAGAAACACAGTTTTTGAGCATGGAGAAGGGCCTTTTTCTTTCAAAAGATGATCAAATTAATGTAGAGTGAGGCACTACAACATTTCACATAGAATATTAATAGAGAGGGAGAGCAGTTTGTTTGGATCAACTGCATTTCATGGAATTCAAAAGAAGTTTTCTTCTGTTTCAGAAACTTTTCACTGTTCCTTTTACTAGATCTTTGATGCATGTGCATGCCAGATGGATTCCAAATGACTTAATTCACTCACAAAATCAGGAGAGTTAGCTACTTCAATTGACTTGAGTGGCAAAATACCTTGACATTGAACTGCTTTTCAAAATCTGGGTTTCTTAGAACTTAGAGCAAGTTAGAACTGTTAGCTGGACTTGTGTCTTTCAGTTAATTTGAGTTTAATTTTTGGGCCAGAGGCTTTAAACAAAATGAAAAAGGAAGTGGTGTTAAGTAAAACTTGGAGACTGGGGAAAGAGGGGTGGGGGGGTGTCACTGCTTTACTTTTAGATTTGTATAAATTCACATAGAGAGATCAGTTTGTAGCTTTTGAAGATTCATTGCAACTGTGTAACATTAAGTACTCCTCTCTAAGTCATACAAGCACAATTTTTAGACATGTTGCTGTATACTTCTATGGCATGTGTGACATATCATGTTTACCGTTTTAGAGGAAATAAAGGAATAAAAAATAATAAAGGAAATACTGGCAATATTTATGTGTAATCAAGTGTTTAAAACCTTGGTGCTTTGTACGGGATTTTCTTTTCAGCCTAATTAGATGTAATGTGAAACTTTGTGTCCGAAAGTATAGGGAAGAGCTCCTTGTAAACAAACAGCTTTGTAAAAGAACAAAGAGCTTTGTGATGCATTGGCATGAAAAAATACTATGGAATTAAAGGTAGTGTGGTTTGGTTTAGACTGCTGGAAAACAAGTGCTTGGCTGATGTTGAGTACAGCTATATGTAAATTTTACTACTTTTCATGAATGCTAACTAGATATAGTGTAGAAAATGCAACAAAGCATATTAATTTCATAGTCTAAGTTTATTGTGAATTTTGTAGCAGCATTCACTTGATTGTAGGAATTTCCTGAGGCTTAAGGACCAGAGGAAGTTACTTGACTGCTCTCAGTCAGTCACTAATTTTCGGCGACTTGTTTCTGGTGCTTAGGCCTAATTTTATAAGATGCAGTGAATTTGTTTTCAGTGTATTTATTGTAGGTATATTATTTATTAGATATATTACAGAATCACAGAATAAACTGAGTTGGAAGGGACCCACAAGGATCATCAAGTCCTGCTCTTGGCCCTGCACAGGACACCCCAGGAGTCACACCCTGTGCCTCAGAGCATTGCCCAAACGCTGCCTGAACTCTGTCACATTTAGTGCTGTGACCTCTTCCCTGGGGAGCCTGTTCCAGTGCCCAACCACCCTCTGGGTGAAAAACCTCTTTCTAATATCCAACCTAAACCTCCCAACTCAGCTTCATGCTGCTCCCTTGGGTCCTGTTGCTGGTCACCACAACGAAGAGATCAGTGGCTTTTCTATGTTGTGTAGAGGAGGAGGATGAATGCAGTCTTGGCAAAGTTTCAGTGAGTGGTTGTCTCCAAACAGCTGTGCTTCAATATCAGCAACTAGTACCTGGCCCCCATAATAACTGGGAATTGCATGTTTTGGTTAGCTGTATTTCTCTGCAGATGCAGCATGGCTTGCATAGGGAAAGTGGTTCCTGCTCATGGCTATTGTAATAGATCATATAAAATAGTAAAAATTTATCATGTATTTCTGAAAATGCTACATGAGGATTTCACTGGGTGCTGTTTCATGTTGCTGGCACTCACCCAGCCTGTGTCAAATCAGAATGAGCTGGGTAAGGCTTTCAGACTACCTGGTCCATCATTGGACAGCCAGTTCATTAAAACTAGGGTATGTGTTCCATTAAAATTGAGACAAGTCCCAGAAATACAAGCCAATGATGTCAGCTGAATGAGTTCACTCAATTTTTAGTTGGTATTTTTAAGATCAGAAAGTGTAGAAATTCCAGTATTTCTTGCCAGGTCCTATTTAAAGGGCAGCTTCTATTTCTGTATGAATGGAAGTTCTGGTAGATCAGCCGTCTTTATTAGTAGACAGTGGGAGCTTTGAACCATATTCCTTTGATAAACTGGTTGGAAGGAAGGAATTTCACTCAAGGGAAACTTGGTTTTATGGTGTCTTTATAATCCTGACTGTAGTCATCCTTAAAACACATAATTACATCATGGTGTTCCCAAGTGTGCTCGGTGTTTTGATGTCTGTACTATGAAAAATAACTGACATGTGAAAGGAAGAGGAAATATGTAGCAAGTGTGGTCATAGTAGTTAAGTAGGTAATGGCATAAGGTGAGATGACTTCTACGGTTTTCTTGGGTTTGGGTTTTTGTGTTGTTTTTTGGGGGGGGTTTGGGTATATTAGAATGGCCGGATATGGGGGAAACTTCAGGCTGGTTAAAGAAAAAGGGTTTTTTAATGAGGCTGAGAATGATAGAGATAAAGAAGGGAGTTTGAGGGGAGAGGTATGTGTGAATGGCTGAATCTGTTAGGAGGTCTGGCAGAGGAAATGTGCTTGGCTGGTTTGTCATTGCTTTCCCTCCCTTTCCCGCTTCCTTTTCTAGTCAGCAGTTATTTTCCTTCTGTCTTCCCTCACGGCACCTGGAAAGATGCCACTAAATAGGCTGAGAGCTGCCTATTTTTCTCTGGCACTTGTCTCCAGCACTGAGCTTTTCTGGGCTCCCAATAAAGACACTGTTGTTGTCCAAGCAAGAACCATGGCATGGCAGGCTCCAGAGCTGTCATGGAAGATTCCTAGCAGAAGGGGAGTGCAGGGGGAGGGTGTGAATCTCCTCAAGATTTCCGGCTCAGAAACTCAGTGTTTTATGGAATTAGTACTTCCAAATTTTTTTCCTCTTTCCTTTATGGGCTGCATTTGCAAGTGACTTGACAAGTTTAGAAATATTTATTTTTCAGACAAAACAGGAATTGTTTTACCTCTAGATAATATCTCTGTTGTCATCAGAGACAGGCTTCATTGCTGGTCTAAGCAGGTGCAGCTCTATTGACTTGAGAGAAGTTGCACACATATTTGCCAGAGGTGAATGTCTCCTGTTTCCACCCACATAACAGTTGGGTAAATAATGATGCACACAGTTCTCATAAGGGGATTATAGCAAAGCCACAATGGAGTTTATTCAGTTTTGATAGAATCAAGTGACTTACTTTAGAGGCTGATAATGTGATTTACTACCATACCAAGGATTCAGGTCTGAACCAGATACGACTCGTTTCACTTGTGCACACAAAGCTTTTAACTGCGTTTGAGATACGTGTTTTCTGTTGGCTCATTTATGAGTTATTTGGTGCAGGCATGTTTAGGATCAACCATCCAAGTTCCTCTTATGTCTAAAAGGGACTAAATTAAGAGCTTGTGATGCAGCAGTTGTTACTGGCAAGGGATATATACAGAGGTGAAAATAAAATAATAAACTTTTCTGCAAGCATGTCTTAAGTCATATTGGTGTGTTTATTTGGGACTCAGTATGAGGGGGTAGGCAGGGGGGCTTGTCTTTCCCAGGCTCTGCACACACTTCATTAAGGTTACTTTATTTATATTACAAGGTCAAATGTGATCTTGGTACACAGGCCTCCGACTTTAACAGAAATTCCCTTGATTGTTAGTGAGGCTTTTTTTCCCCCCCTCCCAAGTTACTCTCTGACGTCTGGCCTGATTGAAAACAGGCAGAAACTGGCACAGACCAATATTATGTCATCCTTTGCTTATATTTCCTACCCACTCATTCTTTATTTTAATGTTATATGAGGTCTTCAGCAGAGTGTGACATATTGTTATAATTACATCATTTGGAAATGTGTTTATCCCCAAGAGTTGTAATTTGATTTAGGAACTGTTTTCCCTGCTTTCAGTCTGTTATTCATAGCATAGCATGACCATCAGGCTTCTGCAGCAGGACTTGACACACCACTTTAAATATTTGCAAACCATAACACAAGAGTCCATTGATGCATGTGGGGAGGAAAGAAGGAAGGGAATATGATTTAAGATTTGATAAAATTCTTGCATAAACTCTAATAATATTATGGTAGTTTCTATGACGAGCATTCTTTCATTCATATCTCTTTGCAATATAAACAAATGCATTTTTGTGAGGGTTTTTATAGGGTTTCTGTAGGGTGCTTGTAATGGAACTGCATGTCTGGCCCTTGGCCTTGAGTAATGGGTAGCAACAGCTCTTGGAGTGTGTTTGTTAAGAAGATTGCTCTGACTTTAATTCATGTCTTTTGATGCCTGTAGAAAATCTTTAGTTAGAGCACAGAAGTCAAGAAAACTTCAGAATAGTGTTCAAAAACACGTCAGGTCTGATCTATGAATTGAACAGCTGTGAAAATGTGGGAAACTGCCATTTTTATGATGATAAGAAGTGGAGTTCTGTGATGGTCATCAGGCATGGAAGAGCTGCCCTCAGAGATGTGAATTTTAAACTTGATCCATGTTTCTGAGTCCTGCTGTTGCACAAAATGTCTGTGTCATAACAATATATCAAAAAAATGTGAGTTGTGCATTTAGAACAAGTAAAGTAGAGCTCTTCCTGCAGCATTGTTTTACTGTCTCTGGTGATCCTGTTTGCTTTTCAACTTCCTGCTTAATAAATATTGTTGGGTTTTATATTGATTCATATGAATTGAGAGAGAGAACATCAAAACAAATGAATTAAGGCCCACTTATTTTTTGTAACTATTATGGGATTACTCATGAAAGGAACTTGGTAAGGCTGTGTCTGGAATTGTGTTGTTTAGTACTGTATTATTAGAGCATTGCATATTTATTTCATTTATGTTTTCCTTCAAGGAAGAAACATTTACCACATATTGATCAAGACTTAAAGTTCAGATATGGAAAAAGAATAGGGCTTAACTTTTCCCACACTTGATTCTGAAGTGAACCAGAATACATTTGTCTCAGTACTAAGCCTAGACAGATCAGATGGTGACTCCTGACTTCCTGATTTTCAGAGATACATGGCCTGATGTAAAGGTGGACTCTGCAGAGTGCTCAGAAAACACATACATCTCCCAGGGGAAGTTTTGGCTTTATTGGGGTCTAAAGAATGGGCCTCTCAGAGCAAAGTTAAAGGTCACATTCAGGATTGGATCTATGAGAACATACACCTTGCAGAGCTTCAGGTCAATAATCTTAGTTTCTGACATCTTCCAGTTTTTTAAGCTGTTAAAAGGAATGGGAATTTTTTGTTATTCTGCTTAGCTACACATAAATCTTATATATGCATAAATTTGCTTGATTACCTGAGTTGCTGAGTTCCTCAGCAGCTCAGGCAGACATTGAAATTCCTCTTACACTCTGTCAAACTCCTTTTAACTGGGTATTTAACTGGTTTTGCCACTCGGGTTTGTGTTTTGTCCAAGCATAGGAAACAAATTCAGGGACTCTTTCTAGTCTGTTTTGTGGTTTTACTCTTGCTTGCACTGCTTTTGTGGTGGATTTCAAAACTTTGTTGGAGTTACTTGTTAATGAGATTTCCAAGTCATAAACCTGTTCCTTGAAGAACTTAATGCCATGTCTGTATAGAGAAACCCTGCACTAAGTCCTGTTTTTCTTCTGCCAGAGCCTTGCAGTCCAGGTGCATGTTGATGAATGGGCTTTGCTTTTGTATTTCTAGGAAAATGTCTGAAAGGTGTTAGGGCAACAATTTTCTCATCATTGTACTGTTTGCTTCTAGGCACTTTTTGCTTTCTGCAAAAAATTCTTTTTGCCCTGTACTCTTAAGTTTCTCCTCTGGCCTTTGTTCTTCATTGTCAGTTTAAACTGCTGCTGTAAATTACCTCTCTTTTTTTTAAGGTTGCTTTTTGCTTTTTTAGTTTTCGCTTGGGAGATGCATGTGAAATAGGTGGCAGATTATTGGTTTCAGATTATTGCTTGACATACTTGCATGAAATCTTGACTCTAAAGCCAGAGAAAATTAGTTCCTCACAATCATTCTCACAGGGAAATCTTGGAATTATTTTCAGTGTTGCATAACAATGAAGTGCAGCACAGCTGTTGGAGAGAAGAGCTGGCTGGAGGCTGGCATTAATAAGTCTGGTATTATGCTGGGCAGGAACAAGTGTAATGCTTAATCAAGAAATCTGTTTTGACACTGTGGAGTAACATCAGTGGATATGAATGTTAAAGAGAAACCGCTGAAGTTAGATGTAGGTATTTGAAATAACTTCTTTTTACAATGGAAAATAATTTAATTGAAAACAGCAGCGTCGTTGAAAAGAACAGAACACAAATATATTTGGGGTTCTATGTTAAAAAAATCATCTTTGTAAGCAATGCATCCCTCAAACTCCTTAACAGGTTTTTTTTTTCTCTCTTTGTAACCTCATGTGTTTTAAAAGGAGGCACATTCAGGATTAGTGTAATGATCTTTTAAGATTCTGATGTTTAAAAAAGATAACTCAGTGTATTGGTTATTTGAATAAGAGCTGACTGCCACATGAAAACTATAGTAGCTCATGTCCTTGAGCTTTCCCCCAAAAGTTTTGTTTATGTGCTAAGGGACCGTGTGCAAAATCCTTTCTTTGAGTTTGTTTTTAATCTTGGGAAAAATGGGACACTGGTGTCCTCTTAAAGAACCCTAGTCCATTAAATAGCTGTTATATAAATAGCTAAATGTTGTTTGTAATACAATGATGCATTTGCTATGAGGTCATCCAACTTCTATTGCTTTTTTGCATATCAATAAAAAATTAATTCTGCTAAAATCTTAAATCTGCCAAAAAATGTTGTTTATTTCAAAAATATTATTCCAAAGTTATTTTTGTACGTATTTTTAAAGTGGTGGTTAATGTGTGGAACTTGTTATTGTCACCTCATTTCTGCTGTGCTTCATTATATTTAAAATTTAAAAATGACTTGCTGGGGATGTTTAGTGGATGTCATGGTCAGAGTGGGTCAGCAAACAGTGTATTTTTTGGTGCATTTTTTTTCTTGCCTCTGATTTCTGGAGTTAGTCACGGTTATATGTTGTAAATTTGTGGCAAGTAATGCTAGATGACATGGTTACAGGAAAAGATTACAAAGAATGGGAAGAAATGTTCAAGTCAGCATGAGTTGCAGATCTTGCTTCCTCCTGTTGAGGAAAGTGCAGGTACACTTTTGCAGTAGTCAGCTTGTATGATCTGACCACATTAATCTTCTGTGGAACTGTCCACTTTTATCAATTTTTTGATCTCCTGAGTCTAGTTGATAAATCCATATTTCTGTGCAGAAAGACTACATAAAATAATAAACTGTTTTATTTCTTAAAGTATTTTAAAGTAAATCTTTATATTTATCTGTCTCAAACATATTTATTATGTTTTGCGTCAAGGCAGTTTATTAAGTAGAAAAATGGGGGCCAGTTAGCTGCTTTCTGTTCATAAATTACTTGAAAAAAGCTGTAGTTTCTAAAGATAAAACAACTAGAAACTAAATTTTGCTGCCTTTCAATATGAAGCCTAAGCTTCCCTTTAGCTTCAGATGATCACTCTTCATGTACATACCTACTTCACATTGGAGTGTTCTGGTATTTGTAGAGGGTTTTTTTGAGGGCAGTATTTCAAAAACACCGAGGAAGGGCAAAGCATTGATGTTGTTCCTCAGATGTTTACCTAATAGAAGAATGCACTGAACTAACAAATATTGAAGAGGAGTATGTCCAAAACACCAAGCTTTTCAGCCTTGTGTTTATTGTCATCCTCAGGCTCTTGGCTAATTTCTAGTTGTGTGTAATGTCTCAAATCCAGGGCACTAATTCAGAGGTAATTATCATATGATCAAGCTGTAGTTGTTATTTTAGTGCAGATTTGGGAAATTAAAGCTGACAGCTGTTTTCCAGCTGCATTTCAGCTGCACTCCATTAAAAGGAAACAGAACAGAGGAGCAGCAGCAACAGCTTTACAGTTTTTTCCATCATTGCTGAACTTGGTGAAGTCGCCATATCTGGTTGCCCTGTGAAATATTTACCATGTGTCTTTGGAGCCTAAGTAAATAAAACAGGAAAAGAAGGTTCAGTAAATAGATGGAAAGATTGAAAGTAGTAGACTGAACACAGAAACATGTGTATGTGCACTTGGCTCTGCTGAATATTTAAGAGCTCAGCTATTAATTCCTGCCAGACTTTTGCATAGGATGGATCAGAGGTTACTAGAGAGGTCAGTTCCCTGAAATAAACAAAGTTCAGGATACATTCAGTAACTTCCCTGTCACTTCTTAGTGAAAGCTCTCATTTATCTGATACATAGAAAACAATTAAAAGAGTTCTAATAGGCTGTGGTTTTTGTAAAATAACTGTATAGCCTAGGCCATTAATTGCTAAAGCCAAAACCCTGGGTCAAAACTGAAAATTAGAAGTACAACTGGTTGCTCTGTAGAAATGCAAAATGGTCAAGCTCTGCAGATGAAAGCTGAGGTACACTGACAATCTGGGCTTCCATTCTAAAATTGAACTTTACCTACCATTTGCAAGTATTTGATTATCATAGGAGTGATATTTTTCAAAAGCTACCAACTGATTCCAGAGCTTCTGATGTTAAGGCAATATCCTCTAGTATGTAATTATTTTGATGCAAAGGATAAAAACTTAGTAGTTTGGATATTTGAGAGGAAAGTATCAGATGTTTGTTTTCAGAGTTACATGTTGAAGTACTTGTGATGTGGTGCTAAAGAACTGCTGTTATTCAATTTTCTCTCTAACCTCTCCAGGGCAAAAAAGAATCTTTTCTAGAAACAATAAAGATGCAATTCCTTTGGGCGGCGAACCGTCCAGAAAAAGAAAAAGCACAGTGGATCAGCTTTGGAAAAATGGCTGCTGAATGATTATGTGCCTCTTTTTCTTCTTGGTATCCTGTAATTTATCTTCAGAATTGCAGAATATTGATGAATTAATAAATTAAAGAGATAATAAATCTTCTAGTCATATTTTAGCGCCATCTTTAACTGCTTTGTTGCTGCATGGTGAGTATGCAGGACTTTGAAGAAAGGCAGGAGCAATGGCATGAGGATAGGGAACACATGGACCACATTGATAGGAAGCATATAATTGATACTTGAGCTACTTTGAGTGGGGTTAATGAATAGTGAGCATAAATAGTATATGCATTAATGGTATGGCTGGGGCTCTTGGCAGCTGAATGGCTGCCTCTGTGTCTTACTTTGCTGGAGCTTGCAAGATACAGTGATGCTTATGAGTGGGGAAGAAAAGGGGTATAGCTTAAGTTAGCCCTTTCATTAGTTTGTTAAGCAATCCTAACTTATGCCTGTTAACACAGAAAAATAAGGCATGCTTGAAACTTGAATGTTTAAATGAAAAAAAATTAATAAAGCAAAATCACTTTTCACAGAATTTAATCTGACCGGTTCCACATCACACAAAATTCCCTTTTTTTGGGGAATTGCTGCATTTTTTCATATTTTGTAGCTGGAATTGTAATAACTCTTAAAGGACTCCCAATCGTCTTTTCTTAATTTAAGTCTTAGAGTTCTTCTGTAATGTGTTTTAATATGAAACAAGTTGTAACTATTTCTCTGACCAACATTTCTAGTCAAGTAAGAGAAGTGATCCCATCTTCTGAGTTAGATGAGTCAATCACAGATCTTTCTCGTGCTCATAGTTTCCAGCCTAAAAGACTAATTATCTAATTATCTATTGTAGACATCATTCTGAAATTTAGTTTATTTCAACAAAAACGGATTTAGTTCTGTGTTTACAAATATTTCACTTGGGAATTTATTTATTTATATGTTTTACTAACAGCTGTTGTACTGCAAGAGAACAGCAGTGGTTTGTGTCTGGGAGCAATGCCGTGCCTGTTCTTCTTTATAAACTGTCTTTTGAACATCATTCAGGGAGGGGATGCAGAGTTAATGATTAGAAAATTGATGAAGGGGATTGTGCTCATCAAACTGAGGAACTAGGTGCTGAGTGTACATATACCAACAAGATAAAGTTTCCATAAAAACATGTGAACTTTGGTGGTGTGAAAAGGCTGTAAGATTTCAATAAGTAGTACATTTTACCTTTCCAATCCCAATCAGCCCAGGACAGCTCCCAATGTGCTGCAAATCAAAATATGCAGATTATAATGGACTCTTATGTAACTTTATAGCCATTTTTGGAAGCTTTCAGCAAATGACAGATATTTTAGAAGTTAAACAAAATGGTCGTAGTTGAAAGGTTAGAGCCAAGGCAGTTGGGTGGAGGCAGAATGCATACTTGGATGGAAGACTCCCTATATGCTATGGAAAAATACCAAAAGGGATAGTTGCAGATTTCATAAGGTAATTGGAGGCTCATGGCCTACTTACAATTTTCAAAAGTGATTCAGGTCAAAACCCCCCAATCTTTTAAGTCAGTGACATGTTACAAATTAAATACCTTGGCCACTTCTTAAGAGAGCTGAATTCTTCAGCCATTTATGGCCCTGTGTATCTGCGCCGAGCAACGTCAATCTGTAACCTTCCTGAGGTCTGTACAGCAAAACCTGGCAACTTAGGCTCAGTCTTTCAAGTACAGAATCCAGTCTTATGACAGTCTATTAGTGACAAACGTATACTGGAGTTTTCAACCTTCTGACTGAAGTTTGTCATCAATGGATGTTTGTTTGAGCCTTTCGTCACCTGCAGCGGTTTCTCCTTTTGAAGGCTGATGCATATTTCATGGTAGGTTAGCTGAAAAGCAGGAGCAGCCTGTCTGACCTGAAAGAAGGCTCGTTGTGTTGGGATTTTAATGAATACATTGCAGAACATTCTGCAGCTGTTGCCCTCAAGAGGAAAATTACCAGGGTCTGTTGAGCAGGCAGAATTATTTTTAAAACCACCAAACTGTGTGCTCTTATACCAAGCAGATAAGTTTATCTGTGACGCTTAATAGAAACAATTGCGTTATGACAAAGCTGGAAAATTCATTAAGTTGGTTTAGCTGAGATGTGACAGGACAGCTCCTGTGGAGGAGGATACAGTTTTTTTTAACTTTATTGCAGTTCATCAGGTTTTTGCTGCTGATGTTCAAGTCAGTCAGTGAAAATGCTGACAATATTTTTGTCAGCTCATTGGCTATTGCAGCACCTCTGTGAGTAAAATCTCTGATGCACAATTCAAGGGAATATGCATGTAATCTTGTCAACATACTTTATCCTATGTTTTTGTCTTGCTAATTTATTGCGTTTTCTTTCTGATTAGACTGTAAACTCAGTCTAGATGACTCATTATTGGACTCCTTGTTTGTATTGATTTTTATATAACAGAATAAAGCAGTCTTGTTCCTTGTCAAATCCTTTTAGTCATGTGCAGTGAGATATTGCATTCTGCTTTTCAGATTACCTAAGTTCCAATAGAGTTTTCAGTTTTATCTGAGCACAGACCAAGGCCTCCAAAACTGTTCTTTGGTAGCAGCATGAGTAACACATGGAGTGTGAGAGTCTACCTTCAAAAATCAAAACGTCAGCTAGGAGAACAGATATTAAAAGATTGCTCCTTCTTATCACAGGACAAGATAGTTCTTATATTTGTTCCATGAAATAGAAGCCTGAAGATTGGGATAGTTTTTACATTTTTCAATGAAAATGTAGTTTAAGTGGTCAGAATAGGCAAAGCAGAAAAACGGGAAAACCACATATACTATGTAGCTGCCTAATAGAACTAAAGCAGCTGGTTTTGCTTGTAAAAGGCTTTGTCACACTGGAGTTTTTACCAGGATATAGCTGATGTTGCTGCTCTTGTTTGAGGCTTAAGATGATGTCTTGGCCCTCTGTTTGCATAGATTAATTCTTCAGTGCCGATTCAGTTTAAAAGACAATTAAAATATTTCTGTGGGAGTGAGTGGATGCTGGTTGCTAATGGAGATTATTTGGTGTTGGCAGTGTTGGGCAGTTTTAAAGTTGATACTGTATAACTTCCAAAGTTGTCAAAGAAGATGTGATTTCAGTACAGTGCTGTGAGGACTGAGACTAGAGTTTAGGAATATTTCAGCCTTGTATTCAGAGCTGGCATGTCATACACTGTTCTATAGAAAATATTTATATGAACATAGGGCTTTATAGCATGAGATGGCCCATGACTGGACTAAAAAGCAGAGATGGGCTTAACAAACTTTTGAAGCAAGAAAACAAGAAAGCAAGCTAGGGTATGGATGGGCACAGGAGTATTTTTTTCAGGCCATGAATTTAGGAAAAGGGATTCTCGAGTCCAGTTTAACAGGGAAAAAACGGTTCAGAAGACAGAAATAGGCACAGATACTGCTCTGTCTGCTGTAGTCTTTCTCATACCTTATATATTCCATTTTTCCACTGCTGTTTAAAAAAGAAGCCCCTAGATAACTATTTGTACATGCTTTGGGTAGTAGATGAGGTAACATGAGTTGCTTTTTAAATTTGTTGTGAAGCTTTGTTAAATCTTGAAAAATCATGGGAGCAGTGGATAAACAACTAAAGAAGAGTATCTTAAGCTCTGAGTCTTCCTTAGCTTAATCTGAAGCAATATTACACTTGTGGGAGATATACACCACCACCCCCCCCAGATGGGGAAAAAGATGATTTTGTCATGTAGCATTCAGGTTTGTTCAAGTTGCAAAGATTGCACAATGTCAACTCAACTTTTTGTCCTACTGAGAAGTGCCAAGAAAGGAAACTGGACTGATTTTTCTAGAGGTCTTGCATCATCTTTTTACTTTGGAGCTCTAAGGACACTGTACAAGAATGGATACTGAAGTTTGATGAACTAAATACTCAAGTATTAGTTGAGTGTTCAACTTCACAGAAGTTGATTGGGTTTCTGCATGGTTGGGGCAGTTGTACATTAATGCTTAGGGGTGATTCAGAGCAGCAGATTCCCTTGCTGCTCCTTAACATAGTCCATGAAGGGCTCTCCATTTGCCTGCTTTTCTGAGGCATTCAATTGGAAAGGACTCTACATTGCCAGTTTCTATGCTTTTTGAAAGTGTTATTGAGAAGATTTGTATGTAAGCTGCTGTTACCCAGATCACATCCAGTGAAGAATTTTAACTTTCCTCAGTCACTGGGTTTCCCTTGTCTTCCATTTATTTCTGTTAGATCTTCATGCCATGGGCAGGCTTGCTGCATGTTTAGTTGTAACAGTGCAAAAAATTACCCTGGTGTTATTGTTCTCACCAAGCTGGCAAACAGATTGCAAAAATACTCTTTGGGCCATTCATCAGAAAATCATCTGGGCTGGCTTACATGGGAGGTTGCCCTGAAGCAAATGGGAGCACTTGCATCACCTGATCTGTTAAATCATCAGCTGAGGTGTAACAGGTTTAACAGGGGTTAAACCACTTTCCTTTTTCCAAAAGACAGGATTTGCTTTGTCCTAGTCCAGCACTGACCTATGCTTCCTCAGCTATATCTGACTTGTGAACAGTGTAGAGCCCCACTGAAAGCTAATTCTGCTCCCATTCTTTACTGTGTACCCTGTTGGAGTGGGCCCATCCTATAAAGGAGATCTTTCCCCAGTTGTGGACAACTCATTTTATAATCAAATACCTTAAAAATAATTCCCAGCTTAGAGTTTAACCTGAGTACTGAAAACCACATTATATTTTTAATTACTGACAGTGTTTTTATGGATCATTAATACTTAAAAGGCACAGTTTGTTTTTAGGTTATTTGGAAGAAGGACTGTTGTTTATGCAGCTGAAGTTAAGCTGGGATGTTCCCTGGGGAGAATTTGGGTAGAAACCAAAGATTTCATGAGATTTTGTAAAAAGAGACAGGAGTGACCTCAGTTTGTTTCTCAGGACAAGCACTACTGTGCTGAGTTAATGTTGGTGATTTCTGCTCTGTTTGTTGGGACACAATGTCTTCCAACACATTTATTAGACAGATTTGACAACCTGTAAGGAAATATAAAGAGGTTTTTCTAATTGGCATCTGCTTTGTTCTTTGATACATTGTGTGGTGTAATTTCCTTTCTCAACTTAATAAAGACTCTGTATGTTACTTTATCATTTGGTAATGAGCATTTTTCCTTTGACTATTTCTTCTGAACTGTAAAATGAAAATAAAATTGCATTTAAAGAATCAAAATTATTTTCCACTCTTCTGTGTTTAGCACTTGCTTGGCAATTACAGCAGCCTGTTACTGGCTTGCCTCTTTTAATCTTGTTTTAATTTTTCCCCTTCTTGCCATGCTGAAAGGATAGCCAACTGTGATATGAGCTTGCAAAATTTGTTTCACTTGGAAGGAAGGATGCAATGGAAAACACAGTGGTCATTTCTTAGCTGGTAAAAAGAAATTATTTCAGAGCTTATAATACAAGGAAGTTACAATTTGAGGAATTTTAAGCATTCAGTCTTTGTGTTTACTTAAAAATATACTTTCTTCAGTAGATTTAAATGACACGTGGATTAAATGTTACTGTTATGGACCATCAGCATGAGGTTGGGGTGTTTTTCCTCTTTTTTGTGGGGCTTTTTCTAGCTTCTTTTATTATGTTCTCAAATCCTTCAAGGCTTTCTACTGTCCTTTTTGTGCTCCTGTGATATCTTCCCTTTTGAATTTAACTGATCTCTCCATGTTGGAAGCTTTTATGTCAGTCCTGTTGTGTTTCATCTCAAATCTGAAACTGTTCCTGAACCTTGTAGCACAGCTCTGACTCAGTTCAGTGTTGAAATCCTTGACATCTTGACCTGGCTCCTCCCTGGCATCACAGATGTGCTGATGTGATGTCTCCAAAAGACCCCAATGACTCTGGGAAACCGAATAGCTAGAAAAGAGTTAATCTCTGTAATTCTTGATCTGATGTCTGGAGAGCCTTCTGCTCCTCAGTGTGGTGTAGCTCTTGTTTGCCTCCAGATGCCTCTTCCCATAAGAAATTCTATAATATCATTAGTTCCTAAAGGGGTTTATTCCCAACCAGAAGCATGTGTTTCTGAAAGATGTAAGGTATGCTACCACAAAATATAGTTCAGACCAATACTCAGTTATGCATAACTCCTGAAACAACTCATATTGTTGTCCAGTTTGACTGCAGCCATGCAATGACTTGTGTTTCAGAAAGTCATTTGCAAGCATTTTGTCTGCCAGGGAACCTTCAAAAAGTGTTTTTTTGTATCTTTTCTTTCAAGTGTCAAGGAAAAATGGATATAATAAGTAATTACCTGCTGGCCATGTCTAGGCTTCATGTGTTTTTTTCCTCAAGCTTGCCCTTTGAGAGTATTATATTGTAGCTTTGGCTTTGAATAGCAGAACATTATACCAGTTTTTCCTTGTCAACTGTTACAGCTGTTTATACTACAGAATACATGACAGGTTTTGGTGTGATTTTTAGGCCCTTCTTGTAGCTGAGTGTATTATCTTCTCTTTCAGTAATTTTATATCTGGAATTCAGTTACTATTTGATTTGTTACTTTCCTACTTTCATGCCTATTCACTTCAAAAATTACACTCAGTACATCAGTAACTTGTGTATTGCTAGGACCATTCTGAATTCACTCTTTTCTTGCCTGATTTTCTGTAATTCTACTTTGTTTTACTTATTCTTGTGGCCCATTTCTGCTTTGTTTAGTATTGTTCTAAACCACTGCAAAGCTTTTATTGCTTCAACTCTGAGATTTATGACTTCTGGCAGGATTTAAGAATGGGATTTTCCTAACATCTAGGTCAGAAGTAAGGAGTGAAGCAATGAATGGGGAAAAACAGCCAGAGGCTGAACTTTGAATTACCATAACTATAGGATGGAGTAAGAAGAAGTTGCATACAGTTATATTAGTTTACTTTTTACCAAGTGTGTTGTATGCTGTTATTGTGAGCTGCAGAAGAGCTGCTGTGTTCAATTCCAGATGTACTGTGTGTTTTCAGATCATTGGACATGAAAGGCATAGCAGAAACAAAAGTTCTTCTTCTTACTTTTACCCTCTGTATAATTAATTTCTCTTTAGGGAAGTAGAACAAGATAAGGACACAGTTTCAGCTCAACAGAATTTGAGGCACAGGAACATTTGTCCCACTGGTCAACATTATCCCAAACACAAATATTTGAAGGTGGAGGGAGCAGAGCAAAAGCAAATGAACTGTGTGCCATTCTATCCTCCTGTGCTTGAGAGCAAGCTGTGTGTTTGTTGAAGGAAATGGTTCTGCTGAACTAGTCTTGTGCTGTTTCAACCCACTTGGTGATTACTTTTTCCATGGGGATTGAAATGAATGTGTTATACTTCAAAATAAGCTGCTGCTGCTATTCAGAATTTCTGTCTGTTAGTTGTTTGTTCAGCTGGGCTTGACAGCTTCTGTCGTAACTGCATGGAGAGGCACCAGTTCAGCTTTAGTTTGGCTTAAGTTCCCTCTACTTTTCCCTCTCACATTAGTGTGCTTATTTTCTTTCTGATCTTGAGACCAGTAATGTATGATGAAGGATGTCTATAAATATTAAATTCAAAATGAATCAACACTTATTCTGTACTGCTGCAAAAGAAATAATGCATGGATTTATTGTGATCTGGGAAGTTCTGAATTTCTGGGTACTTAGCCCAAACCCCAAAAAATGCTGTTGGTTTGGAGCCAATTAATGTGCAACCTGGAGTGGAGAGGAAGGGAGAAAAGGAGAGAAGATAGAAAAGGTGAAGTCACATTTCTTGAGTGTCAGTTCATCTACAAGGTTGAATTTGTCCAAATTGAATCTGTAATCTGATTCAAATTTGAGTTTACTCAGACTAAGGGGGAAAGGGTGATTCCCTTTTAAGAGAACAGGCTCGGACATTTGAAGGAGAGTTAAAATCTGAAATCAGAAATACTCAAATATTGGTAAAGTAACTTCTGCATTTTGGTTCATGTGTGTCTTATTTCATTATCAATTAGTGCAACAAGATAGTGGTAACCCATACTAAGATCTACTCTGTTATCCAGATTGTTTCAGTTCTGCTGAGGGTGGGCTTTGAGTACAGGTAATTTTATCAGAGAACTGCATGTAAAAGTATATGGCTTTTGCTTGTGCTCCATAGAGGAAAAATTGCTGTCCATAGTGATGAATGGACTGCTGTCAGTGGTCTAATTGAAGTGGTCTCTGTGAACCCAAGATTATTTTCTTTGTTTTCCTGAATGGTTATTTATCATTATTTCTAAAAGAATGGACAACCATTGTGGAAATTTTTGGTTAGAGGATAGATCTTTTATCTGTTGTCAGCGATTCATCCTTGTTGAAGCTTAGACATAAGTGTTGTTTTCCATTATCTAGGCAACAGAATGGAGCTCTGTCTGTGTGTGTACAATAATGCTTAAATGGTACTGCAGTGGTTAATGGTTTTTTGTCAGGTTAAGTATTCTTGGTTTCAGCATTCTGGTAGCTGAGGCACCAAAACCAGTAATGAATAATACAGTAGGTAGGGATTTATGCATTCAGACAGTATTTTTCATTTAGCTTCCTGTCACTGTCCTCTGTTTCAGACAAAGGATAGAATATTTTAGTGAGTGTGTATGGTGAATAAATCATCTGGAAGGTATGAACTACATGCAAACTAGTTCTAGTTTAAAATGAATTTGTAACTCTCTAAATAACAGTAAGCAAAATAAAGCAGATACTGTCTGAACTGTTGGTTTCTGAACATACAGCAGAGGAGATGACCAGCTAGTCAAAATTCTCATTGAAGAAATACTACAGTATAAGTGTAGTTATTTATATAGTCTTAGATACTGTGTTGAGGATTTGTTTCTGAAGGAAATAATGAATGAGATTCTCATTGCTGCTAGACTCTCAGCAGAGGATCATGGTCATGTTTGCTTTCCAGACCTGAAGATTTGTGCTTTCACAAAATGTACGTCTTTTATCCACCTACATAAATTGGTAGTGTGAGGAGCAATGGAAGAGTAAGAGTTCCTTCATTTTACAATGTTTACATTAGATTCCTTAAAGAATTACTTTCTCAGGTACAGTTGCATTTCAGAGGTGAAGCAGAGATGATGGAGCTTATGTACTGAAGTGTGAAAAAACATAGGGAAGTAACCAATTATACACTTTATGGCTCATACAGTAGTTTCTTTGCCTACTATGGTAGGGTCTGAGTCCTAAGCCCTAAGAGCTGAATATTTGGTAGGTTGTTACACCCCAGAATTTTTCCCTGTTTAAAAATGTAATGACAACACTGTCTGTGCAAACTGATCTTGGCTTCTTTAAACTTAGTAATAAATATACAGGCCTTCATGTATATTATCTGTCATTTTTCTGCCAGAAAGTTTTGCTTACCTGACATATAAAATAGGGTCTGAATTAACATCACAGTTCACTGTATAAGTATACTTTGTAAATGTAGGACTGACCATAGATATCATCCATCATTGCTCAGGAGTTCCTCTGAGTTTTGTTAAATTGTATCCTATCCTAATTATATAATGACTTCTTCAAAAAGCCTCAGGTCTCAGTTTCTCTCACAGTAGTCCATATCTGCCTCATCCTGTGACTGGTGTGTTATTCTGCACCCCTGCTTTATGTGTATATAAACTCACTCTTCTCTGCCTTTTCCTATGCACCAAGCCTGAGCCTTGTGGGTGCAGGAAGAGGCCAGCTTGGGAGCTGCCTTGGTCTTGCAGGACCTTTTAGGTCATTGGCCTGCAGATTTGTGGCAAAAGCTTTCTGTGTCTTTTTTTAAAAGGAGCTATGCAGCCAGTTGCTGGAGGCAGTAAAGCTGCCATTTGAGCGAGCAAAGCAGCATTGCATAAGCCTGTGGGACGTCTAACATCAAATATCCACTGTACAGTTAAAACTTCACAAGACTTTGAGATAAGCTGAGGTCAAATATCCCTGGAATTTATCACAAACGGTGACAACAGTTTTGTTTCTGCCATAGGTTCGTGGAAGAGTTTGTACACAATGATCCTGGTTTTTCATTTTTCTCCCACACACAGTCTAGCAAAAGGCTGTGTGTTTAATCATTGGTGCTATTTCCTTCAGCATCACAAAGCTAAATTTGCTGGCAATTCATGGCCACAAACAGCCTTTGTCATCCCTGAGGGCTGTGGTGCAGAGATCTGTGTGTAGTGGTCTGGGAACCTGGAGCACACCTTTGTGGGGGGTGCTTTGTGATTTTTCCTTCCCTCAGAGGCACCTGCAGAGATCAGTTAAATTTTGAGAAGTGCAAGGTTGGAACTGGCCAAAAGCCAATGGATTGCTGACACCTCCAAGCCTCCTGTTTATGTAGTTAAAGCAGCTTTTATCCTTAATTGTTAAAATAGTTAAGGTGAAGGCAAAGCCAGTCCCCTTAAAATTTGTCACAAATTCTTTCTGAACTACTAGAGTACAACTTGCTGTCAATTAATGGGGGTCTGGCAGACCTAAAGTACCAGGGCAAGATGATAGCTCTCAAGTGTAATTGTTCTTTCTGATGGGCTAACTGGCAAAATTGGAACCATTTACAGTTTCCACATTGGTAGTATTTTGGTTGGAGTGAGCCTACTTCCTTCAGGAAATAAGTGCAGCTCCACCTAAGGTTTTGCAGACACAACTATATACAATAATATAAAATTAGGATGATAGCAATTTTCAATAGTAAAGACTGGACTTCTTTAATAAAACACTTAAGGAAACAAAGATGGAAAGAATAGACTTTGAAGCATATGCTGACTGAAAACCAAAATCAGAGAAACATAACAGGTGAATATGTTGTCAACAATAGAATAATTTCTGCCTGGAGAACATTGGTTTACACTAAGTACATAGTAATTTTTGGCACAATTCTTTAGCATACAGGTGTCTGTTATAAATAATTTTGTCAATAGGGCCTTTTTCCCCTCAAAATTAATATTTGGCTCTACAGAGAATATAGTATGGGCCTTTGAGATGCTTTTGCTGTGCTTTGTGTGTTACTAATTGTAGTAGGCTTCTATCAGCAAAGAAAATTCAGGAAGGGAAACCAGTCTAAAATGTGAACAGAGGTGAGCTGATTGATTTCAAATTCTTTCCCTACTGATTACAAAATAATGATATTTTAAGTTATCTTATAAAACAGTTTTCTCTGTTGTGGTGATGCTTAATAAAAACTTGAAACAGCCATGTGTGAGGTAGTGTCAGGAACTGGTACATGTTAAAATGCAAACACTCCCACATGTTTTATTCTGATACTGGCTCTTTTTCTTGCACTAGGAATTGCCTGCCCTAGTAATGTGATAACATGATATTCATGAAAATGTGAGTCTGAATCCTTAGTTCTATTTTGTTGTCTTCAATCTTGTATCATTATGATGTTTTTTATTTTGGGCCTCAGGTTCAATAAACCCACTTGGATACTGCTGGTCATATGACAGGGTTGTGTGGCTGTGTTGGGATTACACAGCAAGGGTTGGGTAGCTGGGTGAGCTGCAGGGACAGGCTCTCTAGAGTAGATACTGGGGGCTGCCCACTTGTCAGACAGCTAATTGTTAGATCTGTAGTATACACAGAACTCAAAAGAGTCCAAAGCTACTTTGCTGTTGGCAGACACACTTTGCTCAATGTGGCTATGGTTGTCATTTACACCCTTGCACATTCAATGATGTCCACAGAGAGGGTGATCTCTACCTCTGCTGTGGTGTTCTGGCTTGTCCTCAGTGTTCAGTGTAGCTCTGTTCTTGTTTTCATTCAGTGTATTGCCTGCTCTTGAGATCTTCCTGGGATCTCTGTCTTCATGGGATTTTACCCAAGACTGGAGGATCTGTATGTTTCACAAATAGTTGGCTTTTCATGGTATTTCAATGGCATAATATCAGCAGCATTTTAGAAAAAGAAGATGATGAGAGATATGTAAGGCAGAATGACATACTAATTTTGAAAAGTTTGACCACCCTTTGACCTGTTAGATTTGGTGTGGAATGTGTTACACTTCTGACAGACTGAGTTGAGGCCTTGAGCCAAGAAATTAATTGAACAAGCAACAACAACTAGCATATACTCAAAACTTGGTCCAAACATCTTTCAAAAACAGATTTGAGGAACAATAATAATAATTTCCCTTTACTAGGAGCTAAGTCAGAAAAATTCCAGTTAAATTCTTTGTGGGTTTTTTTTTTTTTATTATTTTTTTTTTATTTATTTTACTCAGCTGGTCTGCAGGTGTAGAGGATTTTGGCCAAGGTTTCAACTCTTGGAGGCTGCAGTCATTACTAAAACTCCTGGGCACACATTTGTGGTGGAATGCAGCTGATGTCATGGAAAACCAGGACCTTTTTGGTAACCCCTAACAACCAGAAGTACAGTAAACAGTAAATATTACCTCCACTGAGATACTTGCTTTTAAAGAGACTTGTTAGGATGGTGCCTGTGTGCCAAGAAATATAAACTTTTACTGATTTAACAACGTTTTTCCTAAAAGCACAAGCCTACTGCTGAGGTTGAGCCACGATTTTGATATGCCTAATAAAACCAGAAATAGTTCTGTTTAAATCCTGAATTTAAACAGAATTTACTGTTCTTTCCACCACCTAACAGTTTTACAGTCTTTCACATCAGAAATCAGTGATGGTATGTTAGTTGCAAGGGAAATAGCACTGTAATTTTCATGATTTGCAAAACATGGGGTTTTTCCGAGGTATATTTTCCATCTAATTAAATGAATGAACTGATTTTCTTTTCTCGTAGAGTTTTGTAGAAATGTACAACTGTTCAAATATTTTTTCAATTTAGTTTGTTTTTTAAAAGTCCATTCTCAGCTTCAAGCTGTGCTTTCATGGGGTTACTCGTGACTTCCAAGATAATTTAGATGTTTGTCGTCCAAGGGTAATTCATTCCTTTACATGATTTGTATGTTTTCCCTTTTTTTTTTGCCTGTGTTGATAGAAATACTGACACCACACCTGTGAAAGCCCCACCACTGCCACCTTGCTATATAAAGCTTCACCTTCCTGTAGAAGGAGACAGTGGAATGGGGAGAAGTCTGAACAGTCTAACATACAGTGATACATTGGTTTTTGAGAGCCCCAGAAAAGCTCCTAGTATAGTTTGTGACCAAGTTGACCACTACATTCTGTATGCATTTTATTCTTCAGCTTAGGTGTTAAGGTTACTGTCAGTTTCTTTCTTCTAAAAGGGGAGATGCCTATCCATAAATTACAGTTCTCCATTAAATTGCTCCTAGGAAGGATGATGCAGATGGTAAAGCACTGTCTGCAACTGCCATTTCCTTTCCCCAGTATTAAATAAGCCAAGTAATGAACTGAATGGTTGTGGGATTTTTCTTGGCAGTACATTTACATTACCCTTTGCTGTAAATCATCTCAGATCTTTGCTATACTTTTAAACAGCAGAAGATTGCAAACCTTAAGCATTTAGAAACTGAGGCAGAAGACTTAAAAATCTTAAAAATAGTAGTTGCTTAAAAAACAATTGAAAAAACAATTACATTCTCAGTTTTTTTAATATTGCCACCTTTTTGTAGGTTTTTAGACATTTGTATTTTCCACATTTTACTTGTGCATTTAAGGTAAAAAACTATGTTATGAGTGTTAGGATTCCACATAGCAAGAAAAGGCCAAGCATCAAAGGTTCAACATTAAATGAGAATAACTGTCATGATGCTATATAAGTTAATTATTTCTTTTCTTAATGAAACCATGTTTCAGTTTCTTACAGATGTTTATAGATGACTTTGTTAATATTTTCTAATAAATGTTTACCATTTTTATTCTCTCAAGTTCTGGCATAATTTTTTACTACTTCTTTCAGAAATATTTACTTTTTTTTCCCCCCCTGACTTAGTGTTTGACATACTTACTAAACAAAAAGTTTCTATTTTTATTCTGCTGCTTATTACTTTTTGCTCTGTGGTCTTGCTGCCTAGATACTAGCAAGTTGAATTGACCTTAACTTTTCCAGTCACACTTTCTAAAAAAGAATTAATAGATTCTGTAAATGGTGGGAGAATAGTGATTAAAACATGGAATTCTTTGACTTGATGTTTTCAGTTACTTCCCAGCCAGACAATGTATCTGGAACTAGGACTGACATTGCTTGTCCTGAATTTTTACTCCTATTCCCCTTTATGCAGAAGGATTGCATTCTGCTTTCTAAATATTATCTGAAATAAGTTTTTCTAATTGTTTCAGAAAATGGTTGGGCCAGAAGATACAGAAAATAATGTCATATGCACTGTTTAATGGTGGATTTCACTTATATGCAGAGATTTAGTTACAATACTTTTAAGTATGACTTTGTTATTTTTAACTAGGAATTTTGGGGGTATTGTAGCTCACAAGATTCTATATGTCAAATATAGAAAGAAACCATAGCTTCAGTAGTTGTGCACATCATTCAATGTATATGTCAAAGCAAAAGCAAAATAGAACCTTTCCACTGCTTCCCAGAATTCCTATCCAAATCAGCTCACTTGCTCTTCAAGTCAGCCATTATATTGTCTTTGTCTAACAGCACAGTGTACAGTGCTAAACAGGAGTCAACAATTACCATGCAGGTAACTCTTCTGTAATGCAGGGTGTGAAGGAAGCTGACTCTCTCACTGGTGCTGCTGTGTCTGTTTTACCCCAGCATCCCTGAGTGTGAGCTTGTGTGTGGGGGTGGTGTTGGGGGGCTGCTGTAAAGCACTCTGCAAATAGAGTACTTCACCCTGCTCTGAGGTTTCCTGGCTCACAGAGGTGTCATCCACATACTTCTTTAAAGTCTTTGGTGTTTATCACTAGAAAGCTTCTCTGAAATTGTTAGGTCAGACAGAGGTCCATGTGCCCTGTCTGAAGCCTAGGTTTATGCCCCTTAGGCAGTTTTAATAAAGGACTCTCATCTTTTGTCATATGTTGGTTTGCTCCTGCAAACCTGTGATAAAGTAAGACTGAAGTGCATACTTGTTTTGTCACTTGAATGAACTTCTCTGCACAGCAGTTCTGAGTGGATGTATCATTTTCCCCTGTTCCAGGGCCTGTGTCTGTTTTGCTTACTAGCAGCCAGTGTGCTGCTGATGACAGTTGTGAACGTGACTGCAGGCAGAAGCACTGCTTCAGTGCCCCATAAACCTGAGGAACTGATAGGAGATTGCTTTGGACTTCCAACCGTGTAAATTTTCCAAATAATGTTTTCAGAGTTTAGAATGCATGAATGAGTGTTCTCTTATCTGGCTTAAATCTCTAGTGAGCTTTTATCTGAAGGCTATTGGGTGGTTCTGGAAACACACATAGATATATCATTGATCTGGCCTGGAGAGAGGGAATTATGCCTCAAATCTCAAGTAGAGAGGACAATGCTCAAGACATTACCAGTGTCTTGTGAAATTTTTTTACCAATACTGTAAAATCTTTTAAATAAAGAATTGTTGTAGGAGGCTGCTGCTTAAAATGCCTGACTTACATTGACTAACTGTCACAGACTGGTTTAAATGAGGATATTGTGTTGTGCTGTTTGGTGAAGAGAGTGAAAAGAGGAAGTGGATTATTTCTTCATTTTACTGTGAGTCCTGGGAAAGGAATGAAGGTAATTGTGTGACAGCTCTCATCAGCCAGCAGGTTGCAGAGTACTGAGCATGAGACTGCCAAACTCAATGTCTGCCTACCGAGCTACATAAGAGGCCATAGGTTACTGTGAACTTTCTGTCCTACCAGTGAAAGTTCAGGTGCTGGTCATTGCTAGAAGAAGAACCCAGATTAGTGGTCAGTGGCCTGGGTTATCCCATTTCTGTGGTGCCAAGGGTAATGAAGAAATATCAGTCAAGGAAACCAAGAGTTTTCACTGCTTTGCAAGTCAGATTTTGGGATGCAGCTGTATTTGTTTGTCTTCAGTCCTGCTTTCTGTATGCCATTTGAAATCTGGAATTTAGATGATGCAAGGTAGCAGGTTTTAATTTCTCAAGGGTTTTGCTTCTTTTAAAACCCAGAGCAAGTATGTTTCAAGTTTAGTTTCTTTTTCCGAGGTTGTTTGCTGGGGACTGAATGGAACGTTGCTGCCTAACAGCAGAGGAATTCACATTAAACAACATTCATTTACACACAGAATTGTTTAGGCTGGAAAGGACTTGTTGAGGTCATCTAGTCTAATGCCAACCTTCCAGCGTCATCCAAATGTTAAGCAGTAACTAGACTGATGTGGACCAAATTTATTATCAGTCAGTGCGGTATGCTTTTTAAATCCAGACTCTTCAACAAGCACACAGTAAAAGAAGATACTGTAGTAATAATTACAAAAAAGTTTTAGAAATTATTTTTGATCTGTCACACCCACTTGAGCAGTCTTTGATATACTTGCTGAAATGTACTTAGATTGATGAAACAAAAACAAGATATGCAGTGTATCGGTGACAGGTGGGCAGTACAAAGTATTTTGTATGGGAATTTAATGTTAACAAGGAAGATTTTTCTGGCTGAATTGTGACAGCATATCAGAGTTTACACATGCAAAACCTCTCCATGTTTCAGTCCTGGGTTCTTTGGTCTGTTGAAGAGCCTCAATTTATTTCTGCTTTGTTAAATACCTTCCTCTTGCAATACTGGTCCAAAATACGCTTTAGGAGAACAATGCAGTAACTCAGATATAAATTTGATATTAGTATTGACATTTGCAGCACCCTTTTATCCATGATGACTCCTTGCTTGTGGATTTGAGATTTTCAGTAGTGGTTGTGGGATAGTCTAGTCTGCCCAGTTGAGTGCATGTGTTGTGAATGCTTTTTCTGCAGTGTGATTTTGGATTAGAGGCATCACTTCTGGCTTGTGTGCCTGGCTTTGGTCATCAGGTGAAATAGAGATCTTACAAGTTTTTGGATTTGAAGTCTTTTGCTGGAGAGGATTTTTCGGTCTGCCATTTGTTGCAAATATTTTTTCATAGTGTTGTTTGTCATCCCCATCAGTGGTCAGCTACTGACACAGAGGAGGACATGGTAATGCAAATGGCAGAGGCAGTAAGGGGCTGCTCCTTTTGGCCGTGGTGTGGCTTAATCAGTTGAAGCCAAGCTAAAGACTGCTGCCAGGCTGAAACACTTGCTGTCAAACACAGAGCAGCTTCTACAAACATACAAGCAAAAGTAATGGATGTCACTTAAACACCAGAGTCTCTTTCCTGTTCCCTGTTTAGATAATTTGTTACTGCTGTAGGATACAGGCTTTTAGTTTGAGCTATAGACTTCTTCCTCCAGTACCTTTCAGTAGGTAGACACTAGTTTATACAACGTACAATTGTGTATTTCACCCTTGCTTTTATGCTGGCTGGAAGAATCTGCTGGAGGTTTGCTGCATTGTTTCAGACAGTGCCTAAGATTGCAGACATGATTCCTGATCAACTGGGAAAAGAGTAAGTTAGAGAATCTTTGGTCTACATGTGAGCTGACACCTCCAGCTGCAGTGTTGTTAGGAGTCAGCGTGGGCAAAGTCATTGCAATAAAGCATGTAAAGGAAAGAAGCCTGCCATGTAGTCAGGCACGTTTTAGGACAGCCTTACAGCTCATGTATAAAGACTAACCACAGATATTGTGTGCTGGAAGTTGATCACTTCCTGTGATAGTTTGTTTTAATGTGTATTAAACAATAGCAGAAGCAGTGGTTTCTACCACAAGAACTCTGTGAGCTCTCAGGCTTTCATGCAGGCTGTCCAAAAGAAACAAACTTGGTATTTACTCTTCGTGGTTCCTGATGCTATTTGCCAAATGCTGCCCAATTCCAGACCATGGTTTGGGAATCAGCACTACAGAGTCATTGAGAAAATGTTAGGAAGATAGTGAGCCTAAGTCTGTGGGATGCATTTGACCTAGAGGGGGATTCTGTGTTATCAGAGACCATGGGAGTTCCTTGAGGGCCAGGTGCATCAGCCCCAGCTGCTCTGCTGATCTGGATGCAGCCCCTGTTTTGCAAATTTGACAGTTGTATATTATGCTATATATTTAGTAACTTCCCTATACACAGGTGAGCTGATCTGCTTCTCCAGGCACAAGGATGTCTCTGAAGCACCCATTCCTTTTGTTCTCTTTTGGAGCAAAGTTGAATCTTTTGTATGGATCAAGTGGGAATGTCAAAGATGGTCACTTCCTGCACTGCCATTGGTTACATGCTCCTGGGGGATATTTTCCTTCAGGTCATAATTTCAGAATCAGAGATAAGAAACTTTTTCTTTCTTCCTGCTTTGCCTGCTTCTCTCTCAGCCTCTTCTAAAAAATGCCTGGCACTTTACAAGTTGGGCTGGATTTGTACATTAAACCTTCCTATTTGTAGCCATCTGCTGTCAGAAAGGTGGGTGAGAAGGAGAGGGGGTGAGCAGAGTTACAAATATGCCTGCCCTTTCCTAGGGCTGGCCTCGGGCTAAGACAAAGGGCTTGGGAGATTTGAGACCTCCTGGATGCCTCCTAGATTCTTTTAGTATTGTATCATTTCCTTTTCAGCAGTGTTTGAACCTTTAAGCTCACCTGGGTGTGTTCAGAGGCAGCCAGACCAGGATTGTGAAAGAGAAATTAGGCATTTAGCCTTGGCAAAAATTAACTCCCGTGGCTTGTTTGTACCTCTTTGTCATGCATTTATTGTCCCTTGTTTACTCACTTCTGAGGAAATTCTTTTTGGCATTTTATCAGGTTTTTATGAATCAGAATAAGTGCAGAATTAAATCATAAGGCATGGATGCAGAGGAGGGCTTTTTTGGCTCTCCTTTTCCGCTCCTTTTCCGCTCCTTTTCCGCTCCTTTTCCGCTCCTTTTCCGCTCCTTTTCCGCTCCTTTTCCGCTCCTTTTCCGCTCCTTTTCCGCTCCTTTTCCGCTCCTTTTCCGCTCCTTTTCCGCTCCTTTTCCGCTCCTTTTCCGTCTCCTTGTTCCTCTCCTTTTCCTCTCCTTTTCCTCGCCGTTTCCTCGTCCTTTTCCTCTCCTTTTCCTCTCCTTTTCCTCTCCTTTTCCTCTCCTTTTGCCTCTCCTTTTCCTCTCCTTTGTCCTCGCCTTTTCCTCTCCTTTTCCTCGTCCGTTTTCCTCTCCTTTTCCTCTCCTTTTCCTCTCCTTTTCCTCTCCTTTTCCTCTCCTTTTCCTCTCCTTTTCCTCTCCTTTTCCTCTCCTTTTCCTCTCCTTTTCCTCTCCTTTTCCTCTCCTTTTCCTCTCCTTTTCCTCTGGTAATGCTAGTGGCTTAGAAACATAATAAACAAGTTTTGTGTAGTGTTCCTTGCTTAGAGCCTGCTTGAGAAACCCCTAATCCTGTCCTCCAGACTGATAACCTTCTTACCCTCAGCAGGGTGAGGAGGACTGGGTGAATTGCTCTGCTCTTTGAGTAATGTGTGCTGAGCCCTGCAGAAAGGTAACTGGTATCTCCCCTTGCCAATACTGACATGTCAGGGCAAATAAGCCCAAGAACAACAAGCCTGGCTATTTGAGTGTTGTGCTCCCTGACAGAAAATGGTGAAAGCCATCATCTTGAATGCACAAATTCTGTCAATTACTTTAAACCTGATTAAAACGAGAGTCTTTTCCAAGGTGACTTAAAACTAGGGCCTCTGCTTTTGTCTTTTTTTGTGTACACACAGTGCTTTGCAATACACTGGTGCCTGCTTAGCAAAGCGATTCTTGACAACTAATAAAAAGAAGCAATTCACTGCTATGAGGGATACTTAATCCTATGGGAGTGAGGCTTGATCTTTGTGATTTAAAAAATATTTTGAAGTGGAATATTATATATATGTATTTTTGGTGCCTGTTTTGCCTTGGAGACTGTATTGGAAGCAGGATTTGGGTCTGTGTTGAAGCAGTCCAAATTGACGTGACTTTACAGTCAAGTTCTCATTATCTCCTGCTGCATGTGCAGTGAAATTCTTCTCTTAAATCTCCCATAAAAATGTTTCAAGATAACTCAGTTGTACCTAGGCTGCAGTTCCAAGGAGCAAAGGGGCATGATGTAGTAGTCCTTTCATCTGAGCAGAGCACCTCTGACATACCTTTCTGTAGCTTCTGTCTTCACTGTACCTAGGAAAAAAATATCTCCTGGACAGTTTTCTCATCTTCTCCCCTTTGCTCTGGCTTCAGTGCTTATCTGATCTTCTGCTGAGCCATTGTATGCACTAGCACAAGAAGACAGTGCACGTAGCAAAACAAATGGTTAATCTTCTGTTGTGGTAGCATGCTGAAATGGCTTAGTGCAGGGTTCAGTGAACAGAGAAGTTAAAATGAGCAAGGGGAAACATTTGAGTAGGAATCATGGGAAGAAGGTCTCCAGCACTGAGCGAGCCCTGAAAATTGAAATTGATTCCTGATGTCCCTGTTGATGCTGCTATCAAAAATACTATTTTGAGATTTCATTATCCTGTGTGAGTTTAGTGGACTTACTGAAACTCCAGTCCAGAAGTTCTATCCTGTTTTGAAATGCATAATCTTCCAGATGGTATCTTTTTGGTATCTTGCATAATACTATTTTAATTTCATTATTGCTGGTGTTTTTCAGACACTATCAGAGAATTTGGATGACTTGTAGCGGTAACCTAAGATATTAATAACTACTGATAGTGCTGGTATTTGTTGTGGAGCTAATTAAAAAGCTGGATATTAGCTCCCCTCCCTGTGCTGTGCTTCACAGCCCCTTCAATGCCAGCCTAAGGATTTGTGGTGTCATGCAGTAAAATAGTTTGCTGAAATAATCAAGGCTAAAAATAACCTGAAAAAACTTGGCATGAGACAATAAGGAGTAGCTGAAGGTAAGTAAGGCTGGTGATTTTTTTAAGCCTGCTTTGCTGCTGCAACAGAAGCATTATGTAACTGCCCTGACAGTGATCATTCCCATCCAAAAATGCCAAAAGGACTGTGGCAATCTTTGTGGTGTCTTTACCCAGTGCTTACTGATGCCATCTAAAAGGCCACTTGCATGATGCACTTCTCCCCTTGTGGGTTCAGTTTGGTTGGTGCAGCTCTCTCAGGGGCCACCTGTGGGCTGGGTCAAGAAACATAAATGACTCTTAAAAGGCTGTGTAGAAAGGAGAAAAGATGGGGTTAGTTTAAATTCTGAGCACTGTCCCAGCTTGACATGTGGTGCTGCAGAAGCAGTACTGATGTGAACTGCTCAGGCTGTCAGTGCTGTACAGGGAAGATTTGTGGAAGCATTGCCTGAACCTCTGGGGGTCTTTGATGAATGAGAAGGTCCTAAATTTCTGGAATCATATGCTAAAACTTGGAAGTATTAAAAGCATACATGCAAAACTGGTACATTTGACTGTATTTTTGCCATTTACTGCATTACTACATTTTTTTTATATATTACAAAAATTCCAGCAGACAAAATGCTGTACACGCAGTTTTACTTAGATCTGCCATAAGCTTTCTGTTAAAGAATGTTTTAGCATGATGATGTGGACACAAAGAGGAACTGCAAAGTGTTGAACAAGCCACATCTTAATCTGTTATGTGCAGCTCAGGCTCTCATGTTTTATGTTCCCATTTGATGTGGACAGTCATTTGACATCAGATTTTGGGCACACTGGACACAGGAAAAGGAGCAGTGACCTTTGCAGATCTGGGTTGCCAGGGACCTTAAAGATTATCTTGTTCCAGCACCCCTGCCATGGGCAGGGACACCCTCCCATGGACCAGGTTGCTTAAAGCCCCATCCAGCCTGGCCTTGAACACTTCCAGGGTTTCTCTGGGCAACCTGTTCAGTGCCTCACCACCCTCACAGTAAAGAGTTTCTTCCTTACATCCAGTGTAAACCTACCCTTTCCCAGTTTAAAGCCATTCCCCCTTGTCCTGTCACATGGTCTCATAAAAAGTCTCTTTCCAGCTCTCTTGTAGTCCCCCTTTAGGTACTGGAGGGTGCTGCAAGGTCTCCCTGGAGCCTTCTCTTCTCCAGGCTGAACAACTCCAACTCTCTCAGTCTCTCTTCATGAGAGGTGCACCAGCTCTCTTTATCTTCGTGGCCTACCTCTGCTTTGCTCCAGCAGATCAGAAATTTAAAGACAGCTAACAGAAATTCAGCATTTCAGCTGTTAGGGTGGAAAAAAAGACTTTCACTAAAAACTCTTCTTTCACATCTGAAAAGTAATTATTTTGAATTGCTTTTAAAATTAAAAACTCATGTTTTCTTAAATGCTATAATTATTCTGTGTCCAAATTCTGCACTTGGCAAATGTAACATTTCCCATGAGTGTGGGTGTTGATTGTGTTTCATCCACATCTCAGTGACATTGCCTGCTACATTTTCTCAGAATTTCATGTGTTTGTAGCATTCTAATTTCTCCCCCAAACTGTGCTGTGATGTTTGTGTCTGTAAATATGCAGTGCATTGGCTTCAGCTTTGTTTCATGACCATTTCTATGGATTTGTATTTGTTTAAAATAGTTGAGATTGACTCAACATATTACTGTGAAATTTATTATGTTAGTCTATAGGCCATTACATCATGAGGAAACTAAAGCACACTTGGAGAGCACTTTTTTCTCTCAGGATTGCTGAAATACAAAATACAGCTGTTCAGCAGTACATGTAATATTTGCTAGCAGTGCTAGAAGAAAAGAAACAATACAGGGGAAATGCAATGCTGAGAAAAATCTTCTTTTTTTAAAATAGAAAAAACTGTTTGTATCTCTGAATACAGATTTTAATTAAAAATAGTAGTGTTAAAATGGAATAAAGCTGTACATCAGAATTTTGTGAACTGCTCATAACCTTTCAGTATTGATGTTTTCTAGTATTTTCTATGTAAGAATTATTTATATTTTGTGTGTATCTGATTCTGGAGCCAGTGTGTGTCGCTGGATGCCTGTGCCTAATATTTCATTTATATAGCTTAATGTGCAGCGCTCACCTGATATTCATGGAATACATGAAATGGAAACATTGGTTTAATATTAATTGCAAATTGTATTGCTTTTTCTATTGCTTTGCACTCCCATATCAGCTTTCTATATCTAGATTAGATTAACATGTGGTGGGATGGTCAGTGCAGGAGCGACTCTTGCAGTTAAGTGTCTTGCATGTCTCTTAGAACCCAAAATTGCTTTTATGCAGATCAATTTTTAGAGACATCTGTGAATAAGTAAATGGCAAATGATGATATTTAACTGAAATAGTAAGTAAAGATACCTTAAGCCTCCAGAAGTTGAGCTTTTTTGATAGTATTGCCTTTATTACTATTCCAGGTCTAATTGAATCAGCTGTGATATGCATTTTTTCTGAGTAACAGTCTCTTGAAGAAAAAGGTCTGTTAAGGTTATAAATAAAATTCTTTTCTATTACACTAAATGAATTGCTGCTTTCTGCTTGCCAGAGGCACTGCTTCAAAACAAAAGCAACCCAACTCACAGGCAGTTAAAATATTTTAGTCTTAAGTCATCACGTCTGGCTGTGGAGTGACCTCAGGCTTCTCCTGCTCTGAATCATTGCTGAGAACTCACGTGGTCTAAATAGACTGAGGTAGGTTTCAGTCCCAGAAACTGTTTGTCTTTTCATGTGTCCTGGCTAAATCAGTACAACATCACCTTGACATCGTTAGAAAGGGCACAGCTACACCCAGTTACTGGAGGTGTAGTAGCAGATTAACCACTCTAACTACTTTCATGTGTGTAATCTGTCTAATCTTGATTAGGTGACCATGTTGCTTTTCTCCTGTGGCACGTAGAAGGAGCTTGATTGTGGTTTTAATCCTGAAGCTTTTTATGGTTTTTTTTTTAATGGTTTTTAAGGTGGTAGGCAGACAAAAAAAAAATAAAAGGAAAAAGATGCTGTATATAATGTTAAGAGGGTTAGGCTGCAGTTATGGGACAAAACACGAACAATGTATTTGAATTAAAAGAAGTTTTTAAAGTGATCCTTCAAGAAATATCTGAGAGCAGTGCTTTTCATACTTACTCAAATTATTGTAAGCATGATGCAGTCTGTCTGAGAAAACCAGCACAGTTTCTGGAACTAATATGTCAGAGAAGAGACGTTGGAAGCAAAGTTTTCCTGACTGATGTTTCTTGCATTTAGAAACAAAACCATAAGTTGTGCAATCACAAAACTTACTGATGAAAAAGTTGTTAACACCTTCCCTTACTGTTACCCATTAGAGTATGAAGAAGAACTTGTTTCCTTTTAAAAGCAGAAAGGAGAGCTGGTTTCTTCTGGTACTTGTGAGTTGCAATAATCCTAGTTAGGCTGTTTTGAATTTGCAAAGAGTGTATATTTTGGTTTTATTAGTTTTGTTTTCTGTTTTGCCAGCAAAGAAGAGCTTAAGAAATGTACCTCCTTAGTTGCTTCCATCTCTTTGTTTTCTTCTACAGGTTTTGTTGTCTCTGAAAGGGAGCAACAGTCTCTTGAACAGGTTGGGGTTTTTTCTTTAGGTAGCTTTCCTGAGCTTATGTTTCCTTATAATGGGGGTGTCCTCTACTCTCCCTTACTTAGACTGTCACTCACTCGGTGACCTCTATCCAAAACATATTCAGGACCTCTAAGATACAGTCTAACAAGCAGTGTTAATGTCTAGTGAAAGAGTACATTGTAATGTATCATGAATATGTTAGCTGAGTAGCTCTGGACTGTGTTAAGTATGGCAATAAAAATATGATTTTATAATGCTTGTAGTTTAGAGGAATAAACATGAAGCCTTTAATTTAGAAAATAATGGAGATCAAGTACAGTAGCAGTTGCCATTGGAGCTGCATCAAGAAGTTGCTTCTGTCATGTGCAATTACCACCTTATTATGCTCTCCTGCTTTATGCTTACACTTTTTTTATCCTTGTGATATCTAAGCATTAAATGATGTTAATGTCAGTAAGCTGCTGAATGCTGCTACCAACCCCTTTCATGTGACTTACTCTGATCTGTATGTAAGATGGGTGGGGGTTTTTTTAGACATAATCTATTTGGGGATAACACTTTGTATTAGCAGATGTCTAGGAAATACTCTGTATACATACTTGTGTGTAAGACAGTGTCATGGTTTAACCCCAGCCAGCAGCCAAGCCCCATGCAGCCGCTCGCTCACTCACCCACCAGTGGGATCAGGGAGAGAATCAGAAGGGTAAAAGCCAGAAAACCCCTGCACTGAGACAAAGACAGTTTAATAGGGAAAGCAAAAGCTGTGCACACCAGCACAGCAAAACAAGGAATGAATCCAGTGCTGCCCATGGGCAGGCAGGTGTTCAGCCATCCCCAGGAGAGCAGGGCTCCATCACCTGTAATGGTGAATGGGAAGACAAACACCATCACTGCAAATGTCCCCCCCTTCTTCCTTCTTCCCCCAACTTTATATACTGACAATGGTGTCATATGGTCTGGAATGTCCCTTTGATCATCTGGGGTCACCTGCCCTGGCTGTGTCACCTCCCAGCCTCCCATGCACCCCCAGCTTCCTCACCAGTGTGGCTGTAGAAAAAAAGCAGAAAAGGCCTTGGTTCTGTGTGAGCCCTGCTCAGCAATAACAAAAAAATCTCTATGTTATTAACTCTCTGTTCAACACAAATCCAAAACATAGTTCTGTACTAGCCACTGTGAAGAACATAAACTCTAACCCAACTGAAACCAGCACAGACATTCCTAAGCCTGAAATTGTAAAACAAATTGCCACAACAGCTGTAACCATACCATGGCTCTTATGGCCCTGCCACTTCCACAATAAATGGACAGTAAGGAACAATAGAGAGAAGTGGGAACACATCAGGGTAGAAGTTACCACTGTATGAACATACTTTTTCACTCAGCAGGGCCAAAAGAGACCACAGTGTCAGCCAGGCAAGACTGTGGTCCAGTGCTGGTGCAGAAGTGTCTGATGCCCTCTGTCCCAGTCCATTAGCATAACACATTTGCAGTGTTGAGTGGGTATTTCTGGGAAGGAAATCTGCACTGAAGTGCACTAACACAGATTATAAGTTTTCATTGAGCCTTCCATAACCAAATCAAACACAGCCCTCAGTGTTGGAGATAGTAAAGATAAAAGCTTTATGTTTATAAATAAAAGACCTGTCTTGGAAGGTATTCATTGTCATTAACATTTAAGAACATTATCCTGTACTATAATATAAGAGAGCAGTGGGAGCAGAGAGGTGGAGCATGCCAACAAGTGAAATTCTGTATGTTTGGCTTCTCAAATAGCAGATCTCTTTAATGCAGTCCATGTGTTCAGTGTTTCTTGCATTTAAGTGGTAGAGTTTTCATACTGGGGGAAGTAATGATTTGCAAATAACTACTATTTTGCAATTCAGTACTAAGATGGATGTGTAGAGTTAGTTAGAAAGAACTCATTGCATTTGCACAGGGAACAGAAAACTGTAACATTGGGGGGTTTTAGTTTTGGTTTGATTTCAGTGCTCATTTACTCAATGACACAATAACCCTCTTTGTATATGCACTTCATGCATGAATGGAAGTGTGAACAGAACCAAAAGCAGGTGTTGTGTTACAGAGGGGAAAGTTAAAACAATATTTATAGGCTATTCATTTATTATTTGAGTTATGTGAAGTTGTTCCGTAAGATGGAAGTTGAAGTAGAAAACAGCAAAGTCCACCTTTATCTCGAGGATTGGTCTCAGCCTTGCTTCAAACTACACAATTAAACAGATGTTCACAGGAGATTGTTTCTTCTATTAATTTTTAGCTTAGAGTCTGATTCTGCCCCTTTGTAGTGCCTTATTCAAGCGTTATAACTAACTGTGGGTACTCTCCATGAGCTTCTGTGCAGTGTAACTATTTGGCCTGCAAAGTACTCCTCAGGACTGTGAAATTGGGTCCACTGGTGTTATAGGAGAATAACAGCTCGAGAGACCTGTGCCTGTAAATGTCAGTGATGGATGAGCATGACAAGCCAGTAAATGGACTATGTCTTTGCTTGTCCACTACAAACTGTTCTGTATGGAAATACATGAGGTGGGTGGTACTTCAGTTTGTTCTTAGTTGTTTGTAACACCCCTTCATCTTGTTCAGTGAATGTATGTGCCAGGGTGAACCTCTTCAGCTAATGACAATGTGGGAAATAGATAAGTAAAATTTTACCTGATACATGTGACTGCAACATGGATAGGAACTTCATTAGAACCAATTAACTCAACTAACAGCATCAATTCCTTTTTCTTTTTCTCCCTTCTGCTTTTTTTTTCATGGGAGGGGATGTATTTAAAGTGCAGGTTTGGCCAGAAATATGACTTAAGAATATATTAGTTTACATATAATTTTGGAAATCAGATAATCAGAATTAAGTTTTTTCTGTAGGTTAGTTCAGGGGGACAAGGACACCTTTAAGAAAAAAATACATTCAGACTATTTCTCTTTCATGAATTAATGTTTCATTCTCAAGTGAAAAATTGTTTAATTACCAGTATGATGTCAGAGATGTGACTCCATCTAAAATTTACAGCCTTTTTACAGTGGTAAAAAGGCCACCTGACACATGGATTTGTAAATTGGGTGTGTTAGGTAGGGATCATAAGGGGGCAAAAATGATGGAACATTCTCTTGTCACTTATCCCTTTGGTTTTCTGGTAGAAACAGTTGTTTTAAGATACAGCAAGGCTCAAGAGGGGACAAGCCATCTTTTCCAAGAAATAGCTTTTAGATTCTGAGAAGTACACTTACTTTACTTAATGATGTGAAGAGAGGAATAATTCTCTACATTTTATATAACTTCCCAGTATAACATTACATTTAAAGGATTGTTTGGAAAGCTAGTTAGGACTGTAGCACGTTATTTTTTAAAATCCTCTTTCTATGCGCTCTGATTTCCATGACACTATTCTTTAGGGACAGCACATTTGTTATAGGAGGCTAAATTGTTTCCTTTTGCAAAGCCTTGCAGGCTCTGAAACTCCCACTGGCTGCTGTCCAGAAAGAAAGATTTGTGGGTTCTGCCCAGTGTCTGCAAATGTGTGATGATATTTATATCCATTGAGTTGTTTTCACTGTAGCTAGATCTGGTAAAACACTTGTGGCTTTAGTGCAGCTGGGAGACTTGTGGTAAAGACTGAGAACTTTGAAATTAAGTTTTGTGCTTGAAGAGATGTTCTGACTTCCACTGCATCCGTGATTTCTGGGTGGAAAGGAGGATCAGCCTAGGTACACAGGTACAGCCTTCGCAGAGAGGGGCAAAGTCCAGTCAGAAAAACTTTAAAGAAAGAAGAAAGAAGTAAAACTAACTTCCTTTTTTTTTTTTTTTAAGCTCTAAGACTGTTTAAGTGTGGACAAAAGCAGAATATTGTCTCAACTGTGACTTCAAAAGTGATTCAAAATTTTATTGGTAGAGTCCATAAAATCCAGTTCATTGTGCACAGCTGTAAGTTGTGTTGATTCAAAAGTCTTCCACATTAGGACTTCTGAAAAAAAAAGCTGCCTATTTTTTTCTTATATTTTTTCTGAACTGGAGAGAACAAAAAGAAGGGCAGATGTTTCACTTCTGTGTGTACTTTCATGTCTTCTTTCTCTTTTCCTCTTCAAGAAGCTTCCACTTAGAAGGGAAGAAAGACCAATGACAAAATCTCTTTGTTCTGGGAAGCATTTCCAAGCATAAAACCAGTACCAATGAGATGCTTTTAAAGAAAAAGTTTTGCTTAAGTTGTTGATGATTCATTTGATCTTCTTTGGAAATATTTTCATGCTATTTACCACTGCCTCCAGATACAGCTTAATTGAATGGTTCTTTCAGATTTTCCATACAGTGTTCCCTTTCCCTTTCCTTCCTTTCCCCTTCATATACCATAAAGAAAGTGGCTGCTTGAATCTTTGCCACCTTTGAGTTTGAAAATCCCCAGTGTAATCTGTGCATTAGGGTACTGTGCAGGCTTGACCTTGTTCCTTGTTTTGTCCTATGTTTTCTGTGTAGTCTTAAGTAATAGCAGTGGTCAGTCCATCTGCAAGTTTCCTACTTTCTGAAACAAGACATATGGCTACCTTAATATCTCCTGATTTCAAAAACTTCCATTCTTATTTGAAGTTAATGAAGACTGACATTGAGATCCTTAAAAGATGCTTGTATATGGAAATAATTTTCTTCTAACATTTTCTTCCAACTGAACACTTTTCAAATGGATTTGTGGCATTAGGTCTAGAAGTAAGTTGTATTGGATGAAGCATATGTAGCATAAGACTTACTGGCTCAGTTCAGTAAGTGTGCGTGACTGTAACTGGCTGAAGATCCAAGTACTAGTGAAAGGATGTGGTAAATTTTCCTTGGAGCTGGCAAAAGTTCCCATATTTGGAACTTTTAAAAACAGCTAGGTTGGTATACTGGAAAACATACTGCAGGGAAGCTGGTATTTACTGGTAGAAAAGCAGGCTGTTTGTTCCTGAAGGCCCCTCTGTGTACAGCTGGTGAAGCAGTAAATGGCAGTCACTCTAATTCACCTTGGTTTTGTCCGTTTTTGTTGGATGTGACCTATGGTGTGACGGAAGCCCTCAGTCTCAGGCCAGTGAGAATGGCGACTGACATTTCCTTGTTTAGTTTCTCTTGTTAAGTGCAGAGTGAGGCTTCCAAGGGTGTAACTAAGAAAATACTGATTTTTTTTTTTTTTTTTCCCCAGATGAAAAGTTGCAAGCATCTGACAGTAGGGTGGAATAGAAAAGTTATCTTGATTGTGTAACGCCAGCCTTTGGCTGTGCAGCCCTGAGAACACTGGAGCAGCGGATGAATGCTGTGTGCTCTTGACTAGATAATGTTTTAGGCTGTGGACTGTAGGTTGATTTTCACACAAGGAATGGTGTGGGGCTTTCCCACACTTGCAACATCACTGGTTTTCCAGCTGTACAGCATGTCTTGTATACAGAAGGTAAATTACAGCTGGAATGGCCTCTGCTGAGCCCTCAGCCCCATCAGCGGTGTCTGTCAGCGTGAGCGCTCACGGTGCCACGCAGTCAGTTTGAAACACCCACCGCAGGCTTACAGCTGGGACTTTGCTTTAGCTGCAGATTCATAACCTGCTCCTCTCCAGCTGGAGTTCCTGGGACATCCTCCTGCAGCAAGAGGAACTGGGAGCCGGACCTTGCCTCACAAAGGGTTTCAAGTAGGCTTGGGTCAGATGCATGACAGTGGTCAGATGCATGACAGTGGTCAGATGTGCAGGTGGAGATGGGCACAGCTGTCATTAACTCAGGGTGGTACCTGCAACACCTGGGTATTTGTGCTTTAAAGCCCACAGGCTGAGAGCTTGCTGAGGAGCCTGCTCCAGAGCTCTGTGTGCACATGTGGTGTTTGCCTTTGGAGCCACTGGTTTTGTTCAGCTCTGCAGCTAGAAAGGGCTTTTTCTTAGGTTTCATTTTTCTTTGATGTAGAAATTGATTTAATCGAATTAAATGTCCTAGGAAGTTTGTCCTGCAGTTAAAGCTACTTTCTTTTGCTTGATAGAGTTGAATTAAGTGTTCTGGAAGGAAAGGAATTAAAGGTCTGAACTGTTGACCACTGGAGTTGTCTGTGGTTCTAGCCTAGGAAAACATTACCAAGACAACAGCTGAGATTTTTAGTATTGTATTGTATTTTGGGGGGGTTTATGTAAGAATAAATCTTTGACAAAAGTAGAAGCACTTTTTAAATCTCGTGTAATCCAGGGCCAGTTCATATTACTGATTACTGCGTTATCAGTTTTGACTTGGGAGGAAGTGGATGAGTCAAATGAGTAGTAGAACAGTTCACAGCTATTTTTGTGGCAGAACTTGCTGGTATTTGTTGTTTTTGGGAGACTGCAAGCCTCAATGTAGTCTATACCATACCAGAAGTAAAGGTGAAGCATCATTATTGTTAGAAGTAGCATGGATTAATACTGAGTTCATGTGCCTGTGCAGGTAGTGTTTCAAAGAGCTAGAAAAGAAAGGAAAAAATATTATGAGGAGATGCTTTCATCACTGTAGCAGGAGCAGAGCTGTACTCCCATAAAGGGTGGTGTGGGTGTGTGGTACTTCTCCCCTGCTGTTGTTGTTGTGCTGTGTCATTGAGCCCCAGCTTCCCAAAAGTCATCACATGTACATAATACCTTTTAGGAAGCTAGTGCATGCCATTGTTTTGTATGCCCATCCTGCCAAGGGATCACAAAGTTCACTGGTCTTTTTTAACCTGGAGCTTTGGAAAACACCCTGGTGTCTGTCATACATTGCAATAGTGCCACTCTTTGATGTTTATACTAGCTGCTTTTCCTTTTTGGTAATGAGACAGGAGGAAGTGTGTGAAATCAGCTGCATGACAGAAAGAATTCTTTTAAGTGAATAAATTGAATTCTGCTCAAGTTTCAAGTTTCTGGGTTGGGGTTACAACACAGTAACCATCTTCTAGCTGTTTTTAATTATTTACTTGGTGGCAGTTTCCTTGTCCCTGAAACTGATATTTACTGTGGGCTAATGAGCAATGCTGTTGAGGCTTTGAGCAGTGTAAACCTTTTTGTTGTAGGCTCTGATGTGTTTGTCAAGCTCAAAGGGGGAGAGAGTGAATGAATCAGGGTGTTGTTATATTGGGTCTGTGTGGCGCATAATTTTTTTTTTTTCAGACTTCCCATGATTACACAGTAGCCCCAGATATCTCTGTTTCCTCCAAGAAATAATGTTCCCTTGCATCTCTTTCCCTCTTACTCTAAAGGAATCCTGGGAAGGGACAGATTCCATGCCCATGCAGTTTACTGAACTACTTAGCTGAGGTGAATTAGAGCTTTACCTTCCACATATTTTGGTCCTTATCTACAAGGAAGGGGTCATTTTTTTACATAGGAATGGATGGCTGATTACTTGAGTTGCATTTATGTAGTTCTTCTTCTCTAACATAATGTGTGTACCTAAGGCTGATGAATAATGGGTGTTGCTATAAAAAGCAGATGTTAAGTGTGGCAGGTGTAAGATTTGTGTTACTGATGACTGAAAAGTGTGTTTATACTGATTCCAGAAGCAAGTAAAGAAAAACTTAAAATAAGATTTTCCTTTCCATTATTGAAAATGAAAAAAAACCCAAAGAAAATGCTATCCAGAAATCTGTTGGTGCGAGTGAGGTCAGGCATATTCAGAAACACATGCCAGTAACAGATTCTAAAGGGAATAGCCAGAGATGCCTTCCAATATCCCTAGCTTCATGACTGCCACTGGTAAGGAAGTTTAAGAGGAATAGCTCAGCCACCTTCTAAAGTAGCACGTGCTCTCCTGCTGCCACTGTCAGGGACAGAGTGCTGGATTAGATAAACCATTGCTCTGACCCAACTGTGAAGAGAAACTACTGCCTTATGCACAGCATGCAGTAGGGGGAATTGCATTGGAGCTCTCTGCATGAGTGTTCACTGAAGGCTTTTGGAGCAGGACAGGCATTTCAAGTGTGTTGTCTGTCTCTTTGGGTTGTACAGCATAGGATGTGCAGCACAGTCTTGATTTGTGAGTAGAGTTTATGGGCACTTCCATAGCACAAATGATACTGGTGGTGTCCAGATCTGGGTACTGGGCTGCTGAAAGGGTCAGTGTGGTGGGAGCAAGGTCTACTGCAGATATAAGTGGACCTGAGGGGGAAGAGTGAAGACTCTGGTTGTAATCATTAGATGCTGCTTTGAAATTCCAGCCCTAGATCCTTCTCAGACTGGTATTCTGTGCAAATGGGTGTTTGTGACATCTGTATATAGGCTGGTGTGTGTTCAACAGCTATTGAGCACACACCAGCCTATATACAGATGTTAATTACAAAAGAGAGATGGACAGAAGGGCATAGAGAGATGGACAGAAGGGCATAGAGAGATGGACAGAAGGGCATAGAGAGTTTGGATTACATCTCTAAGCCATATTTTGACTAGGAGAACATTTTCATTTTGAAGTGGGAATTGTAAGTTTGAATCCAGCTAATGTAGGCAGATATTTGTAATCAGGTCCTGGGACAGACATCTGCCTTCTGGGCTGTGCACAGGGATCAGTACCTGCTGCTGGATCAGGATCACTTGACTGAGATCCACAGGGCATTAGCAGCAGCCTGAGCAATCTACAAACCACATTGTCTCCTTCTGGTTTTATAAGATTTGACCACAGTGTTTGATTTAGCACAAGCAGTTATTTTAAAATTGTGTCTGATCCTGTATTGTGTTACAAGAGAGCTGTGGATATGAACTGAAGTATTGCTATCCAGGTGATCTTTTCCAAATTTTTCCTCGTTGTTTTCAGTCATTTTTTTGGATTTGTCAGTTCTGACAGCAGTTGATTTTAAGAGTTTCTATAGCTGTACCAGGAAAATGCAGACACTTCCTAGGAAACAAATAGGCCCACCTGATGGTTGGTGTTGAGCTACTGTCCTAATATGTTAAGTAGACAGGATATCATCATTTATGTGAACTAGATGCTTAGAAAATTTTTCTCTTCAAACTAGGAAGATCTAAAATCTAGAAGCAGCCATCTTTTTTTTTTTTGTGCCTCACAGAAAATATTATTAAAAAGTGACAAGGAAAACATTTCAACTGCTATGAAGTATTTCTTCTCCCTATTGGTTTCCAAAATTCCAATCAAGCATTTATATAGTGTGATATGATTAGCTTTGAGAAGCTTTTGAGAAGAGTATGTCAGCATGCCCAGTATAGCATTACATTTTAAATCCTGTTTCTCTAGAACCACTCACATTGCTCAAAACCACTCTCCAGACTCAAATTCTGGCAGGATTAAACTAATGCTCTGCTCTTCCACAGTAGATAGGAGTTGTCCAGTGCCCTAAATATCTGCTGGTCTCTCTCCACTGTTTATTTTTTGTCAGTGCTTTTCTTCACCTTGATGCTCTGTTACCATGAGGCATTTGTTGTTTTGTTGTTTATTTTTTTCATAAAAGCCAGCTGGTAAAACTTTACTCAGTTACTTTTGGGCAGTTTTTCTGAGGTAAATATAAATGATAAAATAAATCTCCAAAGTACAGTTCATTGTAGAAGAATAAATAATTTCTCTGTTGATAATTTTGGTTCTTTACACTCCTTTACTATCTATTGTCCCTCCTCCTAGGCTTTGTTATTTAAAGAAGCTCTATAATTACTTCTTTAAGTCTTTCATCCATCTCTTCAGTCATCAAAACTATTTTATTTCTTTTAGAACTTTTTCCTGACAAGTTGTCACTGTCCTTTTCAGAATACCTGGGGCTGGGTGTGCTCTCTGTTTGAAGGCAGCTTCCTTTGTGCTACAGTCATTCTGAAGTGCCAGCACTGCTGGGTATCAGGTTATGAATTTGGCAAATATTCCAGGAGAGAGTCAATGGGGCTGGGGCACTGTCTGGAGGAGCAGTCTTCACAGAAATAGTTGGTAGCAAAGTATGGTGGGACAATAGATCTTGGAATGGAATTTTAGAGAGTACTACATGGTTTAAAGTCAGTTTTTATGGAGGGGGGTGAAGCCAAGGCCCAGACTCGTTGCTATGGTTGAAGGTTTTATTTTAGGGAGTTTTTTACACAGATTGTTGTTAAAGTTGCTGAATTTTGTTTACTTATATTGTCCTTGCTCTAAAATATATGGCTTTGGGCATTTTGTGATAAGCAGTTGGGAAACATGCATGCTCTTGAAAAGCATCTTCTTACATCAGGTGTTGCTGTACTTCAGTGACGTTATAGAACTTTTGTTTGCTCTTTAGAGTCATCTTTTAACATCCAGGTGTTAAAAAATACAAAATATCTATTAATTTTTGGTTTTCATTCCATAATGTCTTTCATTGAACAGCTTTTCTGGAAAAATCAGTGCCATTCTCTCTCTTCACAAGGTGCTCATGTTTTCTCTGCCTTCAGGAGAATAGTGCTGTTGATCTTCCATTTGACATCAGCATGACATTGCACTCTTGTAAAATGTTTGTAGAATTCCAACCTACAGGAAGCCTATGGAACTAGGCTGTATAGTTTGCTTTTTTGGAATGAAAGTCTTTTAGAAATTAAGATATCAGTATAACAGCTCTTGGCATGCTGTGTGTTTTATTCCAAAGTTTCTTTAATTACAACTTCAGATACCAAAATAGTTTTTAAAAGTGCTCTCTTTCCATCTGGTGACAGTGGTTACCCTGGACTTACCCTGTTTGTAATAACCACAGATAACATGTGTGATTTGTTAAAATTGAGAAATACTCATCCTTAATTCATGCACATATGCTTTACGGGATATACAAACCCCACAGAACAGGACAGTCAGCAGAGAACAGTTCAGTGACCTTCCTCTACTCTTCCTTCACAGAGCACTGCTGGATGTGTGTATTGGCAGAGATTCAACAGCTTGGTCTTGCTGGGGTTTTGTTTTTAGTGAGGTTTCTGGGTTGTTTTGGTGGGGTTTTTTTTCCCTGTTCTTCAGAACCCTGCCAAGTTTTATGATATCTATGTTGCTTTGTCCATTGGTTTAAAATTCTATAGCAGCTAAGTCTGATGACTTCAGAAAAGCTGTATGTGTCATAACAAACTGAGTTGTGTAGCATTCCTGTACAAGTTGCTGTTTAAAATGTTTAGCCTCATGGCTGATCAGTCATTAAATCTTCTAATGTTGCCCAGTGAGATTTGGAGAAACGAGAAACGATTTTTGCAAGCAGGAAAAAAAAAACCTCAACAGTGCAGATGTGAATGCTATTTTTTCTTTATTGAAATCAGAGAAATATATTATCTCTCAGGACATTAGCAATATATTTTTCACCTCTCCTTTGGAATTAAGAGCTTCAAAAGAAAAACTGCTGCTTTTGAAGCGTGTGACCTTAACAGACTGATTCTCTGATGAGTTTTCTTTCTTTTATAAATCTCATACAGATGTAGTTAGATTAGTATTTTGGTCTGGATACTTAGTGTTCCTGTGTAAATTTTGTTTGTGAAAGGAAAGCCATGGAGAACTCAAAAAATTCTTTGTCTCAATTCATTATTGCAAAATTATAAGATACTGAGCAAGTTCTTAAAACTATGAGGAAGTTCTTAAAACTAAGTAAATAAATGTTATTTTAATATACCTTCCTTCAAATGGGAAAGAGTACTATCCAGCTTGCCTTTTGTGTAATTGTTTTGATGCTGTTTGTGCAAACAAGAGTTAGGTTTGCTTTTTTTGTTTAGCCATAGCTGAAATATGATTTAAAATTCTTCAGTGAGTTGGTATATTGAATTAAAAATGTCTAATGGTGCCATTTGCAATATGACTCTATGCTAAATGTGTGTTCCTTGGAATAAAAGGAATATAGGGTGGCACTGTGAAAATGGACCTGGGGAGGTCCTGCTTGGTGACAAATTAAAATGAGCCAGCAGTGCCCTGGCAGCCAGGAGAGCCAACTGTGGCCTGGGGTGCATCAGGCTCAGCATCACAGCCAGGCAAGGGAGGGGACTGTCCCCTCTGCTCTGGGGTGGCCTCAGCTTGAGTGCTGATGGCAGTTTTGGGCACCACAATATAAAAAAGGCATTAAGCAATTAGAGAGTGCCCAAAGAAGGGCCACAAAGATGGTGAAGGGTCTGGAGGGGAAGCCATGTGAGGAGCAGCTGAGGTCACTTGGTCTGTTCAGCCTGGGGGAGACTGAGGGGAGACCTCACTGTGGTCTTCAGCATCCTCATGAGGGGAAGCATCAGAGCAGGTGCTGATCTCTCCTTTCTGGTGACCAGTGACAGGACCTGAAGGAATGGCCTGAAGCTGTGTCAGGAGAGGTTTAGGAGAAGATTCTTCACCTCGAGAGTGGTTGAGCACTGGAACAGGCTCCCCGGGAAAGTGGTCACAGCAGCAAGCCTGATGGAGTTCAAGAAGTGTTTGGACAACTCTCTTGGGCTCAAGGTGTGATTGTTGGAGTGTCCTTTGTAGTTCCAAGAATTGGACTTTGATGGTCCTTGTGGATTCCTTGCAGCTCAGGGTATTTTATTACTCTGATATCCAGTCCTGAACCCCTATTTAACTCAAGAGCTCAGAATGAAAACATTCCAGGTTGTTAGGGAAAAGAAAGTCTGCCTTCACCTTATGGCTTCCTTTAAAGGTGTTTGTGCTAGAAAATCTGCATGTATTAACTGTGAAACAATGTATATGCTGTAGTGTTTGACTTTTTTTCAGTGGGGTAACCTTTGAAACATAATTCCTCAGTGTAGCAAACCTGCTGTTAAGCATTGTTGTTCATCTATCAAGTTTTTTAAAAAACCCTTTCACTTTTCACAGCTCTTATTAGAACTAGTTTAAGGCTTGCAGCAGTGTCCTAGCTTGGGTCCTGCATGTAGTTGTTCATTCCCCCTCTGTTGAGCTTGTTATGCTAAGATGAATTATTTTTTCTGCTAATAACTATATATAATGTCAGTTTAAGATTTTAGGAGCAGATCTACTCAGAAAAACCAATGAGTGCTATAAATTTCATATGCCTTTTGAGGCTTCAGAGCTGATATTCACAGCTGATATTCTGAATTATCAGAATGGGGGATGGTAAGGTCACTGATTGTTCCAAGGGCTGACATCTCTGCTTTCTTTACCTCTAACAGAATGACAGACCCAGGGGCATTGCAAACTTTCCCTCTCATACAAACTTGCTTTTATTGACTTTTGAAATTGTGACCAGTTCTGTAGGAGGGTGAGGTTTGGTCTTCAGTTGTGTTTGGTCCTTCGCCTGCTGAAAGCCGCTAACAAGAGCAGTGCTTGGTGCCAACTGCAGTGTTTTGTTTTCTTTTTCTGTGATCCCAAGAAATGTCTAGTACAAACCAGACCATGACCACCCACTCCTTTCACATGAGCCATGGATCACTTGCCAGATGGCAAAGGCTAAGGAACATAAGATTTAATACAGCAGATCTGTCTTATTTATTCTGTTTAGCTCAGAATAAGGCACCACCTCCTCTCTTGCCTTACTCACCCTGTCCTTGCAGTCAAGGGGTGAGTAGACAAATATTCCCATGACAACTGTGGCAACTGTTTATATTCTGAGATATGAGATTTTGTTGTCATTATCTGAGTTTGCATAAATATGGTGTTAGTTTTGGTTAATCATCCCTTTCCTAAAGGAGCACTGTATTGTAATGCTACATTATATGTTGTCCCAGGCTGAGTTCTAGCAAATAAAAATCTCCCAAAACCTTTTCAAGCCTCCAGTGAAGGGACATATTTCTGTTGCTGTATAAGAAATCTATTGAAAAAAGAGGATTTAAGTAATGCATTGTGAGAATTTGTCACACGTGTCACTTTGTTAGTGATAATTTATAAATGTGAATTAACTACAAATACATACAAATTCATCAAAGTACAACTTCTGTACAAGGTGAACAAAATGCATAAATTAGGGTGGAAATCTTGCTGGATAAGATCATTTCAGTAGATGATAATGCTGATGCAGGAAGACTCACGTTTTCAATTCAGTCACTTTTCATATATGGTTAAAGTCTATACTTTAGGTTTCTTTAAATCATGCTCTTTGGCAAGACCTTAGTATTTTTGCTTTGCATCTGGAAAATATAGAGAAGCAGAGTTAACACAGGCCTGGTGCATTATAAACCTTACGCATTTCAGTCACCCTCATTTTTGCAGTTCGCATTTCTTAGGGGAGAGTTGAGCATGTCTTTCTAATCTCCTGATGCTTGCCAAAAATAGATGAAAAGAAGGGAAATCCTGAAATTATTTCAAATAATCATTTCTTCTACTATGATGGTTGTCTTAACTGTTGTAAATGAAGGATTTTAATTTGTTGGAAGAATGGAAGGAAAGAGCAGTGTGTGATAAGCTCACAATGACGTGAGATTTTTCTCTGGAGGCTCTCTGTAAAGAACAGTATGTCCCTTTTCCTTACCTGTGTGGCAGCTTCTCAGTTTCTAACACTGTGGAGATGTCTGTGTCCTAGTGATAATGTAGAGTGTTATGAACTTCAAAACAAAGCTTGGACATGTTTCCCAAAGAAGGAGATGGGCTGTGTGGCACATTCACGTGGGAGTTTTCACTGGTCTGACTTGACTTACAAAAAGGCCATTTGATAATTATAGTTGCTGGGCTAGTCTCATCATCATTTCTACACAGAAGGAACATGAGTGATGTCCTCTGGAGCTGTTTAAATGCAGATAAAACTTGAAACATCTTTGCCTGATAGGAATAGTTACAGTAGAAGTTGCCTTTAATTAGTTGAGAGCCCTGTTGCAGTTAATGAACTCATAATTGGTGTTGAATCCAGCCAAGCTTGGAAGCAATCCCCTGCTTTGCTCTGGGAGAAGGAACCCCCAGTAAAAGGTGACATCAGACTGTTGGCTGCCTGCTGCTTCTTGCAAGTGTTGCCTTTGGTAAGATCATCTAGCATGATCTAAAGCTGGCTTTCATTTGTGTCAGGAAGGATTGCATGAAACTAAACAGAGGTTGCAAGATACACAGGACACCTTGCAACTTCTCCTACATGTTTTGTATGTGTTCGTAGAGAGAAATTTGAAAGGGGCTACAGGGACTCCTATGACCTTGTTCTCCCACATACAGGATATAAGTCATGTCTGTGTGTATCCCAAATACAGGATACAAGTACTTGTATGTGTGTACTTGGATCCAAGCATTAACAAGGAGAGGAGATGGAATTGTGCTTTGCTGAATTTAAGGTCATCTTGGAAGAAAGGAATTTTCTCACTCTTGATTCTGGGTCAGGAGCTTGTGAGGGAAGTCAGAGTCAATAAAACAGGGCAGAATTCATCCTTCTATGTCCTCTGCACTGCTTGAAATCACTGCCTAATTTGACATGATGAAAACTGCCAGGAGCCCCTATTTTATAAATTCAGCTTTTCTTGAAATCTCGAAGCAGACTCTTTCATCAGGGTCATCTGTTAAAGAGAAAGATTTAAAGCCCAGTTTAAGTAAATGATCATCACTGATTTTTTCCTGTTAGTAGGTGACCTCATAAAGTCACTGAGTATCTCTTTCTTTAGGTGTGATCACAGTGTCCAGTGTTGTAGGTTCCATACTCCAGAACATAAACTGATATTCCCAATCTGCTTTTGAGTCTGGGTTTCTCCACCTTTTGTGGGGCTGTGGAGGGTGATCCTGTAATGTCCTCCTCTTTAGGAGGTAGTATTTTGGATTTTGTTAAGGTGATCATCCCTGGCCTTTTCAAATGTAATTGTAAGGAGGTTTGCTCAGTAAACAGGACTACTGTAACTCTAGCTTAATTAGAAGGACACAATGAGGAAACAAAGAGTGGGCAAGAAAAACATTTCATTTTCCCATGTTTAAATTAAGAGTCTTATCAGTGACTGCTCACTCAGCCAAAACACAATAAACTATACTCCTTTGGTTATTGCCAGGTGATAGGTGCCCAGAAATTGAAGTCATCTAGTTGTTCTTTCATGTGTGTGAAATTTGTTGTGCATATTTGGCAAAAGTTACAAACACCATCATTTATTCAGCAACTGAGGATTTAATGTTTACAGAGGAAGAATTTGGCCAGAGGTAGTTTAGCAGCTCTGTGATAAGGTAGCATGGAAAAAAATTATTTTGCCTTGTCCCTGCTGTAAATAATCTCTGTGGTGAAGCTCTTGTTGTCTAGGACTAAAACAGTGGCAGCATTTGGAAGCAATACATTTTGTCTAGAAGTGGAAGAAATTACCTATATAAATTATAGATGTGTTTATATGTACAAAAATGGTTTTTAACTTTAACATGTATATTTAAAAATAGATAAATATGCAAAAGATAGAATGAGGGGAATTTCAAGTAAGAGTTCTGAGCACTGCAAACTTATTATTGTATCAAAGAGAATTTTTTTGAGGGAAGCAAATTCTTTTTAGTTTTCTTTACTTGTGCCTAAATGGGCTTCTTTGTTTCATACATGTTCTCACAGAAGAGTTAGCTGAGTGCCAGCCCTCAAAATGGTTGACTTTGTCTTTTTCTCTTCCCTTTGAATAATGCAATGCTCCATAGCACCTTTGCAGTTTAAGACACAGAAACTAAGTGTAAAATCTATCATCATTTGAGTGCCACATGTTTCTTAAAGCATTCATACTTAGAATACTGCTATGTGATTTGCATGGATGAGCACTAAAATTCCTTTTTTTTCTGATACTGGCTATGCCTGTGCTTTAGTTACTTTGAGGCTCCAGCAGGAACAGGAGCCAACTACCAGCACCTTCCCTAGCTGCTTATATTGTCTTTTTAGCTCCAGACAAGAAAGTATTGTGGAAGTTGCCTCTCTATAGCAGCAAATGTAAATGTGTCTCATTTACAGCATTTTCCTGCTGTTTTCTTCCACACCACCCCAGTATCTGGGTCTGCAGATAGATGTGGTTTGCTTTGAAGCCTGATGGGATGTGCTGTCTGTTAGCTTGGTCTTGGCATTGCACCAACATGTTTTCCATTCTGCTTGGACCACAGGCACGGCAGGATTGTGTTCCTCTACAAAAGGTCATAGAGCTGTGCCCTGTAGACCTCTTGGGCTGAATGTAGCATCAGAGATAAGTAGCCATTGTCCATCTGCTGTTCTTACCACAATGTTGAGAGAGAAATAGCAAAGCACCCCCAGTATATCAGCCTGTGGAAAGCCCTAGCTTTACTAATGGTGCAATCCTTGCTTTACAGAGACTTTACTTATGCCAATTTTCTTGCAACTTTTAAACCTCTTCACTTTGGTTAATCATTTTCATGTCTTGACTTATTCATCTCAAGGAAATAGCTTGAGGTCCTGGCTCCATTGCACTATGTATCAGGTAAGCTGGATAAGCTGGCTTGTTGATGATGTGTAGAGGAATGGAAGCACTGCCAGAAGTATTGAAGCATGCTGGGTTGAGATGTTGGCAGCCTGTTGCCAGGGGCTACTGTGGCCAGTATTTTGGCCACTATTCAAAACAGAATGTTGATTGGAAAGCCTTTTTATATGTGTTATAAAATGTTTGTTTTAATATTTTTCAGGCCCTGCAACATTTATTTATTCATAGGTTACTGCATTTACACTTTCTTTAATAGAAGGTGCATAATGTCCAGGTTATGTAGCTACACCACCTAAGGCTGTGATTTTTGTCACAATTTGCAAATGAAGCAAGGTTGAGTCTGGACATTAATTGGATAGGCAACTGCTCCTCTGTGAAGGGTGGGTGTGTGGGTAACAAACCTGTACTTGGGGGCTGTTGCTGGCAGTTTCTGCTTAGAAGTGTTCTTCCCTCTGAGTCAGGTCTTAGCCCAGGTCTGGGAGTAAAAGATTGTACTGGAGAGGGTATGTGATGGATGAGATGCAAACCCATGGTTTCAACATCTTGTGCTCACCAAGGTACCCAGTGTTCTTTGCATGGAGACCTAAGTGTTCCAAATAAATCCTGAAAGAGCATCCTTGTTTTCTTCCCTAAAATAATCTTCAGATTTGACCTGGCAGAAGGACTTTTGCTTTTCCTTTCATATGCATTACACTGTATTATAGCTTAATGACTCAGTCACAGCAATGCATCAAGTTCAGCAGCAGTATAATTTCTTGACAATGTATGGTAGTTGATACAGCATAATGCAATTTTTCAGCATATGAGAAGTTATTCAGTAGATTGTCTTTGGATACTTTTTAATGCACTGGACAACAGCCCTTCTGCTGCTCCATCTTCATTAGGATCTCTTAGTGTATATGGAAGAATTAATGAACTGATGGGTAAGAGATCTTAAAAAAAAGAGAAAGCATTTCTTCTGGACTTTGAAGTGAAATCAAAGGGAAGGTGGGAGAATCATGATTTTCTTCCTGCTGCAGCTGTGTTATGGATTATTTTATTTAACTCAGTAATGGACAGTTGGATTGGATTTTGTCTTTCTTCTGGTGGTCATTTGTTAACATGCAGTTGAATGAGGTGAGGGCTGTGTTAAAAATGCCTTGCTCTGATAAGAGTCTGTCATGTGTGACTTCTGTAATATTAAATGCAAGAAAAGAAACATTTTAAATCGCTGTAGGGAGGATGTGCAGTCCAGCCACGATAGCTTGCGATGTCATCTGCTTGCCCTCTCCTTTTGTGCACTGTCCAGGTGTGTTTCCTTACAAAACTGAAGTCCCAAGTGTGATTAAAAAGAGGTCAGAAAACAAATGAATCAAATCGTAGGGTGTGGCCTTGGTAGTACATCTTATTTCATCAATAGATAATCTGGCTTCAGGGAAAGAGTACTTAATTATCTACCTTGTTGAAAGGGACAAGAATGATATAACCAGGGTACTGCAAGGAATAATATTCCTTATGAGAAAATACCTTATGGGGGGAGAAATGGAATTCATCATTTTAGATTGCAGTAGCTGGAAGAAATGCTAGTTGGCTTCCATCTATGGCCCAAACAAGGGAGTTATCTTACTGTAAAAAGTAAAACATCTGCATAAATCCTTAATGTAACAACTGCATATACACATGCAGCAAAGGATAACAAAATTCAGGAGCAGAAAAAAATACTGAGTTGAGTTTGTACAGAATGACCTTCCATTTTAGTACAGAAAACAACTGTGAAACCAGAGCTAGAAAAAACACTTTTTAAAAAACTTGATTTTTATGCATGAATGTGCTGTTTTGCAGGTTTATTTAGTGTTCATTACAAGGGAAAGACAGACCAAGATCTGTATTAGGAACTAGATCTGCTACAGGTTTTTGATGCTTATGTCTTAGTCTCTTTTTCCATTCTGCTTCAAAAAATAGAACTAATAATGCTTAGTACTTATAAATTATTTTATACATGGAGATGGGTTTATATAAATACATCAAGGTCTGTTTAAAATCTCCTTCCCATGATATGCAAATTATAAATAGAATTTCACTTGTAAATGAAAAGTAGTAATTAATGTTGCAACTCTGCTCACTGGGCTGAGCAAAGAGACAAATCTATTTGAAATCAGGTAAGCAAGAGATGAAACCACTGCTGAGCTTGATGCCTCAGGTTTTAGCTTTTACATTTTTTTGATTCTGTGCTGCTTTAGTGTGTAGTTCTGAGCTTCATTACCTACTCTCTTCTCAGAGTAGGTAGACAAAACAATTCCTTCTCTAGCTGGGGACCAAGGGCAAATGATCCAAATCTTAGGCCCAAAAGCATAAACAATTGCAGAATAAAGAGAGAAAAACAAGAAGGATGGGACTTCTTAACCTAAAGCTGTAATTGGACAATTAGCTCAAATATGCTAATGGACCAGAACTTATGAAAGTGAGAGACCTTGTGACTGTTTGTTCATTTTGTGACAATTTTGCTTCATCTTGGATGTAGCCCTGGTTGGGCTCTTGTGCTGCCCAAGGTGTATCCATTGAGGCCTTTTAAAAAATTCCTACTTTATTCTTTAACTCCATCTAGGCTCTGGTCTAGGTCAGCCTTCACAAGGCATCAAGCTCATCTAACTTAGCTAACATGTCCTTACCCCCTTTCCCACCCCAGTGGAATGAGCACAGCTGTGTGGGGTTCCCTGCAGCAGGTGAGATGCTCTTTCATTCAGGGGCAGCTGGAGCACCTCCCTGAGAAGAACTAGCAGTGGAATGCAGAGCTGTTGTCTGGAGATCTAATTCCTGTACTTGACCAGGGGCCAAAACAAAAATGCTGGGAGACTTCATTTGAAAGAGTGTGAGGCTGCCATGCAGGTACTGCTTGCAAACTGGGGTTGTACTCCTGTCTAATGCATAACAGGCAATGGGATATCAAGGGGATGAAGAGCCTAAAGGAGCAGCTGAATATTCATTGTAAATGGCACTGGGCATCTGCCAAAGCAGAGCAAACTTTTAGTAGTGCTCCAAATGAAGAGCAGACCAAGTAGATGTGTTTCATACAGGGAATGGTTAACCCTGCTGTCCCCCTCTGTCTTGTGAGCTAAGCAAGTTTAGTCCAAGTTTACTCCTCCTGTTTGGGTGAGAGGCAGCTTTCTTGTCCCATTACCATGAGGAACCCTTTGTAGGGCAGAGTAGGGATGTGTTGCATGGATATTTATTTTGTGGAATCTCAGTTTCCATCTCTGGTCAGATTTTTTTTTTTTCTAATTTTTTTTTTGTCCTGCAGAAAAAAAAAAAATTGTCCTGTTTAGGTTACATCTAGAGTTTTATCTTTCATTAATTACAATAATTAAAAAACCCAAGGCATTTTTCAAGTGAGTGGATAATCTTTCAGCAAGTAACTCTGCTTTCCCTGGCTTCCTTCTGTAATTCTTTTGGGTGTCCCATCTTTTTTCCATCCTTTCCCCAAACTCTTCCTATACAACTGCTACCTGCCTTCACTGTGGACAAGTATTTAAGCATGTGCAAAGCAATGGGCAACATAGGGACAGCAGATGATGTAGCCCCCCACTAGTTCTGTGGAAAGGTGTTGTGCATGGCCAGATATGAGGGGATGGCACTTGTTGATATCCCAAAAGTAAGTGGTGGGTGCTGCTGGCTGGGATGGCCACCTTCCTGTCACTTGCTTTTTGGAACAGGACTTTGTCAAGTTTGCTAAACCATCAGCTGTATTACTGATTGAACTGAAGGTGTAAGAGGAGTTACCTTTTGCTCTAGTTTCTCCCCCACTCAGACAGTGAGTGTAAACTGCTGAATTTCAGTATTTCATTTAACCTATTCTTTGATTTGATACAGTAATCCAGCAGTCTTTAGGATTGCAATTTTTAGACTAGAAGGCTTTTAGACAATTATTCCTGTGTGAATTTTATGACACTCATGAAAATACTTTGTTTTATGAGGTTTTAAAATTTTTTCCTTCCATATGTTTTTTTGGTTGTAGGTTTTTTGTGGTGTTTTTTTTTTTTTTTTTAACCACAGTTTGTTGAAGGCTCTCCTTCTAACCCCTGACCCCCTCAGTCTTGGTGATAAGCATATTTTGGGTCACATTCTTAAGAAATCAAAAAGAGGGAAAAAAGTATAATATATTAATAATAATCAGTTTTTCTCCAGTGAGGAAATATCTCCCTTTTTTATTAGTTTTTTAAAATTGAAAATACTCAGATTTAAATATCTAGTATGTCCATAAATGAAACAGCAGGTGGCAGAATAACTTCACTAGAAGTTGATTTGGCATGCTCAACTTTCTTTCAATTAACTTAGAGAGAAAAACAGATGCCTCTATGTGAGATGTGACCAGTTGCTCTTCTAAATATCTGTCTTAACAGTATGTAACAGGCAATTCCCAAACACATGGAATTGTGTGCTGCAAGGTTTTCTTCAGTTTTTAATCTGATTGTTTGCTTTTTATTTCTATAGAATAGTTAAGTGCTTATTAAACAGAAAGTTTCTGAAGAGATTGTGAGTGGTGCCTTGCTGTTGCAGAACAGGCAGTGTGTTAGTCACCAGCTGAAGTGTAGCAAATGCTATTTCCAGCAAAAGTGGATCTGTGTAAATATTGAGTAGATATAATCCTTTCCTTTTAGAGAAAAGCATCTATGTAAACATACTGCCATAAAATGCACTGTTCTGATGAGCAGCTTTGCTGTAATCTTTGAGGAAATAAGTTCCCTGGGAAATTACTAGTAAATCTTGACCAGTGTTGTTCAACAGTCCAAGCCTAAAGAGTGTGTGAAAGATGTATCTTGTGGGTTGGAGGATGGGGAGGGTGCAGCTGTGAATTGCATTTAATATCTCATGGTCTGTTTAGCATCTCCTTGGCTTTTTCATCTGCATCTCCCTGGGAAAAAGTTGCAGCGTTCAAAATTCTGAACACCTCCAGACAATACCATTTAAAAGAAATAGGACAAATAGGCAGCCTATTAGGTAATGGCTTCCTTCACCTTTCTCAAGCAGGATGATAGTTTGAGGTATACACTGGGCTGTAGCCAATTCTTCAGTCATAGCTGGCTGGTCTAAACCTTTGAGAACTACCAGGACCAGAAACAAGGATGTAATGAAATGGTGTTTTCCCACATTGTAGCAATGGAAAAGAGTCTAACCTAAGGGCAGGTATGATTTTTTTCTCCTTTGAAGGTATGAAATCAGTGGTGGGATATTATTCTCTTATTTTTGGCCCTGACGTAACCTCTGTGTTAGGATAGACTCTATCCTATAATTCTACAAGCATTCTGTGCTCACAGTAACACAGCATGGAAGCTGAAAGGAACCATCCCATTCTCCTTCCATCCAGCCTGGGCAACTGCATCAGTTTAGGCCTGTTCAGTGCAAGTCTACAGACACACCTTCCTGCATGGAATGGCAGCAGTTCAGGGATGGAAATGAGATACAGGAGAGGGCAGAGTAGCTTCTCATTTCAGTCTCATCTTACTCCAGTTAAAACATATGTAAACATATGTGAAAATACAGTCTCATATGGTGGTTGTTCTGTGTAGAAAAGAAACTAGAAGTCATAGTGGTTAGAGTTGTGGGGGCTTTTCCTGTAATGGTACCAATAAAGATGTTCCCAAGGAGCAGTAGTTGTGCCAATACTGTGTTTTCTTATTTTAAAAATGTGTCTAAAATGGTTTTATGAAAAAAAAAAATCCCGTTCAGATTGCATTTGATATCATCTTCCATGGCTGAAAATGGCCTACACACAGATGGCAAAACCTCAAAATATCACAAACTTACATAAATGTTCTTTATTATACAGTGCATCTATTGAAATGCGAGATGTTCTTCTGTAATAATACATTATACCAATCAGCATTCTGAAGGAGAAGGAAACCAACTCCCAGGTATCTCAGCCCAAATGACCTCACATTGTACATTTGGTGCATCAAATGGGGAGTTTGTGGAGATCCAGGGAGGCCTGAGAACAAGGGAGATGCAGGTGGGGGCTTTATGCCAATGCTTATGAGAGAATTTTGTGTTGTGAAAAAAGTAATGGAGCATAAATGTACAAATGGGTAAGAATATGGTGCCTGTATGGAGTGAGAAGAGGAACTTGGGTGTATTTGTTTGTGTTGTGTTGATCATTTCACATCAGTATCCTTTTTGATCCCTTCATTCCTGGAAATGCCTCATCTCAGTTACTTGAAAATAGCTGTGGGATCAGGATAAGTACTTATGTGCATTTTTTCATTTCAAACTTCTTTAACACAATCATATTGTTTCTGTAAGTGAGCCTTATCCCCTTTCTCTTTTTTCTTGCCAGCAGATTCTTTGTTTACTTGCTTTAGACATACTTCAGGAGTTTGTTTGATTTTATGTCTTCATTGATTTGCTTTTTCAGTTCATCACAGCTCCCTAGATTTTATTCTTATGTATTGACTGTTATAGTTTATTTTCCTCTCAATCAGCTGTGTTAGTCTGAATGTTCATTTTCTAAGGTCTAGTTGTTTATGAAAAATTATGTATAAATCTTTCCCTCTATCTATTAATAGGGCTATCTGTGTTTTCTGAGATGTAGTCCTTCTGTAAAAACTGCAGGTTTTTAAAGTAACTTTTGAGCTGAAATGCTTTTAACTTCATCTTTCTCTTTTGAATTTATCATTGCTAGGCTAGCATCTGAGGTTTTCAGTTTTGGGGGTACTGGTGTCAGATTGTTTGTGATATTTCCTGGTAATGCCAGGGATCTCTGAAATGCTCGGTGCTTACATTGATTACAGTTTGTAAATGAAGTGATTAAAAGCAATAATCTTCATAGACTTCCTTGTCTTAATTGTTAGTAGGAGTGTTGGTGTTACTAGTGTCAGCTTTTATGCTCGTTATCCTTCTCCTGAAGTATGGAGGAGAAATATAACTCTCTGTGTAACATCACTGTAATTTCATGGCTTGGGTTTGTCTTAAGGAAGATTCAACAATGTAGTATATTCTCTGCTCTTTGTTCAGTGCAGTATTACTGTGATCTACTCAAAACCTACTTCCTCCTCTGTAACCAGATATTGATTTCTGTTCCATAGCCTTTTTTTTAAGCATAAAACCTTGCCAAATCTTGTTCTATTGCTACATCCTCTAATTTGACACCATTTCCATTAAGCTCTTAATAGGGGTATGGTAAATGTACGTGTATTTTTAAAAGTGCATGTTTCAAGAATTTACTTGGTAAGACTTTGTTGAAAACACCTTGTTTCTGTGATCTCTGTCCATCCTCCAGTTCTGCTATAATGCTTTTTTCCTTTGAAATACTAATTCTTATGACTACAATTCCAGAGTGTAGTAGCCAGGCTGGCTGCAACTGAAACTTGTGAGAACACACAGCCTCTGCCTCATACAGCAATTTGTCTTTATATAACTTTTTTGCCTTCCAGTATTAAATAAAATGCTACAAATTCTGCCAATTTTTTGTATCAATGTCTGATTGAATTCTTTGATATCAACTCAGGAAAGCACTTGAACATATTTTAAATGAATTGAGTACATGCTGCACTATTAACTCGTTCCGGGCCCAACATTTTATGCTATCTCCAATGTACTGAGAAGAAATTTTAGAAGAGTTTATTAGACACTTTCCTTACAGTCTTCTGCTGCTTTTAGTGAACTTCTTAACTTTCTCTTTCAAAGCAGAAAAACTGTCTTTGTTTCTGAAGGGAGGTAGGCTTTGTCTGGTTTAGAGAGATCTGCAAGTGCTTTACTGACTTTTCAATTGTAATTAAAAGAATTTTTCCAATCCTGGTTGAGTGTTCTAAAGTGTTTTGTCTTTGTTTCAATAATATTTCTGAAAGAAGGTGAAGTCAAAAGAATGGCTGATGGAAAACAAAGTCCGTAAGGGCCCAAAAGATGGATTCAGGAATGTGTGCATGCAAAACCATGATGTTCAGCTGGGAGAAGGAAGACAAATACATCCCTTTTGGATTATAGTTCTTGGAGCATTTGTTACAATTTCCTGATCCCTGGTTTTCCTGGAAGTGTTTAAGTTAAACCTGGTTTGATCCAACAACACAGAAGTACTTGTAAAAATTAGAAAAGCTTTCTAATTTTGTGTATCAGCTTGTTCCAGTATCTGCAGCATCCAGATTTAGGCAAGTAAAATACAGCTGGGAGGGGAGATGTGCAAAATTTCTGCAAGGATGTGATTTATCTGAGTCTTTCCCAACATGTCTTTTTTTTCTTACTTGAAACCTCTTAACTTCAAGGAAAAGAGAAAAATTGGGACAAACAGGATGTCTTAGCTGCTGACATACAAATAAGTACACTGTGTTGCAGACTTCATAGTGCATGTTCAATGTCCTAGACATGTCAGATTTGCTTTTATTTACTGTATAACTCATATTCTTACTTCTTGCCTATTAGGGATGATTTGTTGGCCCATTGATGGCCTCAGATAGTCCTGCCTCCTCTCTGTTCAGCCCCATGTCCACTGTTTTCCTTGGTCAACTGAAAGTGTTAAGATAGGCCTGTATTACCATAATTTCAAAGTATTTATAAGATATTTACTTGGTATTAATACACTCTTCATCACCCATTTGGTTATAAGAATTATCTCTCAGTGTTTATTCAGTTGCAGTGATAATGAACAAAAAAAGGTGAGTCAAAATCCACCCTATCTTTGTGAAACACTGATGTAAACTGCCTCAGTGTACATATAAAGCTGCTTGGTTTTTTGCCAGTCTGAAGTTTGCTTTTTAAAGCTATTAGACACAGAGAATTGTCATATGGCCTCAAATAGAGAAGTATTTCAGAGTCCACAGCTACAAAAGTTCCAGGTAAGCTATCATTATCTTTGAGTGGTGAAAAAACCAAATCAGAAAAGTGTAGAAGTAACTTTTTAGTCAGATTGATCATTCTTCCTGTCATGTGAAAATACTATTCAAAAAGTTCTTTTTGAAGATTTAAATAAGAGTATACCGTGTTCTACCTGTTCTTTTTAGTAAATGAATGTGTTATTCTCCTTTCCTGCACAACCACATTGTCCCAAATATGATGCTGTTAGACTATTTTGAACAATTTTGGGCAGTCTGGCTCTGAACTTCTTGCTCTGAAGATTTGAATTTTAAAGCCATCTGCTAAAACACCTTCCTTCAGCATATTTTTCACTTTCTAACAAACTTTCTTTTGTAGCTTCCCACTTTCTTCCTAGAACAGAGAAGGGAGAAGGAAATGGCAAACCTATGCTTTTTACTTTATAAAATTCAGATACTGTAGATCAGTGGGCATTTTGTAAAAACCTGCAGTTATTGTGCCCTGAAACTGTTCTTCATTTCTTCAGATTTGTTGCCTTTTTATTGTCTTTTATAAAGACCTCTTAGATACTGATGCCTTTTAGTGCTTACAATGTCTCTCAGTCTCTTTTCTTCATTTTCTGGTCTGTAAAATGCATGGTATCATCCCTGTCTTTTTTTTTTTTTTTTTTTTCACATTCAGGATCTGACTGTTTGTAGTGTTTTGAAAGTCTCTTCTGAAAAATATCATACAAGGGCACTTTTTACTGTGTTTGGGCTTTTTGTTTTGGGAAGCATTGTCACCTATGTCTGTGTGTGTTGTGTGGCTCATATACAGCTCATATCATATCTCATAGTCAAATATATTATTTGAGTTACTGCTTGTGTGAATGTTTAGGGTGTATTACAGTGTTCATACTGTTGAGTACTTATTCAATCTGAAGGTGGTTTCTGCCTCAATTTATATTTTTCCATTTTTTGCACAGCCAGTTTTAGATGCAGGCAAAGAAAGCAGCTGTGCAGGGAGGCAGAGTGGCAGGCTTAGCAAAATACTTCCATTGCTGAGCAAGCATAACTCTGCTGCATTCTTCTGCCTACGTTTGAATGCTGTGTCCCTGGTTTGAGAGGGGAGATGGAAGGAATTTTTGTGCTAGCACAGAGCTGAGTGGCATTGCCCTTCTCCAGCCTACAATGTCACACTGCAAGGCAGGGGATTTTTTGAATTCTTGTTTGACCTGGAACAGAGGAATTGGGTGGGGAATGATTATGCCTGGACAAGCCTCTGACATGATCCAGATCTGGGGCAAAGAACATGTACATGCTGTGTGTACATGCGTATGTTATAAAATTATGGTTGTAGGCTTCAGAATTTACCTGTCATAGCTAGACTTCTTGGTAAACCAGCTTTGTAGTGCAAACAGAGCTATAAGTTGGTTTTTTTTCTACTTTGTGTTACGAGTTCTCAAGGTTTTATTATGAATCCCATACTAATGGTTATCTGAGGTGTTTCATGCACTCCTGTTACAGTAGTTGTTTTAATGTTATAGGAGCTTATGAAAAAATTTAATCTCCAATAATGGAGAGAATCTACTTATGACACAAACCAGAATGAAAATAAGAATACAATCCTATACAATGCATTTTTAACTCTTCCTTTGTATCCTCAAAGTACTACAAGTTTTAAGGAAAATGAAGAATGGACGTTGTTTGACCTTGTTGATTTGCATAAAATGTCTTCCTGGTTTTTCTGGTCCCCCAAAATAATGCTGCACATTGGCAAGGTGGAGTTGGCAACTATCTGTATCTAGATTGTCTTTTCATCACATAAATCTGATGCTATCCACACAGAATTATAGAAATATGTTTCAGGAAGCTTGTTAGTACTATCTGTGGAATTTGGGCTACTGTGACCCATTTAGGCAATAGGTCATTTTTATCAAATTGAGAAGCATTTAGATGCATTGCTTTGCAGTGGGTCTGCATTTATTCTTGAGGCTGGCTCTTGCTATTTGCAATCAGGATAGAAACTGGCAAAGTGAACGGTGAGTCTTGTGATGGTCATTGCAAGAACAGTTCTCAGTCTGTACTGCTGAGTGGATGGCTTCTTGCTTGGTGAGAATGGCTTTGCTATTTGTGGCCTCATTCTTTGAAGTGTGGTGGAACTTGAAGCAGGCACTTTACCTCCAAAGCAGCAATTTTCCAGACTCTGTGTCCCACCATGTTCTAGATGTGCCAATTCTGTTCCTCCCATTTACATTTCCTGCTGGTATTCCAGGCAGTGTTCATTCCTGGAGGAAGTTTGTATTTGTTTTCTCTAAATCGTGCCTTCTCTTTAATTATTTGTGCCTCTTCCCCTTTCTCTCAGAAACTTCAGTGTGGACACAGCTCTCAGTGAGCTGTTACAGCTTTTGTGCTGCCTAATCTGATATATACAGCTCCTTACTGAGCATCACGTTCTAAAAGTAGTCTAAAGTCTGTACTTGTTGATCGTGTAACACCCTAAAAAAATAACTATTTATTTGTCTTTTACTGGCACAGGAATGATCTGAGATATCCAGTTCAGAAAATAAATTAGTACAGGGCTGATTTGAAGCTATTCTACATTGCTATTATTTTGTTGTCTTTGCTGTTCTGGAGCTATTCAGTACTCCCTGCTCTATTAAACAGCTCTTTAAAACACAGTAAGCTCAAGAGAGACCAAAACTTGTTTCCAAGAACACAGTTCATAGCTAACATCTAAATAATAATCTGGCATCTCTTTGTTACTTTCCGTCTGTTTTAAATACAGTGCTAATGCTTTACAGAATGTTGTACAACATACCAGAGGTTGAGCCATGAGGAATTTTTCAGATTTACCCTTCCCAAACTTGCAGTGCAAACCAGTGATGCTTTCACTCCCAGCTCAAGCAAAGGCAAAGGATTTAAAAAAACACATCAACTCCTCTCTCCACCCAGCCAAAAATGCCAAAAGGAAAAAAAAAAAAAAAAGCCAGCAGGTTTTCTGGAGGGAAGTTCTAAGACTTTTGTTACAAGACCAACAGGCCCATGCATAGAACCTACACAGGGTCAACTATTACTGTTAAATTGTATTTAGATGTTGCCCAGCTATACATTGGAAGACTCTGGGAACACAGGGTGGTTTGTGGTGGTGCACTGTGATTTCAATCACACTTCATGCAGTGAGTTCAAAGCATTAGGAAAGCAAAATACTGAATCCCACAATACTCTTATGGGGTAGGCATTAGGCCTGCTTTGAAAAGGGGGCACAAAGAATTTATTGTATCTGTAAGCAGTTGCAGCTACTTAGCCTCAGAACCAGGATTAGAGAACATGCCATTGGACTTCTGCTCCCTCCGGTTCTCACTTGAATATTAATTGAGGTGAAGAGTTAATAAGAAGAGAAAAAGTCTGAACTAATTGTTTCTCTGTGAAACAGAGTTGGGTAGCTTAAAAGAAAATTTAAAATATGATATAAAGGCCAATTTTATTGGAGAAATACAGACTAACTATATTTCCTAGTGAAAAGATTTAGAAAAGAATAGGTTACAGAGCCGAAGACAATGCCATTGAAATTCCAGAATGTTTTTGGCCAAAAAATTTTATTTTCCCCCCCAAATATTGTTGATGATTGGGATGATTTATGTCCCCTCTCCTCTTCTTTCCTCTGGGTGATACCAGATCTGACATGTTTGGAAAACAAGTACACACATACATGTTTGGGCATGTATTCTTCCTGTCTCATTATGAATTATTTATCCATAACTAGTAGCCCTTTTATTTTAATGTGCTTTTGTGGAAGAAGCACCTAGGATAATCAAAGTACTGTGTAACAAGGCTAAACGCTTCCTAAAATGCTATAGCAATCTTCAAAGAGTGGTAATAAAACTTTGTTACACAGTCCACCACGGTGTCTTTTGTATAGGATGCATTTATTTATTATTATTTTTATATTTTCTTCAGAATATCTTTATTTAGAAACTGTATTGAATATTATAAGAGGAAAAATGTCTTAACTGTCTAGGTCTGCAGGTTTAGGAGACTGATAAAATATACCCAAGTAATCTTCTTTTGCCTAAAAATATTGCACTTCATTTTAGAGGTATGTTGATTTATTAGAAAGCTCAAAAAGCTAGGTGGTAAAACCTTTGACTTTCAGTCCAGTTGGGTTAAAATATGTTGATTATGAAAGCAGTCACTGGTACAGTAGAAAAGTACTACCCAGTGCTCAGACTGGTATGTTTTGTATTGTTGCATTTTAAGGGAGGCTGAGGCTCCTGATGGTTTTCTAATACTACAAATATTTCTGGCAGAGAATGATTATTGGTTAAACTATAGGTTAGGCTCTAAAGGTGTAAATGCAATTCAGTGTATGAAAATGTCTAAAATGAAGTGTTAATAGATATCTACAGTTTGTCATACATTTAATTCATTTTCACCTCTTCTTTCATAGCTCTCTGAGCACTGACTCAGAAGGATGGGAAACTGATAGCAACTTGAGAGGCTGTTTGTTTTAGCATCTGGGTATTTTGTTTTCTGTATGACTTCTACTTTTTTACAGCCATTACAGCTATAGAGGTTGATAACTGAACTTTAAAATCAGCAGGAATACAGCATTGACTAAGTGTGCCATAGCTGCAGTAAATGCTGCTGTCAGCTGTAGGCACACAGTTTGTGGTAATTGGGAGTGGGGCTGTGGCTGAGCCTCATCCCCAGTGGGTACAGCTGTGTGGGTCAGGTGAGCATTGGAGGTGATGAGCCATGGAGTGCCCAGGTGCACTGCACCATCAGTAAAGGCACACAGGTGCAATGCATGTACATGAGGGGTATAAAAGGCTGGACTAAAGAACAAGAGGGGCAGCTGCTTGCCGCCTTCTCAAGTGATGTGGTGTTACTGTGTGTGGGCAGGCACCTGAAGCCTTCTGCTGTGGTATGGTGTTGCTGGGTCTGGGTTGAAGCTTTCTGAGGCTGTATGGTGATACTCTGTGTATTGTGGCCCTCTCAACTGCAGCATATACTGTGTGTATGCTGCAACAGTCTGTGTCTAATTTGTTTTGTAAAAATTATCAATATATTGGCTGTCAGGCTTCTGTGCAGTATCAGTTACTACCTTAGTACTCTACAGACCTGTCAAATAGCTTGGGCAAATGGGAGGATGGAGTTATATATCCAAATTCCCTGTTACTCTGTACGTCAAACCTACTGACCATTACCTACACTGAAATAAAGCCTACACGATTATCTAAGCACAGCCATTAGACAAGTATAAAAATCCTGGGTCTCGAAATGTGTTCAGTGAAAGGCCATAACACACTAAGAAAAGTTTTCTAACAGGTGTGGTGTAAAACATTCTGTGTTCTCTAACATAAGCATAGGCTAGAAAAGATTTGCTCTGTTTCTGTGCTACTGATAAAGCATGTTGTGTATAAAAAAAAGTAAGCCATGTGATAGTGGTAGTAGTTACCTGCATGTAAAGTTTAATGAATGGACAAGAGGAACAAATATTTTAGCACATCCTAGAAGTACTTTCTGCTGCTTCCACAAGATAGCAAGCAGAGGTCTAAACTAACACTGTCCTCCTTTTAAGAATGTTGGCATAGAGTCATGTTGTGGGATAGGGCGGAGCTAGGGAAAGTGTTTTTAAAACTGTTCAGCAAAGCTGTAAATTACAGTAGGCCATTGAGCTGTTTCAGTTTGTATCCAAGATTCAGTGAGTCTCCTATGACCCACTGCCTTGAAGGCTTGAAGGAACTAATTGGAAAGGATCTGAGGAATTAATGGAATTAATGACATGAAGTTGTGCTTTATATGCTATATCTCTCAAGACCTCGTGTGTATGTTAGTATAAATGGTCTTTCTGATGGGCTTGTCAAAATATCAGAATGAAATAAAAATGCTGGTATATTAATTATCAACTTGAAATGGGCCGTGAGCCCTGAGTAGACCTTGTTTAGGAGTATTTCATTAGTTTGGTAATCAACAATAGACACTTCTCCAATTACTTCATATTCCTATTGAGTTGTTAGGAAAAAGCTAAGTATAGACAGGTATAAAACAAAACCTAATTAAAATAACCCCCAAATATGGAAAGAATTATAAATATGTAATTTGCTGGCTACATACTAGATAGTCTGAGGTGTTCTAGAGTGCTTGGGGTAGCATGACTCTTTTCAACTTTTAACTGTTCTTAAAATCAGGGTTTAGGAATGGTAGTAAATATTTGTGGTACCTTTAGTCAATTTGCTTAGTGTCTGTGCATCTGTCTCTACAACAGGGACAACGATACATTTATTCCACCAGAAGGTAGTGAGATTTAATGTCAAGGAATTTGTGTAGGTCTAGGTAAATTTGAAGTGCTGGATGAAGGAGGATAGACACCTGGCAGAAGGTCTGAACACAGCAAGTGAAAGGAAAGAGCCTTCAGTCTGTTTTCTTCTACCAATGACAAGTGCCAATAAACTTTACTAGGTTTTTCAGTGGGAAAAAAAGTCAACATACATTTTTACTTCCTTGCCTTATGAAAGTGTAGGAGGTGTCTCTCCTCTCAATCTGGAACATGCCAGTGCAGAACTGAAATTCTGTACTACTTTGCTGTTGTTCCAGTTTCTTCCCCGTCCTTCAAAATGAAACAAATTCAACCAACCAAAAGTGCTGTTGCAGAGAACAGCAAAGAGTCTAAGAGTGAACTGTGAGTTCATAATTTTATTTATTCTGTTGCAAGACAGTTTGGCATTCATCAGAAAACACCCTTTTAAGCAGTGGTGTCGTTGCTTTTAGAGTGCAGCAGGTTGGGCTGTAAAACTTGCCTGTGGATTGCAGTGATTTCCCAAGAGGTACTTTGTGTTTCCTCAGCCAGTGTCAGAGCAGTCTCTTACTGTGCCCCATCTCTAGCTACACACATGAGAAAGTTCAATTCAGAAAGCCATCACTGAGCAGGGACTGGAGGGGAGGGTGGAGGAGAGGAAGATCTGCTGGAAACTGAACAGGGAGCTCTGGGCCCCTGCCAGGGCATGAAGATGGGTGGCCATCCCTCTTGGGGGATGCACATCTCTGCAAACAGGTCTGTGCAGGCTGCTGGATGGGAAGGCCTTGCAGGCACACAAGCCCTTCTCCTGGGCAGGCACACAAGCCCTTCTCCTGGGCAGGCACACAAACCCTTCTCCTGGGCAGCACAGCACAAGGCTGCTGTGGTGGGCATTTTGAACATTAGTTTGTGTTGGCCGCATTCCTCATTCACAGAGTAGGAAAGGCTAAAGACCTCAGGCTGTTGCTGGGTGGTAGCTGTTTCAACTTGAAGGCCTGTAGCTGCCTGAGAACAGCCTGCTTTTGTTTTGCTTTGTTTCTTTGTTTTTTCTTCTGGTGGAAGTTTTAATGCGTTGTGATGCTTTTTAAGCAGCTGGCAGAGATGTGAATAGACACTTCTTCAAAAGGCTTATGGAATAGAATTGCATAACTTTGTACTTTTCCTATGCAAAGCAGAATAAGTTTGATGTAAATACAGTGGCTAGTGTCTGAAAGATACCTTGGCTTCTTCCAAGTCCTATTTATACCCCATGAAATCCAATAACTATAAAATCACCTCTGCTGCTGTGAATTGTCTCACTGAGGGATGAAAGAGAAGTTTGGGTAGCGATACCTTGGCAAAACAAGAGCTGCAAGTTGTCTTCTCCTAAGAACTCTAATAAGGTTGCAGCTAGCCAGCAATGTGTCCTGATCAACAGATCACTAATCTTCTAAAAGGTGGTAGTGAGCCTTCCAGAGAATTGTGCTTTTTTGTTTCTGTGCTGTTCAATTGCTTTTATTTTTTTCCCCCCTGGATTCTGAGGAAAATAGGTGCAGTTCAAATTCCTCAGAGGCAAGGCCAGCACTTGTAGGAGTATACATTGCATGTAGGATTAGGAAGTGGTTCTCAATAGGCTTCCAGTGGTTTGTGTGTATGTATCTGTTATTCAGGGAATTATGCCAAATTCTGGTAACATTGGTTGAGATGTGAATTCTAACAGCTCTTGGCTTTGCCTTCAGTCAGGGTAGCTGCTGTGCTGTGTCTGAAAATATCTGCCTGCTTCCCTCCAGCCTGTGTATCACTGTTACCAGCCTGTTCCTCTGCCATGTTACAGGCAAGATGGCTGTAATGGTACTTCATCCTTCAGCTGATTTGGGTTAGCAACAGTTTTAAATGTGGGCATTTGTGAATTGCTCATGCCTGCAGTGAAGCAGCTTTGTGGTACAACCATTTTAGTAAAACATAGAAAGATACTTTTGAGTATCTTAGTTAGGCCTTGGTTAAACACCAGAAGAGGTGTTTCACTTTGCATATGGGAATTTCATGTATTAGAAGGTTTTTTACTGGTGATGTCTGGGCTTTATAGAGCATTTGACATTATTTACATTCTTCCCCACAGAAACCTGAGCTGCTGGGGCTGGTGGCTACTCAGTTTAGGAATACAAGACACCTTGTGGGATAAGTATTGGGTGGGTGTGGTGATTTGCTTGGATTTGAGATGATTAACTGTTGGGTTTTTTCTTTTGTATTTGGTTTGTGAGAGCCAAAATAGTTTGCATTTTCTGAGAATGAAGATATGTGTATATATTTAATGTCTTGTCATTATAATAGTTGTGATATAAATATGTTTAATTTGGTCCTAGAGCCTAGAGCTGTCTCAGTGTGCAGAGTCTTTTCTCACTAAAAGCCATTCTCCTGTGAGGCCCTGTGGAGCAGTAACTGTCTTCAAGTGCTGCTGTGGGCACTTGACATTCTCTCTGCAAAACTCGTGTTTTGGTTAGGAGCTCTCGGTATTGCATTCAGAGCTTTCTTTTTTTCTGTTTGTAACTCTATGATTTCACCAAAAATGCTCAGTTTTAAGCATGTTTTATTCCTTGTGAGTATTAAGTAGAAGTTCTGCTGGGGTCTTGCACAACTTTTGGCAGCTTTTGTGTCAAATAGCCACTGATGCTGAAGAAATTCTCCCCAAAGAAACAGAAGTTGAAGAAAAAGCTCATTCAGTGTGTAGCTTAAATGAAGGCCACAAATACCCTCTTACTGTCACAGATAGGGGTAATTTTGGATTCTTCCTTGAGCAGACTGATGCCAGTCTTTGAGGATCTTTAACAGGTTTTCTCACAGCTGTTTGAAGCATGATTTTTCACCCTATTTTTACTCTCTGTTCCCTTTTGCTGTTTTCAGGCTTGCTGCCAGCCCCATCTGACTTTGTGGCATTGCTTGGTGCACGGTCTCTTATTGTTTTGAGCCATGACTTGAACACCTCCTGAAAAGCCCTGTTCTTCAGGGAAGGGAGAGAGATGCCTTCTCAGGGATGGGAAGGCAGATTGGCTGGGAATCAGTAAAACTTCCTTTCCTTCTCCTCCAGCATGCAGGGTCATCATCCCAGCCCCAGTGACTTGTCACTTGTACTTGGTGCTCTCTAGTGACGTTTTCTGGGCACAGTGAAAACCACAAAATTCATGGGCTAATAAGGGTGGAGTAATGTGGGATTATTGCAAGTGTTCTTGTGCTTGCTCTCCCAGCTCAATAGGAAGCCTTTAATAAGAATTTTCCTAAATAGTGTTGCATGCGAAATGGGGATTTCTGCTTCATTCTTTTAACAAACAGCCATTTCATGAAATAGTGTGGGGTTTTGCCTTTTGGTGCATTCCAGAAGACTTTCTACCTTTGCTGGTTACTGATTGATAGTTCTGTGCTGAGCTCCCTTTAATTTTGCAATAAACTAACAAGGAGGCTGAGACCACAAGTTTACAGAAAACAGCTTATTTACTCAACTGGATTTACAAGGATGACAAAGTCAGGTTTTGTAATTTCAGTGTGGTCTAGGATGGGCAGGAGGAGTACTTGAAAAATTGTACTGTATAAATAACCAAACAAAAAATAGTTTGCTTATTCTTCTGTGTGAAATTCTTAGGCCAACTCTCTCCCAGGACCTGCAGGGATTTTCTGTCTATACAGAAACTTTGCTATTCCCCATAAATGGGGGTGTTGTGAGTTTAGGCACAATAAATAAGTTTGTTTTTGTACTTTTATAATATGCTTCCAAAAAAAACTAGCATCTGCTGAAATCACATCAGTGGAAGGTGACTCTGTTTTTACAACAACATATAAAGATTTTAATGGGATATTAACACTGTTGTTGACTTTTAGATAAAATCTTAGAAGTAACAATGATCTATCTGGAATCTGAGTTCTGAGTGCTGTTTTCCTTGAGAAATCCTTGTGTCCATTTTTTTCAAGGTATTGGCACCTATAAAAAGGTGAGAAAGTAATCAGAGGAGGAAGTTGTGGGGTTTTTCTAACATGTCTAAAATTAGGAAGTTGAAAAAGTGTTCCTGCTGTCTTTCTGTGTTTATCTCTAGGTTTTCTAATTCTTCTTGCTGTCATAACACTTCTAATGGTTAGATGGGGTTATTTTACAATCTGAGATAGCTATGCTGCAGAAAAAATTGAAGTAAAAGATTGGGAAATTGTGTAGTCCATCATTTGTGTGGTATTTTAAGTAGTAGACTTTTTCCCAGAAAGGATTTTGAAATCTGAATCTGAGTGAATTTCCAAAGAGTTGGTACTTCTGTCAGAATTGGAAGGCTGAGGACTGTAAATTTTCACTTGTTAAATAGCTCTCTTAACCAATGGCAAAGGAATAGGCTGAAAGTTAAAGGCAGTGGTTTGTCAAACTCCATGGGAGACTACATTGAAGCATGTTTCCAGTGTTAGTGAGATGACTAGCTGACTCTTTTTTTCCTCTTTTAGCAGTGGAGAGTGTTTTTCATTCAGGCCCAGTTGCTGACTGAAGAAGCCCTACACCCTTTGTTCATCACAAAGTAGGAACAGAAAAGCAATAGCAAAGCTCCCTTACCTGTTGCACATGTCAGGACACAGTTTTGCATGGTAAGGTATGGCTTTTTGTGAGTTTTAGTGGCAGTGAAAATATTTTGTCCCATTAGTTGATGTTGGAAATAGGAACTCCTCTTAAAATACTGGTTGTTTTTTAAATACAATCTCTTTTAAAATACTGTGTATTTCAGTGTGATAACATGAAAATACCATGTAGCAATATTCTCACTGTTGAGTGTTCTGCTGGAAGTTAATAAACATATGACTGGCTTTGAACTTCTTGAAAGGAAGCTGTGTTTGGCTGGTAAGCTGTCCAGTATTTGTCCAAAGGAACCCCAACAGAGGCAAATTTTTCCTTCCTATTTAGCCTGAGGATCTGGCAAATCTCCTGTGCTAAACAGGTTAACTTAATGGCAGATCTACAATGAAGAGTTGAAGAAGTGCTATTGCTAGTTCAGTGCAAAGCACTGCCTAGTAAGTCTGCTTGGACTCTCTAGGAAGCCCAGCTTGTTTCCAAGGGCTGTTTAGCAGGTGTGGCACCTGTCAGACCAACCCAGACCTTCTTTTTGGTGGTTTGTAAGAAACAGCATCATTAACATCAAAGCCAGCATGATATGCTGTGCACACATGGATGAAGCAACGGGTGAGACTCAGCTGATGCTGTCCATGCACAAATGTGATTCCTCACCAGGAACTCACAGAGCTGTTTGGCACCAGATCTCCTTTGTCTGCCTGGGTGTTCTCTCCATATCACCCACGAGTTTAACCATTCCCTCAAACACCTATTTGCAATGCTCTGAATACATCAAACCATTCCAAAGGATGGTAGAATGAAATGTAAGCATGTCTTTCAGATTCAGGAAGGAGACTTTGGAGAAAAATTAATGAAGTTTTTAAATGTGACACTGGAGTCATGTGATACCAGTACTCAGGGCTTCAAGTTGAATGCCTGCAAGGACTGGTCACTGCTGAAAATATATGGTCTCTTTTAAATGGCGCTTTTCACTGCCAAAATATTCATGACCAAAGTTTTACTTATGGAAAAATAAACTTGGCACTTTCCAGTAAGGGCATATGGTTGAAGTTTTGAAGAGAGATGTATCTATTCTGAGGAGTTTGCTGAATCTGGGTGCCTTTTTATTCATAACTGTAGCAAAGGACCAGCTCCTTCCTTTTGTTAGTGAGAGTTTGGAGTACTCTGCACACTCTCAAAGTGAGGTTCAAACTGTATTATGGGAGCTGCACAAAGATACAGGAACATACATATATAGCTCTGTGTGTGTGTGTGTGTATATATAGATGATAATAGGAATACCTGTACCTGAGGAAAGAATTTTGCAGTAGGTGAGGCTGCAGAAGTGTGACAGGGAATTTGATGCCAAATTTAGTGCTTAGCTAACAGCCTTGTCTTGTGGCTGGACTTGTCTTATGGGAGAACCTTCGATGTTGGTTCTGTAGGCTTGGAGAAAAGGGGAATAATTTTCAATTAATTACAAAATAAGCATTCTGTATATGCATATGGCTTCATCTCAGAGAAAGTGTACTAATTCAAGGTAGTATTTAGATATGTATTTAAGCAAATGTGTAACTGTCAGTGAAGTCATGGAACTCAGAATATACTTAATTTCCATCCGCAGAGCAAGTCAGAGAGGAACATTTACTTTGGTAGGACTCTGATTTTTTTAAACAGTATAAGAGGGAATCTAGGATATTAGTATTGAATAGTTACTGAAGGATACATCAGAAAATGAAATCTAGGTTAAGAGGCATAGCTTGAGTTAAACATAAAAGGTGAAGACTTTTAGTCTTACAGCTAACAGTGCTGTGGAGTTCCTGGTTAAGGAGGCATCTGGAAGATTAAAAAAAAAGCAGTTGCATTATTCTTCCTATTCATTTTTCTTTTTTTTTTTTTTGGAAGCCTTCGAAGTTAGTTTCCTTTGAAGGAAAGCTATATGAAATATAGTGTGCTTAGGTATTTTTTTCTATTAAAAACATTCCTTAATCATGGTAACATTTCTTTAAAATGTGGTGCATAAGTAATAAATACGTGATGGCACAGCACAAAGATTATCTTGGCACGAGTCTGGGGTGACTGAATCACTTAGAGAGCTTGATACTTGTTAATAATGTGATCATTGCAAAGTGTGCCAATGAAAACTTCATACCTCACCAGTACGTGTGAGTATAAGTTTGTTGGTGTCTTCTGTTTCAGCACATTTTGTAGTACTGGATACTATGGATATGTGAGTCTGGGGCTTTTGTGACACAGTGGAAACAAAGTGAGAACGGTTTCAAGAAGGAAAGGTCTCACATCCTTTCTTACTCCTACTGACTCTTGGCTGCTTACTTCTTTCATTTGCCATGAACTGGTTTTGATGCCCATCCTATCACAAGGATGAACTAGCTCACTAAAATGGAAGATAAATATCGTAGCAAGAAAAAAGGGAAAAGTGACTTTTTTTTTTCTTTACTAATAAATTGAATTATCCTGTGGTCTCGTTCACAAGGGTCCCAGGATGAGGGAAGAGACAAGAAAGTTGACTCCATGTATCAGAAGCTTGATTTATTATTCTAAGATAGATAATATATTAAAACTATACTAAAAGAATAGAGGAAAGGATTTCGCTACAAGGCTAAGCTAAGAATAGAAAAGGAATTAATAACAAAGGTCTTCTCCCAGACCGAGACCGGCCGGACAGGTGAACTGTGATTGGCCCTTAATTGGAAACAGCCTGACGAGGCCAATCACAGATTCCCCTGTTGCATTCCACAGCAACAGATAAGAATTGTTTCCAGTTTGTTCCTGAGGCCTCTCAGTTTCTCAGGAGGGGAAAAATCCTAAGGAAAGGATTTTTCATAAAACATGTCGGTGACAATTATCCTACCCTGTAATCTTAAGAACAAGTCAGCCATCAGTGGCAGCAAGGAGTTGTGTGTACCAAGGTGTATGACCAAGCAAGGCTTTTAGCTACCATGTCTGTGTACACTGCAGTGATCATAAATGCCCAGTCCCAAAGGTGCATCCTGTGGTTAAGCTGTGCAGAGTAGTCACAGCTAGCTCAGGTTTGTTCAGAACTTGTAGTCAAAGCAGATGAGTATGAGAGACATCACTGTGGAGTTCTGAAGGTCTTGAATTCCTGTTGAGTAAGCGTAGATTTGAACTTACACACTTCTCAATTTAGTCCTGTTGATACAGTCCATAAAGCTCTCAGGCACCATCATCCTGTTTGCAGCACAGAGCTGGGTGGGCTGGCATGAGCAGGGAGGTAGAGTCTTGGAAAGGTCACATACTCCATCACACTGCTGGCACCTCATGTCAGGCTGCCTGAAGAAGACACAATACCCTGCAGCAGCACTCTGTGGTCACAACTCGTTGGTCTGACACAGCTTGTGTGGGGTCTCACAATGGGAAAAGAAAGGGGACAGTGTGTCATGTCTTACTGCTGAAAGTGTTAGAAAGCAGGAAGAAGGCATGATCAGAGGGAGGGACAAGTAGTGGAGAGAACGGCAGAGAAATTCCTCTTCCTTTTAGCAATGGTTATCTGTTAATTTATGCCAGTAAATTCCAGTGAGACTGCATTCAACCAAGTATTGTGTTGGATTCCTTTGTCCCTTTCACCTGTGTCAAATACAGCTCAAGACAGGCCATTAATTTGAAAGAGAGTTTGTTTGGCGTTTCTCTGCTCTCAGTGCAAGTAGAAGAATCATTTTGATTAAAAAAAAAAATTAAGTTTTGAAGTTAGTCAGTCAGCAAAGTGGAGACCAACTGTTATTGCAAAAAGTGCAGCTGCTTAGAGACCAAAGCATTGCAAGATAACTGTGGCTATAGCTATGTTCTTCTCTCTGTGGTGTTTGCACTGTTTGCTTAATGTTTTCTGTTACATGATGTGTTCAAAAGTACAAGAGATTGTTCATCTCTTGTGGGCATGACTGTTGCTCATGCTGTCAGAGGAGAGCGCTGCAGCTACTATAGTTTTGTTATCAGAATCTTGTGATCCTGAAAAACACTAAAAAATCCCCTTTTGTAAAGATAGCCCTGTAACAATTAGTGCTTTTGTGCTTCAGATCAATGGGAGTGTACCCCTACCACACCTTCCTCCATGGCACTGTGTTTCAGCCAAAGGAAGAAAGTGTGGAAATTGTGTTGAAATTTCTTGGAAAATAGATTTCCTATTTGACTATGAAGAAAGTGGTGGGTTTTTGTAAGGAGCATCAAAATGCTCATGGAATATGAGCAAAAGATGAAGCTCTTCAGAGCAGTAGCTTCATTTAAGGTGCCTAAATGTATCAGCATACTGTTGTTCAGTATTTCATACTTTTAACAGTATCCCTTTTCCTCCGCTTCTTGCAATTGACTCATTCAGTTTCTGCAGGTAGTTCAAAATGTTCTGAGTGTTGAATTTGCTGAAGATCAGAATAGAGGGTCATCTTGATGCTGTGCCTGGAGGATTCCAGTCCTGGGCTTCTCTCTGCCTTCCAGAAGCTATAAAAATTCATTTCCCATCCCCCTCTCCTTGTCTGTTTGCAGGTTATCTTGACGAATCAGATAACCACAGCGCTGAGCAGTGGCCCTGGGGTCCGGGCAGACCTGGTGTCTCCAGCTGATGATTTGTCCCTGTCTGAAGGTAAGGAATCCCTTCTATCAGAACTGAAACTCTACACGGCCACAGATCCACACTGTAACTTGCAGTCTTCTGAAATACAGGGGGCTAAGAGAGTCAATTTATCAAGACTAACCTAACACAGTCTTGAAACAAAATTATTTTCCAGTTTCTCTGAAAATCCATTTTTAATTAAAAAGAGAGTATGTGGAATTGCTAAAAGGATCAGACACTTTCTAAAGGCTGAGAATGTATTTTTGAGCCATGTCAGTTTCTCAGCCTTGTACTGTTGCTCACATGCATTTAAAGCACTTTGTCAGTCTTCTAAAGCTGCTGCAAGAAGAAATACACAGGCTAGTCTGCAAATTTCATCTTATCTAATGGTTATCGTAGATTCCAAGGAGAAGCAACTGCTTACAGAGGAAGGGAAGCAGATCCTCAGTCCTGTTCCTTGAATTACACTTGTTTGGTTTTCAAGTACAGTGCCTCAGACTGCATCTCTCTGTTGTGTGAATGTAATACGGAGATTTTTGTGATGCCATATTACTTCACATCTTCGGGCTTCTGTTTTCTGCATAGAATTAGAGAAAAGCACTTTTTTGAGTAATAGTGAGGACTTAGTGTGCTAAGAAGAAAAGATAATTCTGAATCAAGGTTTACAAGACAATATTATAATTTTGGTTTTCCCCACTTGCAAAGAATAGTCAGAGTACCCTCGAGGGGCAGATGCAGAAAAATTTGTTATTTAGCATTCAGCTTGTGCATAGACCCAAATGTATGATGCACAGCAATGCACATCTGTCTTGCAAAGGCATGATAGTTGCATGTAGACTTTCCACTTCACATGGTTATTTCCCCTCTTGGTCTCCTTGCTGCACTTTCTGGTGGTTCTGATCAGCTTCTCTGTGTTCTGGTTGATCACACACAGTTGTCTCAAGCTGGTCTGACTTTACACAAGTACAGCTCAGTGGCAAAAATAACTAAGCAGTTGTTAAAACTGGCATTATTTCTGCAACTCATTTCAGTGGACAAGGGAAAGAGGTTAAAGGCAGATTTAAACGGAATGTTAGGGAGTAGCAGGTAACTTCAGTGCAATGCCTTAACACTGATTGATGTGTTTACTTCATAATTTTGTCAATAGGAGTCTGGCAAAGCATGGCCCATTAAATAATTTTAGAATTGTCCCTGTGGCTTTTGTAGGTTCCACCCACAGCCAAAGTATCTGTGAAGTACGTGTATCAAATACTGCTGCCTACCTCTGGCAGAAAGATATGAACTTTGGTAACTAGATTTGGAAGGCATAATTTTTCACCTTTATAATTTCCACCTTTTTTCACCTTTTTATAAAGGCATAATTTTTCACCTTTATAATTTCCTTCTTGGCACAAAGTTTTTGTGCATAGTCTTATTAATTTGTCTTGATCACAGTGCTTGTGCTTCTCCTTGCCCTTTAGAATTGCTATGGATGAGCTTCCTCTGGAAAGAAAGGCACAGCTGACTCTGATGTGGGAATAATGACAAAATATGTTTTCAGTAAAACATATTTTTGTCCTGTGGCTAAAATATTTGAAGATACTTAGGAAAAACACATGGAATAGTTGAAATGTTTCTGAATTTCCCAGTACATATGAAAGATTCTCAGTGCTGTGTACAAGATATAGTTCCAGAATATTCTAGAATCAGAGCTACTCAAGAGATGGCATAATGATTTTTCTAGCAGTTACAGGTTTTTCATGAATCTATCATGTTGTGCCTACACTACCACCACTGCTTTTCACCTTTGAGCTTATTGAGTTAAAATATATTGGTGCTCTGTGTTCTATTCCTTTGTTGCTCTCATTCCTTGGTTTTAATTAAGGATCTGAAGTAGCAAAATGTGTCAGCATCACGCTTGTTGAAAATGGACATGTTTGTTTTGCCACAGGACAAGAATAGTACAGACATCAGCAGTGCAGGCTCCTTTGGAAATTCAAGTTTTATCAAGGGATGTAGGGATGATAAACTCCTTTCCTTCTCTCCCTTCCCTCCTTTCTTGACTAACATTGATATGGCATTTATTTGCTGTGCTGTGTAATGGAAGAACACAGTGCATCTCCATGCTGCAGGCTTTTCTCCCTATGTCTTTCCTGTTTCTAAAATGACTGCTTCTGGATTTCTGTTTTTCATCACTTTTAACCCCTGCTGTCTATCTGCGAGTAAATGTGAAATTTCAGGCTCATTCAACATCTGATTTCCATGTTTATCTTCCTATCAAAAGACTCAGGTGTAGCCAGTGGGTTTTGGTGTGTTCTTTTAACATCACGGTGTTGACCTGTCCTGAGAAAGTTCCCCCTTAATGTATTTGGATATTAGCTCTTGAACAGCCTGAAAGCAGCAATAAACTTCTGATAATCTTTTGCCCTTTCAGAATCCTAAATTAATTTGTCTTCTAGAGCTGGTATGATAGTAATAATACTTACTACTCTTTTACAGTTGTAGAATTTACAGGAAAGAGTAGTTAGGCGAGTAGCCCAAGTGCACAAAGAGTGTATGTTGCAGAGTCAGGGATAAGAGGCCAGATTTGTGGCTGGGTTCTTACCTCATTGTTCCATGTCACTCATCACCAGCTAAAGCTGAATTTGAACCAGTGACCTAGATGTGAAAGGACCCATAACACATTTTTAGTCCTGTAAGCAACTCAGACTTCTTGGTTTGTATATGTCTAATATGTTGTTTTAATCCTATCTGAAATGAGAGTCCCTTCACTATAAATGGTTTGCTAAAAGGGTAATCTTTCTTAGATGGAGGCAGAAATGAAATTTTTGAACTAAATGTGCCATTAGAAAGAACTGGACTGTTATAGTGTCCTCTTTTTTTTGCTTCTGATTGTGCTTGGGAATTGCTTGGGTTTTGCAAGAAACCAAGGAAGCTGTTCATGTGATGTGTGACAGAAAGTTAATCTGATGAACTAGCTGAAAGGACATTGTCAAGCTGTTTCAGGCTCAGAGTTTGTCATCTGTAAAGCTGTAATCTAGTGCATGAAAACTTGTGTCCTAAAAATATGTTAGATTTTTAAGAGAATGTTAATGGATTTATAAAAGCAGTGCTGGCTGTAAAATCCCACCACATATGTAGCAATGTAAGAATTCATGAACTGTTTGTTGGTATTTCTTGCAGGAAATGGTTATGTCCAGCTAAATTCCCAGACCTGTGCATACTTTTGCTTCCAGATAGACAAAAAAAAAAAAAAAAGGCATAGTTTCCACAAAAAAAGTGATAAATACAATACCAAAGTTTCTCTGCTGATAGTCTGAGTCCTTGCATTCATTTGGCCTTTACATACTTGTCAGGTTATCAGCTGAAGGAGCTAGGACCAATAATATTTTCTTTTAGCTCTTAAATCCTCAGACATCTGATGCTGTCACTTCTTCCCTAGGACCCAAACTCAGTTTTTAGTTCACCATTTTTGCATAGCTATCTCTCAAACTCTGACATCAGAGGGGATAGTCTGAGGATGATGGTGGACGTTACTGCTTCACTTCCATTCTTGCTTTATGGAATAGCCTCTGTTTAGTTCTTTCAGTCAAAGACAACTTGGAGAAGTCTAAAGTTATTTTACATTGCTGGGGTGGTCAGACAAGCCCAGGAGTAGCCTAAGAATTAATGCTTTATCATTTAAATATTAAAAAAATAGCTCTTACCCAATTAAAATAATATCTTATTTAAAAAAAAAGGTTCAAGCTGCATTAAGCTTCATGAGCAGTAGAAATATTTTGTATGACTGGTAATGGGTTTTTTAAAACAAGTTATCTGTGTCTGTGACTGTGTTATATTTGCTCTTTTTGTGAAGTTCACATGACTAAATTTTACCTAATATAAAAAGTCTTTAGAAACTAATTCTAAGCCTGTGTATTTTAGCACTAGGTGTACAGGGGAATTTGTGTTTCATTTGTGTGCTGCAAAGACATAGGACAAGATGACCTACTTGAGGCTCCTTCTAGTCCACCAGTGCCTATGCTATTAATGTATTTGTCAGCTGCAAGCTCTGACTTCCTCTAGCAGACATCAAAGCCAAACTCCATCTTTCGTGGAAAAAATTCAGGGCCGTGTTGGTATGAGCAAGAACAGTATCCTCCTCCCACCCTGCACAAAGTGTCAAGCAAAAAAAAGGAATGCTGTCTTGGGCCTCTTCAGTCTCAGCTAGTACTTTCAAATATTTGTTTGAAAAAGTCAGAATTATTTTGTGTTTAAATTTGTCTCTAAACTTGCACTAGATCCGGGGAGGCCAGTGTTCAGTCTTCTGCCATTTGTGTTCATCAAGTGGTTTGTCATAGCATTGTATATTTTTAGTGCACAGTGTGAGCAATGAGTTTAGTCTGACCTTTTCTTCTTTGTTGCTCTGATCTTGAATTCTTTTAAGCTGTTGAGCAGAAGTAGGCTTTTGTGTTGCGGAGGCTGGAGAACACTGGGCTACCATAATATCTCCCACCCACAGGATTGTCCTACTTTCATTTAGAAGTGGAAGGTTTGAAGCTGGAACCTTCAGCTTCTCTTCCGTGCTTTGCCTTTGATCTCTTGACATATTGTGGTTAAATCGTTTTATTCTTCCAGCCTCAGTTTACCTTTTTTTAAATTTGGGGCTTGATTATTCTTCTGCAACTTTTTCTCCTTAATATTTCAAGTATTATTATTTTCCTTAATATTTCAGTATTTCTATGGGGGAAAATAACGAATTGACCTTCTCTTCGCCTCAGTAAGATCAGTTCTGTAGTTTATTACTTCTCTCCCTTCAAATCTCCTTTTTTCAGTCCTGGTGCCACATGGAGTGAGAATACTGAAGAATTATCAAATGAATTGAGGAGCCCCCAGAGATCAGAGGCTGTTGGTTGGTTTAGATTTGTTTATTTGTTGATTTATGTATATACTAATGGTTAGGGTTGGTGACTTAATTAAAATAAAAAAGTATATTCTGTGAAGCCTAAACATACCTGTTGTGCAGGAACCATGAGTTTATGAATCAAGTTGCTGTTAAATAAGTTTCTAAAACACTTCCTCTGTGTAGTTTTAAAGCTATAGGATGCAGTCAGGCTCTTCTTGGTGGTGTCAAGCAGTAGGACAAGAGACAATGGGCAAAAACTGATTCACAGACAGTTGCACATCAACATGAGGAAAAACTTCTTTTCTGTGTGAGTGAGCCTGCACTGGAACAAATTGCCCAGAGATATTATGAAGTCTCTGTCACTGGAGATATTCAAGAACCATGTGGATGCAATCCTGTGCAATGTGCTCTAGCATGACGCTGCTTGAGCAGGGAGGTTGGACCAGATGACCCACTGTGGTCCCTTCCAGGCTTACCCATTCTGTGATTTTCTGATTTTCTAATGTAGTTCTCTTCTTGGTTTATGGAGATAAGGAGATGCTACAGTGTAGCTTTTGCTGCATTATTTTGCTATAGTCTTGATGATACAGGGAAGCACAGTGAGATTTGCATCTGTGTTTGCTTTGATATTAATTACTATTCTCCCCTTAAGGTTTGATTGGCATTTAGGGCCAATATCAGGAACCCTTCCATGATGGGACAAAAGAGCTCAGTGAGCCACAGGATTTTGCCTCCAGGTCTGAGCCTTGGGCATCTCTGACTTCAGTGTCAGGGTTGATAGAGTTGCTTAAGTCACTGGTTCTAGTGCATAGTTCATGAGCTCAATAATGAAACAGCTGGAGTTGTTTGTTTTTAATTCTTTATTTTGCTGCTGGACTTCATGTCTCAGCTGCATTTTAAGAATCTGCTCCAGCAGAGACCCTGTAATCCTCTTCACCAGCTAAGCATTCTGTGGGAAGCTTTTTATTCCTTCAGTCTGTTCTGTCTTTGAGTTACTACTTCAGTTTTCATAAAACCATCATTAGCTGTACGTACTCTCAAAGGAGAGAGGGAGCTCCTGTTCCTTAACCTGCTAGAAGACAACATACTTCAGGATAGGTCAACAGAGGGCACCAAAAAGAGGAGCAACCTTGATAAAACTCATTAATGCATGTTGTAGGGAAAAACAAGCCTTCTCAAAATAGGATCTCATTCTTGTGCCTGCTCTGTATTCACATTTCTTGTAACTGTGTGCTCTTAACAGTTGTGGAGTCTGCACTCTTGTGCTTCAGTGGAAGGAAAAGCCCTTCTGGTTGTAGAGAGCAGAAGGAAGTGCACCATCATTACAGGGCCTGGGATGAATGATATTAACCATTAGAGGAAATGATACCCCGATTGTTTGTGCAGGAGGCAGGGTTGTGGTGGTGTGGAACAGTTAGATTTCACGATAACAGTTGCCATGTTGGCCTCTACTAATTTTGATGCTGTATTTCACCAAGTGGGAAGTAGTGACGTAATAACATCCAGCCAAATTTTAACGGCTTTTTAATCAAAAGATAGATCTCTCAGTAAAAGAGTGTCACAGAGAATGTATGTGTCTGTGGAAGTCCCAACTTGAATGACATATGCATAATCACTTGATCTAGACTACAGAAAGGTTGAAAACTGTCAGCAGGAACATTCAAAGACCTCTATATATCAGTTTAAGAGAATCTCCATTCCTCACATCCTAATTACCATGATGAGAGCGTACAAAGTTTTACTGCTTTGTTGTGGTTTCTTTCTGAAGACATGATGTGACTTAGAATCTTTAATCAATGATTTGTAATACAAAAACCCTTCAGGTACATTTGCTGGGAATCATTCATCTATAGAATGAGAAGCACAAAAACAGAAGTGATTACAGTCATAGTTGAGTGGTTAGAAGTTGCTGCCTCTCAGCTGCTATGAATCTTACCTCCACTGAGAAAAAGTGCCATTGAGTATGTGCTCCACCTTCCAGTGCAAAGCAGGATGGGTTTCCATGAATCCTGCTGCACACCTCAGCTTTCTCCTGTATTCCTCTAACTGCATTAAGCTTGAGAGCATGCATGGGTCAGTCACTGAATTTCAGTTGATGGCATGTAGGTGTAAAGTACTGTGAGAATTTGAAGTTGATTTTTTCCTTATGCCCTAAAAATGTTTAAGAGTAAGATTAGCTCATATTTCAGTGTGGGTGAATACAGAACTTTTTACTGTGGTCCTGCAGATCAGTGGTTTAAATCAGAAACGTGAGACCTGGCTTAGTTCGAATTCCTTCTGCAGCCCTACATGTTGCACGTCAGTGTTGGTGGACCTTATCTTTCAAATTACATTGTAAAAAAATGAATTCAAGAGCAAGAAGGAGCTAAATACCACTTGCCCCTGTGCACAATGACCAATTACGTTCTGTCTTTCCTCACTGTGTGTTATCCTTTAATCTGCAAAAGCTGTGGACAAAATATTCAGTAATCTGCAGCATTCAGTTCCATTTCTTCCGGAGTTTTATAATACCATCATTGGATCTTTCTTCTGATGGAGCTGGAAGGGACTAGAAGGATTTTGATACACAGGAAAACATCACTAAGGGAATTAGATTTGGCTTGTGACATTGCATGAAACATATGACTCACCTGCAGAACTTGGAGCAATTAAAAGTGACTTGAGGTGCAAATGCTATACCAAAAGGGAAGGCGAGGGTGAGGGGACAGAGGATAATTTTAGAGTCTCATGCCTATATTCTAGTTGCAGTTCCAGCTGGGTTTCCTCTGGGTTTACTGCAGGATGTTTGAAAAAACTGGCTCCTTGTTAATCTCAGGCAGTTTCTATGATTGATGATTCCCCTTAATCGTAAAAAGAGCACATTGGTGTTTCTGCTTAATTTCTGTCTATTTCCTTCTTTATTATTGCAATAATAATTTATTGTCTACATGATGGAAGTTTATAACCTGTTGGCCTTTTTTGGACGTTGAAGTTGGATGCTCTGTCATGTGAATGAACTTCTTCCCAGTGACAGTCTGCTCCTAAAATATTACATTGAATCCCAAACATAAAACAATAAAAGACAGTATACAGTTGGTGCATTATGTCTTAATTAAAATAGAGAGCATGAGTAGATTTTACATGCTTCCCATGAAGAAGATTAATCTAATGTGGACTCTACTAGTCTTCTCATAGTGTCAGTTATACTAAAAAATAAGAAAAGAAGCATTCAGAGGAGAGCAACCTAAGTGGTCACAGTGCAGTACAGGAAGATGGGTGAAGAAATGGTAGAAAGAGAAAATGCCCAGAGCATAACTAAAGGAAGGCTATGTTTTTACTGGTTTCTGCTCTCCCAAAATGTCCTGCTGTTGCTCCAGTCCCTCAGGCAACCTACAGAATATTCCTGCATGAGCTGATGCCTAACTAGCACCAGGAAGGGTGTAGAAAAGACAATGGCTCAAGAAAGAATAGCTGCACTGTTAACAATGGAAAATTTGTCACAAAGAAAGCAAACCAGAAGTTACTACTGAGGACGCAGCCATGATTCTTTAGGAGTAATTTGAGCCAGTCTGATACCTGTCAGGGGAGTCCTTGTTTCAGGCTGGCACATGGATATGCAAGGCAGTAGTTTTGGGCATGTTTTAGCTGATTATCCGGAAGTCATTTTTCAGAGCAAAATCTGTTAGGCCAGCTGTTCCCAAATGGTTTGGGTTTGTGCCTCTGTTTTTGGTGGTGAACTCACCCCAGCCAAGCTTGCGACCCTACAGACTAACACAAACAATCACATCTCTGTCAGGCTTGCGACCCCACTCTGTGCGGCTGTGACCCTGCTGGAGGTTACAACCCCTGGGTTGGGAATTGTTGGGGTAGACTGTCAGATAGCCCTGCTGGGGGAGCGCTGATGTGCCCCATCCAGGCCAGGATCATCACAACAAATGCCTTCAGATCTCACAGTAATTTGTAGGCCCCTGCCACCAGTCTGAGAGCGCAGCTTATTAGAGCTGACATGTCACTTTGGTACATCAGGAACATCTTGGGGATCAAAAGGTCATAGTCCTCCCACGCTGCTGCAGTCTTTCTTCCTGAACTCGCCTGTCCCTCTTACTTCCCCAGCAGTTGGCTGGCAGAGAGCCCCGGCGCCCTCGTGGCGCGGCCACGGCTGCTGGATGGGTACCAGCTGCCACTTCTGCCACGAGCCACCCTTTCCAAAACTGTTCTCCCTGAGTACTCCTTGCCTTAACGAAAGGATTGATGTCTGTCTCTCTCTGCTGAAATAATTAAATGTTTTGTTAAAAGTAATTAAAAGCTATATAGGGCAGTGTTAGTGGACATGGGCTAAGCCTTCCTCCCTATTTTGTAAAACTAATTCTGTTATTCATATACCTGTGTATATGAGCACAGTCTTATGGGTGTAGGATGCTGATGGAGAAATAAACAGAAGGTGGCCTTGTGTGATGGTTGGTGTAGCCTGCAAGGCTAAGGGCTTGATAAGCCATGCAAACAGCCTTTTTAGCATAAAATGGCATGTCCATACAGATGTCCTAATTAGACATCTGATTTTTAAACCTTCTTCTGACATAATTTTAAGTGGAGTTTATAAACAAAATCAAAAATAGATTTCAAATTTGTTCTTCTGAAAACATTCATTGCCATAATGGAAAACAGTAATGTTTTAATAGCTGATAGCCCAAGACCAGTGACTTGTTAATTTACAGGCATGGAATTTGACAGTGGCATTGTTCTGTAAATCCAACAAGGGGAGGAGCCTGCAACAGGTTATTTTTACATGCTGTTTTGTCAACAGATCCTGAAAATTGCCAGTGATGGCAAGAAGGAAAGAGGAGGGTTATGGTGCAGAAAAATAATAAAATTTCCTATCATTTGAATTAAAACCTGCATTGCATAAAATTAGCCCAGAATTCAGTCTGCACAAGTCTAGTTTCAGAGCTCTATGTGAAGTGCTTTGTTCAAGGACATTGCTGGACTGCTTCTCTGTCAGGTGGGTGCAGAGAAAGCATGACACTGAAAATGAGAACAGCAAAGTCTAGTTGGGGACTGTATAAGCAACCCAAGTAAAATGGTCAGAAAATCTATTGTTACAGGTCACTGTACATGTACTGTAAAAAAGAAAAAATTGTTTGAAACTTTGCCTCTGTAACTTGATCATCCCTTAAACACTAATTATACGTCAGAAAATGGAGCATAAAGTCTCCTCCATCTGTCCAGGTTGGATTTGGTGCACAAAGGAGCATATCCAATTCATAGTACCTCTTAGGTAATCAGATTAATATCTCCCAAACTGAATTTACCCTTTTGATAGTGAGTCTTTCATATGCTATGTTTCACATATCACATTCTGTTGAAGCTCTGTGGCTTTTCAGTAATTTCCTTGAAATCTATATGTGGTATGTCTACCCTCTTTTGAGCTGTTCTTGGGACACACATCAATTAGATGTGTTTCTGGCACTCTTAATGGCATAGTTTCCCTGGAGTCAAAAACTTATCCAAAATCTGAGATCATTTGTTTAATTTGAAAGCAAAAGGGTATGGAACTACGCTTTCAGGCTTCAACAGCTATGCTTCTGTAGCTTTGAAGGAATGGGGAAAGATTTTTGATGTCTTGCACACAAAATAAATAAATTCAAGAGTTGTTAAAATATCTGATTCCATCCAGGTTTTTCTTCCCTTGCTTATCTTTCAATTTTTTTTTTTTTTAATAGTAGATTTTTGACTTGTCAAATTTCATTGCTTATTGGTTTTGCTTAGTGAAACAGAAGGCTGGATTTTGTAATTTGGGTCTAAGGAAGAACTGTAAATTATGCAGAATGGTGCGTAATTAAAATTTATTATAAGCAATCTAAATACAGAATTCTATTTCAACTGCTTGAAGCTTTTGGCTCCAAGACGTTCTGGGAATGTATACTGTATAGGAGGTCCTATATTTTTTCAAGTAAACTGAAAGCATGAAAACTCCCATTTTCAACCAGCTCCTCCAGTAAGATTCATTTTGTACCTCAAATTTCTTCCAGCTTGCATCTGCAGTGGGCTTTTCACTGAGATTTTGAAACAAGTCCTCAGTGATCTTTGCTCGCTGTATGTTTGTTCATTATGTGGGGTGGTTTTGATGTCCACCAACTAGAGAACTTTAATAAGAAATTAAACCAGAACTTTTGGTGCTAGCTCACTCCAGGCTGTCTGGTAGTGCTCAAAGCCATCCTGAAAGCAGAAGAATCTAAGCCAATTGCTGGTCATCAAGCCATAGCCAGAGTAGGGACATTCTCACCAGGAACCAGAGCAGGCAAGTTTGGAACAGAGCAGTGATACATTCCCAGGGTAGTTAGAGGGGGATCAACACCAACTCTTGGTTGTCTGACACTGCTGGGTTAAGTTATTCACTAACGGGGACTTGCTTCTTAAACAAAAATATGAAATGTTTTCTCTTGTTTGTTTTTGTGTGACTCAGGCAATACAGACCACTTCCAAAGATCAGTAGGAGGGTTTAATAATAAACTGTTAAAGCCTGTAGCCTGACTTGTGGTTACTGAGCTCAGGTAATACTTGATCACAAGAAACAACAGTAGGCATTTCAGCAGGGTAACAGTTCAAATCCTAGCTGATGGGATTTGACAAGCTCATTTATGCTGAAGCCTGAGTTGCCATGTCTTTCATTTACTGTTGTTTATGCTATGAAATATGACATTTTGTCTCCCTTTGGCCTACAGTCTCATCTCAGTGGCAGTAAACATTTGCCTCAAGTACCAAATTCCTGGGTTCAGTCCTCATCAGCATCTGCTGCTGAATGATCTTTCATAAATACCACCCAACTTACTTTTCCCTTGCTCTCTCCACTGTTTTAACTTCAAACTGATAATGTTGATGTTTTAAGACTTGAAACAAGGCCTGTCGTGTTTGAGAGTTATGCTACCCACTGAAAACTGCTACCCACTGAAGGTCGAGTGACTAAGAAGATGGACCTGCAGGGGTTTTTTGAGCTTTAGAAGTCTGTAAATCTTTTCTTGTTAATGTTTGGTAGGAATGAAGTTTAGGACAAACTTTAGTGCCTTCAAGCTAATAGAGTGCCTGCCAGTGACCAAATCTGAATCTCAATAGGAAAAGTTCACAGTTCAGCTAAAAATGCCAAAAACTTCATGGAGCCTTTAGTTTGTTCTTTTGACTGTGAACTAGAATCATGCAAATGAGCAAAGACTTGTGACATTATTTTCCTCCAGGTTAGTATGAGGTAACTCTGAACAGCATGGGATCAGCATGTCAAGTCCTTAATGGCTTTTGGCCGAGTCCTTGTCTTGGCTAACCATCCAAAACTGTCCAGTTCTGCTTTTCTTGAGGGTGCATCTGCCTCTTAGTCAGCGCTGTGATGGTCATGTGAACTAGTGTGAAACAAGCTGTTTGGATCCAGAGGGCTCCAGCAGCAGATTAGTCAGAGGCAGAGAGGTCAGCACAGCATAATCTTTCTAGCATTTACCACACACAGTGTAGATATAACCTGAGATGAACCTGCCTTCTGATAAAATGAAGTGCCTGGATGAGAGGATCCTATGGGTGAGAGGAGGTTATATCCTCTTAGTGCCATAATAACAGAGCAAAGGACTTGGAAAACTTATTTGAATGAGCTGTGGATTTTTCTTAGGGATACTTTGCTTTCCTCCCTTGCTGTAACAGAGTATTTGTGTGCTGTAGGCTGAATAGGAATTGAAAGCAAGTTTATTGGTATGTAATATGTGCCCATGCAATACAGGGCAACTTTGACTTTATTATAGCTTGAGCCCAGGATTTGGTGGTTCTTTTTAAGGTGGTAGAAGGTCACCTGCATTTTGAGACAAAAGCATTTTGAACAAATAAGTAATGATTGCAACTTTCTGTGTCTGTAAAACAGTGGATTTTCAGCAGATCTCACTATGATAAAGTACTTATTTTGATTGTGCTGAAAATTTTTGTGACAACTGTGATACGAATGAAAACAAAAATGTGTTCTATCAGAAGCAGCATGTTCTGTGGAAATGTATTTTTTCTGGTAAAATAAAAATCTTGAACCTAGAAAGGAGACAAGGCAGAGGTTCTTGATCGTAACTAGAGACATGTTACACAAAATAACATCTGGGTTATTGTCTGTATGTTTCCTTTTTCTCTCTCTCACCATTCTTGCACCCTTCAAATTAAAAAGATGTTGTTTTGCTAAACCAGTAGAAAAATAAAACAAAAATAAAACTGTTTCCTGGTTGGCCCCACTTGTTAGTTCCATATGAAATTACGTGGTGTTTGCCTTGCATTTTGCACAGGTACTTGTGGTAGAGGTGTGCCATATTCTAATTGCTCTGATAAACAATACCTTGCCAGTGGTTGCCTTGCATAGAGTCATGAACAGTTCCTATACTCAATGGTGCCATTGAAAATGTTTGAGAAATTGCTGTCCAGTTCCAGCAGTTTAATTGCTAATGTGTGTTATTACTTCAGAATTTAATAGCTGTTTCTGGTTATTATACAGTTGGTTTAAGCCTGCAAGCTTTTTAAAACTGCTTTTGTTGCTTCCTCTTTGCAGTGTGGTTTCCTCCTTTGCTACCTTCAAAACATTGTGGTCCGGGGTGTTGGGTGAGGTGACATGTCCTATTTACACTCAGTTGGAAAAGACTGCGTCATGGGCACTTGAAGCTCTGTGGGGTTTTCTTAGTTCAGATGTGGCTTCCTGTCATCACCTGATTACTTACTTTGAATGCTAAAATAATCTTGCTACCTTTGGTATTATTGTCGGTGCCTTAAGAAGAGGACAGGCATAGATTTTAATGTTATCTCAGCGTGCTGTCTGTTGTGGAGCAAGCATGGCGGTCATCGAAACATTACATGGCATGCACTCCCTCGTAGTTAACCTCAGAAGAAGGCCTCTTCTTTGTCTCATTGGCTGCCTCTGCTGCCTTTCCAGTCTCGTCTCTATCTCCAGGGACACAGTTCCATCCATACTGAATCGATTATTGAGGCAGTCACACTCTTGTCAACGACACACAAGTCTTTCAAACATTAAATGAAGACATCAAGACCTAGTGATAGCAAGTCATGTCAGTAAGAAAAGGTAGCAGGGTCTGAAGGGAAAATATTTTTTACCCTTTAGTCTCATAGAATCCTGCGATGCCTGGACTGATTGTGATCAGTATAAACTCTTCCAACAAGGGCCTTGTGCCTTCAGTGTCTGAGCTGTAATAGCCCTATGTGCCTTGTTGCTATCAGTTAATAAACCAAGTGGTGATAATTTTGTTCTTCCATTTTTGTCTTCATCTGGCTTGACCATGTAGTGGCAGCAGAGTTGATAGCAAGAATTCTTGCTCTTCCCCATTTCCAGCAACATTAAAGCTCTCCTGTGCTTGAAGGTTCTGCGATCGGAATTGTGATAACAGAACAAATAGGTCAGGAAGCAAAACTTGAAATGTTTCCTCAATTCACCAGCCCTAAAAATGGCCCTGCCATGCTTTCCTGAAATTTCCCAGTTCCTTGAAATGGGAAACATTCAAAGAGCCATATAGTAGATGTGTTTAGCTGGAGGGCTGGTGATCAGCTTCGTATTTGATGGAACTACAAAGTTCAACATCCAAAATAGTGTCATTCATTGTTTATCCTCAAAGTTTTGGCAGACGTGTCAAACACAGCTCAGCAGGATTGCTGCAGCCTACCTGTTTGTAAGCAGCTGGTGATTTGAGGTATCTCAGGTTCTGGAGTCTATGCTGAGATGGCTTAAAGGGCATAAAGATTTTCTGTTTTGTTTTGGATTGTTGTTTTATTTTACAAAGTCAAGTATTAAAGAATCAGACCCTTCACATTAGGCTTCTGGATAAATTGAAGCACTAAAAAATGTTTTCCTGTACTTGTTTTCTTATTTTTAAAATAACTGTACTTTCTTCCCTTACCCTTTTTTTTCCTTTCTGTGACACTTTGAGGTTCTTTTGTGTTTCCTTCTGCATTTTCTGAACTGCCTGTTTCTTTATTTCCCTTTGCACTCTGAACACTACAGACTGCACAGAGCAGTTCTACTGTCTGTATCATCTGTGGTTTTCAAAATCTGGATGGGTAAAGGCCTGAGTAAGCTGGTCTGAGATAGCTGTCCCAGATACTGGAGATGGGATGAGAGACCCAAGGTCACTTCCAGGTGGAAATATTCTTGGAGCTTATGATGCTACATTTTAGTCTGTTATGTACTTTTCTTTATTACTGTCATTTTCTATATATGCTCTTCTTTGTTGTGCTACATTTGTTATACCTATTTATCAATTTATACACAAGGTTGCATGTTCTGATGAGTCTCCAGTATGTACTGGATCTGTTAACTGTGACTTCTTCAAAAGACAGGGATCCTAATTCTCCTAATAGCTAATTCCCTAGTTATAAATCTACTTACTTTGATGCTGTTAAATGTGCTGATGGTTTGAAGATTATCTTTTCTGTCTACTCAGGTTAATAAATACTTAATAAATTTTGACATGGAATAGTGCTGCTTGAAGGCAGGAGTAGAAAAATATTTTCTCTTCTGAAGCCTTCTGTATCAGTTTAGAATGCATTTAAGGGAACTTGAAGAAATTCTGGTTTTTTTTTTTCCCCAAATCTTAACTCTGCAGATAGGATAGTTCTTTTCCTCTTGAAATGAGCAATGAATTTTTAATGGAAAAACTACTTTTGTTGGTAAGCCCCAGGTAGTGATTAATAGCATACATACAGACCTAGAACATCCCTAATTTTGGTTTAATGAGAACTCTGGCTTGCCAAATCTCTTGCAGTACACATCCCCTTGTAACTCACAGCCCACTTCCCTCTTCTCATATTAATCCCAGGATAACACTAAACTGCCAGTAAGTTACAGCCCTCAAATGTTGACATTCCTTGAAAAAGTAACTGGGCGTAACATCAGCGATGAACTTACAGTAACTAACCAGATGTGACCAAGGTGTGTTTAAAGAGCCTCTTTTAAATCACACCTCATGGTCAACATTAACGTTTTCCTAGTACCTAATATAGGCTAGATGAAAAGAGTTTTGGTGCTTTCAGGGTATTGACAGAAACAGCTGTGCCTTCTACTTACATCTGTAGTTAGGAAAATATTTGCTAAAACCAGACTGTACTTTTTAGTAGATTTTAGTATTACTGTAAGGCACTAAGCTGAGCTCTCTGCAAACTGTAGTCTCTTTCCTCTTGTCCTTGGGCTTTTGAACCCAAGCAGTGGTGATACAAGCTGTTCTATTGGCTTATCAGTGCATTTCAGCTTTGTTCTGGAGACTCCACATCCCATCACTCAGCATGGAAGCTCAGGCTCTCATTTAGTCTTCTGCTGAATGTCTAGAGTTGTTGTGAAGGCCATTGACAATGTAGATCCTGCAGTATGTAGTGAAACTGGTAAGTTGGCAAATTAATTTGCATCAGACAGTAAACAACTGTCTGATTATGACACTCAGCCTCTACTGATTATTGTATTGGATGCCAACCAGTCACCTAAAGGTGAAACATTTCTTCTACAGCCAGTCAATTTCTTGACTTAGGCCAAACTAATGACCCAACAGTAAGGACCTGTATTTCACTCCATGAAGACCTGTACTTCACTCAGCCAAAGACTAAGTCAGAAATTCTAAGTAACTATAGTCTACAGTCGATAGAGCACAGTTTTTTGAGTTTAAGCACTTGAGCACAAAAAGCTTGGAGAAGTTGCAGCCATAAGCTGGCAGATAGACCTGATTTTCCGACCATCTCTTACTAATAGTTTCCACCAGCAGGTTCTCTGTGGTTCTAGGTTTAAGGCCCTGTGTATGATGCATATGTGTGTGTGTATATATATGTGTGTCTGTGTCTATGTGTGTGCATGGGTGTGTTTATACCAAGCAATCTTGATACTTACATTAGTTTGAGTTATTTCCTTGTTAGTGAAGAAGGAATGTGTGTGTAAGCAAAGGCTTTTGCTCCTTGTCCAGACTGTTCTCCCAGAAGGTTTACTGGTAGGGTAATCCAGTATCTGTGAAGTCATTCAGTGATGGTGCTGGAGAACCTGCTTCTGGCCACTGGATCAGTCTTGGACGAGACAAGCCACTGATAAGGAAGCATCATTCTGTTTATACTTCCATGCTTGTGCAACAAATGTTGCAAAATGAAACAAACAAAAGATAATGTAACATAGTTCTTAAAGTTTGGCCTTTGGCCCTTGGGCTTTACAGATAAATGCCTGATGGACTATAGGGGAACTGGGTAGGTCCATGTGTTGCACTCCTCTTGACTGTTCTCATTTCAAGATACAATCTGTTGCCCTAAAATGAAGGTTTCAGTCTGTACTGAAGACAACTGCAAATGCATTGGAATGAAACTGATTAATAAAATTAGTGTCCATGCTCCCCAAAATGTCCAAATTATTTGATGTAGTAGTGCATACAAGAATGCTGGGATGCTAGAATGAAGGGATACTTTCCTTCTAAACACCAGCAGCAACTAGTAACTATTTTGAAGATTAATTTTCAGTTGTGAATTTAATTCTGTGGAATGGTGCCAGATCCATTCCATCAATGTGATGGTTTCCCAGGAAATTTCCAGGATAGACAATGGCACAGAAGGCTTTCCCCTTTTTGACTCTCAGCATACTTGCACACAACTTTTATTGGATGTGTTCATGATTTAATGGGTTATTCTGTTTCTCTCCTTGTCTGGTTTTTAACTTCTTTTTCAAGATTAGCCATCATTCTGTGTAGTTCTACTGTAGCCAAGTAAAGGCAGTGTGAATCAAGGGAAAAATGCAAGTTTGTGCATACAGCATAAGAAACAGCCTTAAACTATGGTCCAGAGATTATCCCAGGGTAGGAAAGTAGTTGGAACTTCCTCAGCAGAAACTGTCTTTTTAATCAGCTCTGGCCAAGAGCCCCTTGATGGGATCCTGATATGCTTTAACAGGATTTCCAAATAGAAAGGAAGAATGCTGGTTTTTTTCTGTACCCAGGGTTGGTAGAATTCTGCTGGAATTTGTGTTCAGTTTTGATTCTCAGAATTTAGGCAGAGTATGGAGATATTGTGGGAGACCACAAAACCCAGTCTGTGTTGTAGAAGTCTTTTCCATAAAAGGCTTTGGCAGTCTGGTGCCAGTGTGAGACTACAGTGGTACTTATGCTTGGGATTGTTATTTGGCAGTTCAATCTTCTTGCTTGGGTGAACAAATGTGTATGAGTGTGCAGTGACTGGAACAAGTGGTAAAACTTCAGCCTTAGAAAGATACAGCTTCCTAACAGTGTGGGTGACAACTTTGGAGCAGCTCACCTGTCAAGCTGATATGCAAGTTATTGATAGATTTAAAACCACATAGAACATTTGTATAGAAAGAGTCCTCAACCCATCTTCTTGAGGTTTAGACTAGGGTGGGTGCTCACAGGAAACTCTGCTGACTATGTGTGCAGCCATGAAAGGGGAAGGGAAAATGAGACTGGAAAATGAAAGACCAGCTGAATGCAGTTTATTTGCTATGTTTTATAGATGGAGGCATAACATTATTTTGCAGTGTAATCATTCAGTTTCTGAACAGTTTTGTCAGAACCTGGCAAAGAAATGCATCTGTGGAAGAAATGAAGATCTGAAATCATCCTAAGGCATGTAGTAAAGTGCATACTTATAACTCTGCACTTCACTAACAATATTTATATGTTTTTCTAGAATATTTTCATGGAAAACTCTTCTTTCAATTTTCTAGGCATTATGCCTAAGGAGTAACTTATTCCTTCTCACTGATAGCATGTGTGTATAATGTTAGTTTCTGCATGCAGTGACATGTGAGCTTGGTGAGGTGCACAAACCCTGTGTTCTTTTGGAACATACCCTCATGGAACTTCTGAGTTTCTGAGAAAGGATGGATGGGTGAAAATTACAGTTTCTCAATATATAAAGTAGAACTTTTGTATAAATAGTTGTTGTGGAAGAGCTTACCTTCCTTTTTTACTGACTCTCTAGGCAGAAGTTTTCATAGCCTCTTGATGGATGCAGTTTTTCCTGGCCACATGCTGCTCAGTCCTTTTCATTTGTAGTGGAGATCAAAAGCATAGAAAAGTTCCTTTGAGCTGTGGCCAGTAATATTTACAAAACAAACAATCATTCACTGAGATGCTGGATGGCTCAGGAAGCTCTGTATGTTTGCCAGTGTGCTGGATGCTGAGAGCTCAGATGAAAACCACAGGTCAGATCTGCAAGATGTGTGGTAAGGTTTGCAAGATGTGTGGATGTGTGCCCTGTTTTAAGGGGAATATTAAGTGGTTGATTGCTGTCACTGTCATTATAAAAATTGTTAATTAGTGATCTATAGGCATTAAAAGTATGTCCAAAATAATACCTGCCTCTAACTGGGATTTCCAAATTGTACTGAGGCCATCAAAGACTTCCACAGCTACAAGTGAATTTACCTTTGCTGTCTGGTTCTGTATAGTTTTCTCTATAGGCAGATGTAGATTATTGCTGTGAAAAGTGATGAACCAGTGCAGAAACAGGTCCCAATGAGATTAGCCATTTATATAAAGTGGGATTTTATTCTTTTCTGTCACATTACATATACAGAACTATGTTACAATGAAGAACTATGACTACAAAATATGTCAGGAGACATTTTGTGAATAGTGAGCATGGCCTAGCATCCCTCATCAGTCTCAAGAACCTGATCAGTTACTGGAGCAGGAGGACAAAGAATGCCTAGTCTGGGTTTCCCTATAGAAGACTCAAGATTTTTTCTTTGCAGAAATTGTTGTCACTGTAAATATCTTGACAACATAAGCAGTGATGATGAAAGCAGCTGTTGTAGCCATGGCTCTTGAAATATTTACCGATGTGTGAGTCCCTAGTGCCCTAGTATGGTCAGCTGGCAGCCTAGAAACACCAGGACTGGGCTGGCAGCCTAGAAGCTGATATTCAGGGAAAAGAAAAGAGATTAGTTTTTATAACGTAATATCCAGTTACTACACTACATTGTGGGCAGAAGATAGTTTGAAGCTATGTTGATGCCAGGAATGGTGGTTTATAAAAATGCCTATGTAGGCCAAGTTCTCTCAGTGGGCTACAGAGCAAACTACACTGTAAACTGGTAAAGAGGTGGAAGCAACTCGAGCAGTATGTACTCAAAGACTGTAGGTTCCCAGCTTAAGTTTGAGAGCATGAGGTCAGGTGAAGGCCTTCTAGTCAAAGAACACAGCCCAAATGTTCAAACTTCTCTCAGAACAGGTCAACTCTGGTTTATTCCTATAGATGAATGTGTTGTGATACATGTCACAAATTAGCCTATTCTTTGAAGTCTCCATTTAAGACTTGGTTTAGGTTGTTTGAAAGTAGAACATGAGGTTGGTTTCTGCATGAAGGCATTTGATGGAATTTGGGGGTATCTGATAAAAATCAGTGTGTTCTCCTATGTTATGTCAGGTTAGGACAAGGAATGTTTTTACCATGGGACCATTGAAAGTAGCAGGAATGAGCCTTGAATCCTGGTTTGTTGGCTGAAGAAGTACTCAGGATCTCACTTGGCAATCCATGGCTCATAAAAACTTTAGCTAAGACTATTTACAGAAGTGAAAATTTCCAGTGAAGCCCTAGAGTCCATAAATTAAAATATGGCAAGGATAAACCACAGGAGAGACCCTCTGGATTTGTCTTTCCTTTGCGTGACCAAATTTCATGTGTTTGGATTAATGAGATGATGCCTAATGGAAGGTACTAAAAGGGACTGGAAACTTTTGAAGCTGCTTCATCCAGTTTACTGAGAAAGCACAACTTAGTCCTTATGGTCTCTGCACAAGTGTTTCTGCATTCTGACTTGTGTATGATCTGCTTTCTGCTTGAGTATTTTTTTACTTGCTGGGTCAAAATTAAATACCAGCAACAATATTGTAACCTTTAAAATGTTCTGTGAATGAAGATTTTGGGGAGGCAAGTTTCTTATTTATCAAGCCTCATGGTACTGTGAGTTGTTCTTTTTTCTCCAATAAGTACTTCATACTTATACTTCATACTCCAGATCAAGCCTTCTCAGTAGGAGGAATTGAAGGATCACAAATGAGAAAAGATTAAGGAGTTCTCCTCTGTCCACTCAGGAGGAACTGGGTACTTCTTTTTTAGCACTTCTTTCCCAACATACCCAAGCCCTGCTATGTTTTGAAATGGAATTTAGATTAAAAGTGACCTTGCTTTGTGATTTTTGTGCATTCAGAAAGAAGGTATCTGTCTTGCAAAGGGCATGTTCTTGCTGCATCTGGCAAGAAAGCAGGAGAGTCAGCAAACAGAGGCTGTCGCTTGTGTCTTACTGTGAATTAACATCTCATTTTTCAATTGGCTTCCTGTTATCTGTCAGAACTTTTGTGCAACTTCACTTCCTCAGAAATAACTGTCTCTCTTGAGTATCTTATGGTGAAGTGGTGGTTTCAACTTCCTTTTGACTGAGTTCCAACTTAAAGGATAATGGATCTTTCTGTTCTATTTGTTTGCTGCACTCCACACTCATCTTCACAATTGGTACTAAAATTGCTGAATTATTTCCCAATGCATGCAGTGATCTCCATGTCTGTAAGGATAGTTTTAAATGTTCAATTACTAGCTTGACTGGGTTATAGATTGCAATGCAAGTGCTGTCTGGTTCTATTGTTATTATTTCACCTTTGTTTATACTTGTTCCTGCTGTAAACAATTCCATATAGAAATTATTCCTCATCTTTGATCTGAGGGATCTTTTCAGGAAGTCAAGGATGTGAAGTTGCAGAGGATAAAGCCATGCAGCACAGAATGATATATTAATATTCTTTCAGAGAAAATGCTTAGTAGAGATAGTTTCTCCAAATATGATTCTTTTTTTATTGTTCTGGGGCTGTTGAAGAATGAAAAAAAAAAAGGGAAGTTATTCAGTAAAATTAAAGGAGACTCTTAGCTTACATTTGTGAAGGCCTTTTATTTAGCTGCTTTGGCTGATCTAAAAATATTTTAAATCCCATTTCCATACTTGTTCAAGCTAGGCTTCTTCAAAAGACAGGAGTATCAAATTCTAATGGGTGGTTTCCTTTCAGAATATATATTGTTCAGGAGATGAGTGTCTGAACCAGCTGTGACTTTCACATTCCACCAACCTCTCTAAATAAACACAAAGCTGGTTTAGTATATAATAGAAGAGATAGATATCTATGTGCCTGTGCATGTGTATATCCATATAGATAGATTAATTGATAACCACACAGAAGTCTGCAAAAGAAGTCTTTTCCAATTGATCTGTTGGGGCAATTTGGATGAATGGTCATTTCTTTTATGGTTTTTTTTTGGAGTTGTTATGATTATCAAATCTTTTTCCATCTAATAGTGAAATACTTTACTTTGGGAAATTGCAGAGCAGTCTCTGGTCAACCACTCATTGATTTAAAACAACAACAAAGAACCCAACTAAACCACAAAAAAAACCCAAAACGGCCTTTGGAGTCAAAGCTAAGCACCAGTAGCTTCAGGTGCATTTGTCCAAGATAGAATTTGAAGAAGGAGACACTAGTCTTAATTCTGAGAATATATGTAAAAAAATTTGCATACATAAGTGTTGTCAATTAGGAAATTTCAGGCATTATTAATTCTTTAGCTGAACACATCATACACTTCACATCTTGCTGCTTGTGATATTTGCAATTCCAGCATTAAAGACATATAACTTTGTTGAAAAAACTTCCTAGGCCCTCGTGCTCAAAAAAAAAAAAAAAACCTTTGAAATTTGTCTCTATGGATTAAATGTCAGGAACAGTATCCTCCTAGAATACAACACAGTAAAAGATCAAGGTTGTGATTGGTGGTAAATTATATGTGGTAAGTGTTGCTGAAGGAGTGACTTGTGTACCCTAAGGAATATAAGGAAGGCAGATAATTTCCCTTATTGTATGAAGGCAAATTCTTTTCTCTTTAAAAAAGAAATAATATTAAATGATAGGCCAATCAAAATAAACCTTCTAAAGGAACATTCTGCTATGATTAGGTCTGTTTTTACTACCCTGTGCAGTATAAGGACTAATGACAAAGCTAGAATTACATCAGCACAAAACTGTTCAACAAGAGAGGTAAAAAGTTGCATCCCATACAGAGCTTTGTCACTAATAAAATGAGTCCATTGTACACACAGGGGGCTCTTTTGCTCTCTTGGATTGTAAACGTTGGTAATAATAACCCTGCTGCCACTTTACAATGTGTAAAGCTTGCATACAAATGCTGACTTGTATAAACACCCCTCTGTTCTGCCCAGATTTGCCATTTTCATCATTTTTCCCCCCTGCTTTTTGTTTAATTTCATGTTCTTAAATTTGTTAATTGCAGGGACTATTTAAATATGGATTTTTTTCTATTTAAACACAATTGTCTGAAACCACAGATCTCAGAAGATGGAAAGAAATTTTGTTCTCTGTGATTGTAACAGATTCAGTGTGTCCAATCACAAAAAACACCATACCACATTATCTTCAAATAGATAATGAGTGCATTTGGATGCTTTTTCAGCACTGAATGTTAGCAATGTTTAAAAACAGTGTCTTTGAAGAAAAGGCAAACCAACAAAAGTAACTAACCTTTAGGGATCTAAACCTCAGTTTTGAAATAAGTCAATACCAGTGCAAAATGACTGGAGGTTTTCTGTTGCATGTAAATCTGGTCTTGTGTTTTTATGAGATGATGAGGTCAAACTTTCAAATAATAATGGTTAGCATATAATGTCTTCATAGGTATTTTTGTCAAAGGAATGAGGATTCAGAGGGGAAAAAACATGTTCATAAATACAGTTTTTTTCTAGCATTAACATTGGATTTCTCTCTGTAAAGCACTTTTCTTTCTGATTCTGCTTGGCATCTTATCAAATACAAAATCAGGGCTTATATTGCATTAATTCTGAGAAAGAAAATAAGCCTGAAGAATCTTCAATACTGGAGTTATTATACATCTCTTCTTTTTTTCCCCGTGGTTTAAGAACTTTAATTTAGCTAATAAGTTAGTTAAAATTCTAGAGCCCATCTTCTGAAAACATAAAGGATATTTAAAATGCTCACAGACAGATGCTGATAATGATTCTGGTTCTGCTTATGATTTACCCATTATAACAACTGTAGATTCTCTATTGCAGCCAGAGTTGTTGTGTGAGGGGGAAAAGGAGACAAAGCTCAGTGAGGTCTCAAAAAGTTAAAAAGTGATTTCTTTAATAGACATGATCATCTGAGCACAAAGGGCAGAAAAGTCAGCAGAAAAGAACATATATATTGTGAACTGGAAAGAAATGGGTGTCTTTGAAATTTAATCCCTTGCTTTGCCCTAAATCTAACTGAAGCTTTTAGCTTCCACCACATGTTTACATTGGAAATCTCTCTTTGTGCATATAGAGTTTGTTCTCTTATGAAATTACATCTCAAGGGAAGGATAATTTAAAGCCATTTCCATTTGTTATGTCTATGCTGAACTAGGCTATTAAGGACTGTTAATGCTGGATACAATCAAAGCCTACAAGTGCCTTCATCTGTGGATTACAGAATCTGTCCAAAAAATTGCATGCTGATATTACCAGAATAAGGAACTACAGGCAGTTCCATGTTGGATCCAGCACTGGCACAGTTTTATAGTGTAGCCAATATCAGTGTTGTGCTGATGGTCAATGATGTGCAGATGTGCCCCTGACTTCACTTTATGGAGGCTCTTCTTAAAGTTCAAGTGTGATGATAGCCAGTGTAGGTTTAGGTTTCTAGGTTAGGAGCTTGTGCTGGACAGCCTTGGAGAAAACATGGGTTGTGGATTTTGTAATTCTAGTCCTAGCATCAAGTTATTTTGCATAATTACAGCTTCAAGAACAGCCCTAAGCAGAGGACAAGTTGTACTCTGTTCTTGAGAAGTAGCCACAGATAGCATTGAAAGCTGGAGGCACATCACTAAGCTGAAGTTTTTCTTTCTTCTATGCTTGGGCAAGAGAATGATCATGTAACAGTATAACATTGACTTCTTTTAGCTCTGAATTACCATTTTTTCATCACTTCAGACGATAGCTTAATGAGTTCTATGTCTGGGAGCCAAGAATCAGTGCATTCATTGTTCATCTTTACCTGCTCCTTCTCTCTGACCAACAGTTTTAGCTTATTATGAATAATCAGTACATGAATAATTATGGAAGTTTTATGAGTTTGCATTGGTTTTAAGGTGCTTCAATTTCAACTTTCCCAACTAGAGGTCAGAAGTTTCTTGACTCATTCAGAGAGATTACCTGTGAGTAGAGCATGTAAAATCTAGTCCTGTATTCTGTAGATGAAGTACAATATGGAAGAAGGGAGGGGGTTATACACATGAAAGGTTTCATGTGCATGACAAGCTTTTTTGTCAGAATGATGGGGAAAAGGAAATCTGCCAATTTCCAATCAGTGCTAAGTCGGTGATTACTGCTGATAATGGGGAACTGATTTTTAACTGACAGATATGGCTGTGGGTCCTTTACTAAATGCTCTTTTTTACTACACATTTGGGTTTGCTGTGGGGTTCTCTTTCACTTTGGGGGGTCTCTGACCTAACCTTCACCCGAATGTCCGCAGGAAAAAGAGGGAGCTGCTCACAAAGTCAGCGTGGCTCCAGTGGGGCAGCTGCAGGGTTTCACAGGCAGCAAAATTCAGTGCTGAATGTACTGGGACCTGATCAGGAGGCATTGCATTGTTGTGCATTCCTCATTCTACATCAATAACAATTGCAACATTCACTTCAACAGGAGTGGGGTTATTTTAATTATTTAAGTTGTACCTTTAATATTGCACCTTTATGAGTTGGGTTACACAAAATATAGGCATCAGTATCACTGTGATGTTTTCCTGTATGAGAAGTTTGAAAACTTCATGGAAGGCAGGTATTTAAAATTAAATATAAGTTGGACATAAAGTTCAGCTGGAATGTTTTATCCAGTTGTCTTACTCACTGCTGCTCATTTGTAAGTTTTGAAAATAATTACGTATTCAACTTGTGAAAGTGTGTCTATTTTGAAACCAAAATTACAAATATATAAAGAATGCTCTGTTCTTAGATTCTTTTCTTTATTGTTTTCATTTGCTGGGTTTTTAATCAATCCAATACAAATAGGGTGGTATGTCTGTATAAACTTGCACACTTAGCTTTTGGCATTCCTCCATGTAATAAACTGCATTTGCCTGGGAAGGATAACCTAGATTATGAAACCCAGGGACTGCTTGTTGCATAAGGGTGCTGTGTGCAATTTTGAACTTATCTTCAAGGCAGAAGACCCAAGAATTTAATGAAGAGGGAATTAATCTTCCCTCATGCTCACTCAATAGGATCATGGACCTGAGGTTTTGAGGAGATGGAATAAAAAAGATCTTTTGCTGATAGTGGCCATCAGGTTGAAATGCTTTTATTCTCTAGAGAGCCAGAACTCATTTGCAACTTCCCCTCATTTAAACTCAAGACACTTCAGTTTCCTGTTTAGTTTGTATCGAAGTGGATTTTCTTTTATATTGTAGATAGTTGTTTGTGTATTTTTTGCTAAGGGTTATTCTTTTTTCCTTTAGCTGCTGTCTTGGGAATTGCCTGAACAGTGTTACTTTATTGTAAAGGATTATGCAGTACCTTGGCTAGGGAATCCCAGAGGAAGCAGGTACCATATAAAATGAAAACACAATGTCTCCAGGTTGCTACTTGCTAAGTCTTTGAGCAGTGATGTAGTAACCTTGTGGGGGAACAAAGTTTTTGGTTCTTAATATCTGCAGCACCACTTGCAGTGGCACAACACAGAGAATCTCTATTCCTGTTAGTGCAACAGTCATAGGGAATCTTTGAGTCTGACACCCAGCTGCTCCTGGTCATACAATTTTTAATTTTTTTTGTTTTTTGCATTGATTTCCTCCCTCCATCAATCTGTAGATCAGCGTGAGTTTGTTTACGTTCCCTTTGTGGCCCTCTCTAGTGCTTTGTTTAGCAAAGTGCCTGTGAGATTATCTGAAGTGTGAGATAATCTAAAGATTATCCAAAGTTTTTCTTAAGACATGAATTTTCAGATTTGCCCTGGAATTCCTGGTGGAATGAGGAAGACTTCATTAACTAAATGCCTCATGCTACCTGGCTTCAAGAGAAAAGGCTGTGCTCCTTTCAAGTCAGCTAAAAGCCTCCAGTCCCTGCTGCTGTATCACTTCTAGTGGGTTTTTCTAGTGTATTAGTTCTCTGAAAGTCTGGTTTTTTCTAGAAGAGAAAAAACTTGATGGCAGAATTCAGTTTTCATAGATCACATAGCCATTTCTTAGGGAAGCTCTGTGGACAGGAATGGCAAAGATTGCACAGTGTACCTCAAATGTTTCTTTCTGTGAAGAAAAGAAGCTGAACTGGCTCAGAGGTTTCTGTTCCAAAATACAACAGGTATGCTGCTAGGCAATGATCTGGAGGAGAAACTGCTTGAGTTGCTTCTCACTAAGATGCATTTTTTTGCCTTTGCAAGTCTAGATCTGCAGCATTTAAACTCACCTGCTTCTCCTTTGAAGGCTGATGTACACAGCAGTGCAAGAAAGAGAAATCTGGGCCAGTACACATTTCATTTTGACTCCTTATGAGGCACACCATTGATATATTTGTGTTTAACTCACTTCTAGAGAAATGAGGAACTGGTCTTGTTTTGTGACAAACTAACAATTGCATGTATTGTATATGTGCATGCCTTGTAGTTGTAAGGAGCAGCTCCAAGCCGGCCAGCAGTAGAGAAAGGTTGCTACAAAGCAGAAGTGAAATATGGAGAGGAGCTCACATGTTCTCTTCAACCTCTAAGCAAGTGCCATCACACAAGTGTTCATACAGGAAAAATGGTTCTGTATGTTCATAGTAGAAAAACAACATCATCCTCTCTGGATTGCCCAACTTTGTTTTATAATGGAGTTGAACTAATATTTTATTATGTTTCTGCATATGCAGTGTAGAGGATGTAGGCACATGAGACAGAACATAATTTGAAGAGAGAAGAATAAAGAAAACTGACCCGTGGGCCATTTTGAGTTTGAAGTTTGCTACTGAGTTCAGTATATTGACCCAGGATGGAGAATGCTGCAAACTATAAATCTGGTTTCCTCAAAAAGCATGCCTCTCAAATCCCCTGCATCCGCTGAGGGCCTCTTCATTATGTTATAAAGGATCTGTTTTCCAGAGTGATTTGATTCCCATAGCCATGGGCAAAGGCACCCAAGCAGCTCTTGTTTGATTAAAAAGCTGAATTGTTTGCTGGTAACTGTAAACACAAACAGCTGTTTCCTGGAACACAAAAATGAGAGTCAGATTGGTACTTCTGCTGTAGGACAGAATTTTAAACAACCTATTAGCTATCTGGGGATATTTTCTTTGGGAAATTAATTGTGATGCTTGTTAATAATTGTTGGATGTAATGGGTATGTATTTAGCTCACCTTCACTCTGCCCTGATTATTTTTGGTGCATGCTGATCCATCAGTCTTAGAGTAGAACAAAAGTGTCTTAGTTTGTTTTTAGGGGACTTGAAAATACAATTAAAAATAAAAACCTTACTGAATCAGTCAAAACAGCCTATTTTCCATTTTGTAGTGATTTTGTTTGCTTTGGGCTGGGGAAAGAGGAAGGCATTATTGGGGACCTTCTGCTGGCCTCACTTCATTTAAATGATTCTCCTTAGACTGGTTTTGTTGATTTTTTATGATCATGTTTTTCTACCTGCAGAGTGCATAAGTAGTGTATAACTGTACTCAGGGATGTGGTCTCCTGGGTTTCAATGTTTATATTTAATGTGTTTTAGTGTTCTTTGGCACTAGTTAATCTGAAGGTTATGGACTGTCTTTCCCATGTCATTGTGTAGCTACTGTGCTTAGCAAATATTATTCCATAGATTGTGCAATCATTTTAATTAACTTTGTTTTGTGTAGGTGCTTATTGGAATGACCATCAGCAAGATAAATAGAGAGCATTAGACAATTCCCTATCTGAGACTACCAAAGGCTGTGTTTAATCCTGTTTACTAGTTCACTTCATTCTGTTGATTTGATTTTTTTTTAACTTTCAATCTGAATGGATAGTGAAAACCACTTGTCTAATTGTTGTTTGCCAAGAATAGGGAGCATGAAAAGCAGTATGTAAAGCCCAGTTTTATTACAGAGATTTAACTCTAACACATACCTCTGCACTGTGGTTAGATTCCTAACTCTCAGATACAGTCCATGTGTGTAGTGACACACATTTATTATATATAGACATTGCTTTCAAATGTACACAAGTCTTTTCAGAAGTATTCTGAAGTTACAGGACTAGGCATCTGGAGACCTGGCTCCTGTATGGCTTTACCATCAACTTCCTGAAGGACTTAAGCAAAGTTTGAAAGTGGGGCTTTTTTACACAATTGCATTGTACAGTGCATAATCCTGTTCTGGGGAATAACAAATGTCGGTACAAATCTGTGCTGCTTTGTGGATTCTGCTCTCCCCTGATGGATTGTGGGCTAGGGCTGTTGAGGACTCTTCCAGCTTTTCACTTTCCTTGTTACATGACTCTGTGTCCTGAATACATTTTACTACTTTTAATTCAAGTTTTGTTGCTTGAGTGTATTTAGCTGTTGACCTGCTAAAAGGGCAGCGCTTTTTCCCATCTCTGTTTTTCCCTCTGCAGTGTAACCTGTGGGTTATAACTACCTCAAAGTTGCCTTTCTGCTGATTCCCCTTTTATGTGCACTGTGGATAATGCAGCTTTTCTAAGGAGACCACAAGACTTGATTCATTGATGTTGTAAGAACTGTCAAAATCTTGTGACAGAAGCGGAAAATTTTGTTGACATTGGAAAGAGAGGTGGCTGGAGCTGTAGTCCGAGTTCCAGCTGTAGGGGTATTTCTATTAACTAAAAAGGGATTCAGAACCTTATACAGAGCTGTTTTTATGAATTTAAAATAATTAAGAACAGTTTTGTTTAGCCCTGGGTATTTCCTGAATGCCTTTGCAAGTCAGACAGTGTAGTGCTGGGCTTAAAAGCCTGTCTTCAACTTGAGTTGTGTTAAACAAAATAGTCAAAGAGAATTTTTCATGGAAAAATGCATTAACATTTTTTTAAGGATGTTACAGTTAGAGTTGCTTTAGTAAAGCAGCTGTATACTTTTTAATTACAAATATAATGTATTTTAGAGTTGTTTGTGAAAGAAACCCCTTGCATATGCAGTTTTCTCCATGCACTACCCAAGTGTCTGAGCATCTCCCAAATCTTTAAATACAGAAATAAGGTAGTGATAATACTCTTTTCTTTTTCAGCCTGTAAAGAAGATGGTTATTTCAAAGGTGATTTACTGCAGGAACTTTCTTGTGTTGTGGTTAGAGGTTTTAAAGAAATTCAGTGAAAGCTAAGTTGAATGTTGTCTGTAGTTCTGAACAGAGATGCTATTCTCTCTTTCTCCAAGAGATAGTTTCCTCCATGGTGCAGCCAGGAGCATCCTCTAGCTCTGGCAGCCTGGTCTGACTTTTGGTTCTGCAGAGCAAGGATTGCTCCCATAGTGTTGACTGATATCCAAATATCCAGGCAGAAAGCTTGAATCAGATGCTGAGTGGAAAACTTGAGTTAGGAGAAATTTACATTCCTGGACCAATGGACTTCCCAAAGGTGTTGGACTTCACATCTTGGTAGAATTTAGCCTGATCAAAAATGATTGTCTTGTTCTTTAGAACAGAGTTGAATATAATAGAGGATGGTGTTCTGTTTAGGTTTAAAATACCAAAGAATGATCAAATGACTGGAAGGAAGGTTATGAGGAGCAAGCAAACAAAGAAGTGACCAGAAAGAATAAATGAGTGTGTTTTATATTCAGAGTACTATGGGGAGTGCATGTGTTTGCATACTGTATAACTCACCTTTGCATCTCCCAGCATCTCTCATAAGCAAAAACTCAGTTAAGGACATGGGATAAGCATTGGCTATAGATACTTGTCTTTTATACAAATCTTTTCTGCCCCTTTTTCCCAGTGCTCCATTTACTTGCTTATTTCTCTTTTGTTTGTTCCCGTCTACTTTTATTTCAAGTGAAGCAGGATTTTTTTGTTCCATATTAATGGTATGAAAAAGAAGAAATGAAAAGTAGAAGGTCTGAAGCATACCTTTAACCATTAGGCTTGAGTAACCAGCCAGGCAGACAGATGGAAAACCCCTTGTGCTGGTGGGGAAGGGTGCCTTGATCTCTCTACTGAGATTTCATTTTATTGCAGACTGGGCTGCAGCAGGAGCTGCATGGAGGCATGTGAAACACCTTCCTGTTGTGCACTGGGATGGCATGGTGGGGATGTTGTTGGAAGACTGGAGAGTGAGGATGCTGGCCCTCCCATGGAACCCCCTCCCTCTCCCCCTTCCTTTTCTTTTGCAGTTGCACACAGCTCTGTGTCTCGGAGGTCATTTGTTTCCCACAGCTTCACAGACCACTGTAGCAGAAAGGGAGACAATGGTCCCTTACAAGGGATGATGTGAGGCCTCCTTTCATCTCTAATAAGCCCTTGGTTTGCACTGTGAGGCCTGTTGTGTGTTTGTGTGCGTGCACAGTTCCAGTGTGAACTACTCTGCAGCTTCCACTGATACAAAGCAACCAGGTTTTTTGTTTTGTTTTTCGAATGGACAACTCTTGGCATGTTACATCCTGAGGTGTGTTTTCTGTTCAGTGCAAGCACATCAGGAGACATCCCTTCTTCTTTTCACATAGCTTTTAAAATCTAGGGCCCATCTGGTCAACATCAATTGTCAGAAAGACCAAACTCAGAAAGCAAGGAAAGGAGGAGCAGATGTCTTTAGCCATGCTGTGCTTGGGCGTGGCTGCTGACTGAGCATGTCACAAGAGCTCTGTGAGAACAACCCCCCTGGCAAAGCAATGGACATCACAGAATCTGCAAGCAGAGGGGCAATTTGAGACTTTTTTCTTCTTATTATCCTGCTATAATGAGTAGAAAAGAAAAAGGAAGAAACAATATGATGAAATTTTAAGGAGCAGGAGTTTGGTGCAGTGGTCCTTCTAGTCTGAGATACCATGTCTTCTGCCTGATCCTTTAAAATCACACTCCTCAGTCTGGAGAACATTCCTGCTACATGAAACAGGAATTTTTTAGCTGCCTTCTGTGCAGCAAAAAATTTGTGCTTCAGTGGTTCTCCCTTGTTTAAGCCTTGTGTTCTTGGACTAGGAAGGTAGGTTCATGCTGGTCATGAAGTTTTTCCTACTCGCCATCCCTTTGCTTAGCCTGGATAGCTTGTTGCTACAGTTTATTCAAAGGGCTCTCTGTGAGGCCCTCTTCAAATTCGGTGCAGGCTTATTTTAGGAAATGGCTTTGGTAGTCCAGGTCTGCTAAGGCTTTGTGTGTTTTGTGTACAGTGTTACTTCAGCCAAGGGAAAGAAAGTCCATCTTTTCACTTGTCTGGCTGTTGTGGTTCTTGGCTACATAACATCATTCAGCCTCACGTTTCCCCCAGCATCCCTGGATGTTGTAATGGTCCTGGTGTGAACCTTCTGCTTAACCTTGAGACCTGGCCTCTCTTTCCTTAGCTTACTCAGGTTATCTGTTTAACATAGCACAGCCTGGGAAAGATGTCAAAGTACATCAAGAAACAGTTATGTAAAACTGACAGACTCAGATTTCAGCTGCACACTACTGCATCCTTTTCCCCACAGAACAAGTATCTTATACTATGTCTTATACTTTCCCTGAGTCTGACTCTGAACAATTTTGAGCAAAGTTTGAGACCAATTTCTCAGAAATGTGAGATGAAGAAACAGTAAGTCAGATGATTCCAAGCAAGGCAACTGGACTTTTAGACATTGCTTGGCATCTATAAGCTGAACAGCTGTGGGGTCAGTATGCAAACCCCTTTCCTATCACTATCCAGATGAAAATGAATCACTTTTTTGGAACTTTCAAATACATGAGACAGAGCAAGTGTTAAATTGCCTTCAGAAAAATGTTTTGTTGATTTTAGTGGCCAATGCATTACTTTGGCAAATGGCAGACACTCCCCAGTAATAGACAGTTTGGTCTCTGAGATACTGGGAATTCTAGGGGAAAATACAGGTTAAACTTTGTTGTAAAGGAAGAAATGGAAAGTCTTTGAAAAAAGTGTGTTTTCCTGCTGTCTCACAAAAATGAGTGTCCATCATTAGGTACTCTCAGACAGGTACAGAACACTGATGGATACATGAAATTAGCATGCAGCATTAAGCATAAATGTGTTTGTGTGTCTTCAGTTTTGGTAGATGATGTGCAACAATTGAATGTTTGATCTGGAGAAGAGGTGGTATCTCTAAGACAAATAACATTTTTCTGAGTTCTTCAAACATTCATATTTTTGTTTTCTCTGGACTCCCAAGGAAGATGCCACAGTAATTTGTCTAATTTCACCATGATATCTGTAGATATGTCCCTTTCTTCTGCTTAAATGCTGTTGCATAACTTCCTGCAACAGGTATTATCTTTTGGAATGTATCACTTAACCTTTTTGCTTGCCTGAGCAGAAGAGCACTAAATGCACTTGTTTTCATATGATGGAAATACAGTAGCTTCATGAAGTGATGCTGCCACAGGAAGGATCTGGTTATTTCAGTAGTTTTGAAATTAATTAAACTGCCTGTGAGCACAAAGCACATACCTCTCTAACAGAAGTAAAGAGAAGTAGAAAAAAAGGGCAAGAAACCACAATTATTTTAAATTCATTACTAGCTGGACTCACAGAGCTCAGCTAATAGGCATTTCAAATTGCTGTGGCTATACTATCTATTTTTCAATGTAAAGACCCAGCAAGTCTTGTGCACTCTGTATGAGAAGACAGGTTATTGTTTGCTTTTAAGGTGAAGTGGGGAAAACTCTTGGCACTTGAGGATCTCCTGTGACTGTAAAGAGGTATTTCTGAGAACGTGAAGAGGTGTTCAGTGACAGTGTTTCCAGTTCATCTCCACAACCCTGTTAAAGCATGAAAATATCCTCCTAAAGAATTCTGAGCTGATAAAGGAAGACTACAAAAACCTCCACAGTGAATTTCACAGAATATGATCAGTACAGTGTAATAAAAAACTATCAGAAACGCTTTAAAAATTAGGGTGGATCATAGAGTATAGGTGCAGCACATAAAAATGTCTTTGCTCTGGGAATATTCAAGGAGCCTTGAAAGAGACTCCTGTGGAGTCTTTACCTATTGTGCTTTTCAGTTGACTTGCTAGCAAAAGGAAACCATTAGAGTTGCATAAGTTATGCAGTCTCACCTGAGAGATCTCTGGACTTTGAGCAGATGAGAGGTAAGAGCTGTGATTCCTTGTGGATCAGGACTTGGTTCATTTTTTGCAATACTCTTACTCAATCTGAGTCCAATTTTCACGTATTTAAAATACACTGTTTTAATAGAACTAGAAAGTCTTTCCCATGGCTTCCCACCTGACCTGGAGTGCAGTATGCTTGTTGCTTTATGCTGCCCTATGTGCTTCTCATGATGCTCTCCCAGCTCCAGCCAGTTAACCATTGCCTGCTGTCACTAGCTCAGCCATCCCCACCCTGCTCCATTTCCTGCCACTGACCCTGTTTCAGTCTTGGCTTCCCACTCTGATTTTTGTTCTCTCTCCTCCCATCCCTTCCCACTGGCATATCTTCTTCCTTAAGCCATCCAAAAGTGAAGTAAGAGGATTATTGTGCAAAATGCTCATTCCTAGGTAGTAACTGGCTATTAACTGTGCCTTGGAGAGCAATGAGATGTTCACAGTGCAAAGTAAATGCTTTTAGTGAGACAGCCTGAGATATGCTTGGGACAGTGACTTAATTTCTCTTTTCTCTTTATGTGTTGGAGTGGCCTCTACAGACAAACAAAATCCTCCTGTTAGGGTGTTTTCCATTTAATCCATCCAACAGTCCCCTTCGATGAGGACATGTTTATTCTGAGCAGGGTGCGTGATTCATCACCCTTGGGAGATGAGGCAAGGTTTGGTGCTGGCCTCAGACAATTTATCTCCCCTTGCACCCCACCCTCCCCCTCTTCCCCCCTAGATGTGTGAAGCAGTTTTGTAGTAGGAAACTGCATCACTGATAAAATCTTTTAAGGGGAATATCCACCACATTATTACTTTCCATGCCATAGAGAACTTGTGCTGTTGCGTAATAGTGAAGACAATTTATTAGAAGTTTAATTGGACAAAGCAGAGGGCACAAGTAGATGCTGAGAAGTTTTACTTTGTTGTGGAATCTCATGGAAGCTAATAAAAAGTAGACTTGTCCTGGGCAGGAGTGGGACAAATGCAGAAGGCGGGCGGGGGGGGGGAAGAAAAGGAAAGAGACTACTACAAATGTTTCAGATCCCCTGGAGACTGTAGTTTCTTTACCTCAGGGAATCATAATTTTTGAAAGAAATATAGGTCTTTATCTTACAGAGAGAGTTGGATGTAATGTTCTGCTGGGAAGGTTAACACGTGCAACAGATTTCTTTACTGTACTGGAGCAGGTGGGACTTCACAGGTTCCACACATGTATGCTTGATGTGATTTTAATCAATTAAATGAGGCATGTAGAAAGAATGGTCAAGTCATTACCATTCTGTCTGTAGTCTAGTACTGTCCAGTATGAAAGAGAAATAGTTATAGCTGAGTTGATAAATATTTATTTCAGTGTTACTTATTTTGGGGGTTGCTCAAATGGAGAACTTGTGCATCCCAAGCAATGCATTCTTCTGAGCCAATGTTGAAATTGTGCATGTCTTCCACAGTGAGCCACTGCTGCTAAATATTCCAGCTTTAACACGGAAAGCAGAACTGAGATACAAGAACCTTTAAAATAATTTAAGAACTCATGCTAGCAAAAGAAAAGCAGCATGTTCATTCCATTAATGTGGCAGAACTCCCTTATGGGTAATAGCCAAGACTATGTGATGTAGTTGCCAGAAAATCCAAAAGGTACACAGAATTTATTTATGTGTTTAAAATTCATTGCAAACTCAGTTAATCTGAGGGCTCGTTACAGTGTACTTAGAGTGGTCTCTGATTTATGGCTTTATTTGGTATGATTCTATTTGGATGAAACTACTTTTCGAAAGAACTTTGGTTTAGGTTTTCCAGGATGGTTTTGCATCTGTGACTTTAAAAGGGAAATCCAGCAACAGCAGCAATGTAGGACAAGTGCCCGTATTATAGTTACACACTTAATAAAAAAAATTTTTAAAAAACCAAACAAACTCAAAAAAACCCCAGAAAAAACACACCAAACCTAACTCACCCCCCAAACCCTTCAAGCTTCTGACTGTTATAGCAGATGTATAATAATCACTGTATGGTTACAAATGTCTTGCTATAACAAAGTTTTTCCTGACTTTTAGGATAGGTACTCAATGTAATGAGCCACCCTTGGGACAGAGTTCACTGCATTATTCTGCATATATATATATATATATTCTGGGTTTTTTCTGGCTTGTAGGTAGGAGTTGTTGAATGCAGTTTGATTCACTTCTTAGCCCAAGCTGCTAAACAGTACAGTTGTGGAACTGCTAAGCAGGTATTGAATTGCAGCCTCAAGCACAGCAATTAAAAGAAGTGACTTGTGTGCTATAGAGAGTGTAAAGGAACTTTATACATGGACTGTTCCAGCAAATATGGTCAGATTTGCTTTATGTTCATCATTCTTTTTCTTAAATAAAGTTTGAGTCAGAGTACATAAAAATCTGAAATATTTATCTGCTTACAGATGAGATTAAAGATGGAGCTGTGAAAAACATTGATATGGAAAAAACCTTAATGTGTAAAGCAGTAAAACATGAACACATTTACAGAGAAGCATAGTTTATGATTGTTTTTAGAAAGTAATTACTAAGATTCAAGAACACCGATGGAAATACCAGTGCTGTGTTGTAGGGGCAAACAAGACTCGGTATTTTCCATTGATGTATCTAATTTATGTATATGGTTTTGAAGCCAACACCAAATTTAGGATGGAAAGGAGCTGAATTCTTCCATTCTGAAGTCATTATCAACACTGATATAAATATTAGCACTAACTGTTTGATGTGTTCTGAGTTTGATATGTTGCTGTGTTTGCCTTGGAAAGCACTCAGTTTTACAAGAGAATGGGTAAGTTTCTGCATATATATTTCACTGCAGAGTTCTGTGCAGTAAGTGAACCTGAGTTCATTTCTCCTTGCCTCTTCCTGAAGGTGTTGAGCTTGAAGGTGTAGGCAATGAAACAAAGGCCCAAGAGCACAAGGGTAGTGCTTCAAACACTCTGCCTCTTTGTTTTCTTTCGTTTCTCCACGGATGTTTTTCTCTAGGGAAAAAAGCTCAGACAGGATAATGGCTAGAATGAGAACAATTTGGCTATTTTGCAGCCAATACATATCTTAGTTTTTAATATTATATTCCAAATTGATTCATATACTGCATGCATTTTGCTTTGGATGTGACAAGACATGTATGGTGTGGCAAATTCCTTTACACTGCCTTATTTACTCTTCTGTCTCAGTTTGAGCTGACAAGATACCACCCAGCTCTGTTAGCCAAACTCAGCACTACTGCTCTGTGTTGGTTGTTAAGGAGAAAACTAAAGCTGGGATGCTTTGCACTGACAGCAGCCTCCTGCCACTGACCATGGCTTTCAATTCCAGTCTCTATTCTGTGAAGAGACTGCCACCAATAAACTCAAACCAAAAAAAAAATTATCCTTGTAGGTTTAACCCCACAGTAATGCCTTTGGAGAGCATCCTAATACAGTTAAATGTTACTGGTGTTTGAAAACTGTTTCTGTACCTTCTGTAATTTCACCAGAGTTGCAATGGTTATTGCTTAAATAAGTCACTGCATCTGAAGAGAAAGGCTGGAGAAGCCAATTGAGAATGACTAATTTCAATTTTTCTTGAATGAGTTCTTGCTATAGTCAGCTGTGAGTGTAAACTGACAAATGACTATGCTGCCTCTAGCTCTTATCTTGCTGGGTCTTGTAAATAAAGTAGGACAGGGCTGAAACTATCATGATAAGCTTTTGTTGGGCAGAGAATAATAATGCTGGTGGTTCAGTAAGCATCCTATTTTCTGCTAAATTAACATTGAGGCAGTCACTTGGAGTGACATAAAGAGGCACTCTTTGCTGAAACACTATATTTCACATGAAGCAGAAGTCTGTTATTTTTACCATTTGAACTTATTGAAATTCCTGTGGCACTTCTTACAGGAGATAGGATATAACATGTCTTGGCTAAATTCAAAAATCTGATCATGCAAGCCTAGCCAAGTAATTTGTTTTTCTTTGGTGATGCTTGCCTTTATAAGAAGGATTATAATTATATTGACAAGGGACATAGGAGGAAAAGCGGTAAAGTTTATTAGTATCTATGAATTTGGACACCTCTTTCCAAGCTTTATGCTGTTTCTGCCACTGTGACCTTTGAGTAGCAGCAAATGCATTTGAGCCATAGCTGCCCCCACATATGATGTACAAAATAAGTCCACATTTAGGGTTAAGTATCATGGAAGTAGGTACCAGTTGATCAGTAGTAATTACCAGTTCTTTCTAAGATACTCTAGGGGTACATTTTGTGTGCATCTAAGTAAGGGTAGGGGTTGATAATTTATCAGAGATGAATTGGGCCTTGTTGCCCAATTTCTGTCAGACCTTTGATAACGTAAATTGGTTTGCAAATTGCCTCATCCTTTTTGAAAGTCATTTGCTTATAGTCTGAACAGTGTTTGAGCACTGTCCCAGCCAACAATGACCAGATGTTGAAGTAGGAGTAGAGTATGAGAGCAGTAGGAGTCTTAGAGTAGAAGAGTGGCCAGATGACCTAGATTACAGTACGACTCCAGGTAAGAATGAAAATTTCATAGTGGACTGAAGGGAGGGAAAAGGGAATGGCAATTGAAAGGCAGTTGTTCTGCTTTCCAGGAAAGGATTAAGACTGTTGTTCTTTGTCATAGGAGTGGCTGGTAAATTACATTCTTTGTTTTGCAATAATTCCTGAGTGTTCAGAAAATACTTTTAATTGGAAAGACAAGTATTTAAGCGTCTACTCAGAATTGCTACATATTTTTTGAAAAAGATGTGAATGTGGATGCCCTCCCCTATTCTTACACTGCCTAAGCTGTTTCCTTGGAGGTCCTAGTTCCTTGGTTCAAAGCTGTTCTTTGGGCAGGCTGCCAGAGAGTGGGCTGGACAGCAGCAAGGTTCAGCAGGAAATCAGCTTGGCAGGTGTCAGCTGGCCTCTGTCTAAATCAGAAGTTGTACTGGCATGTGCAGGTTTTCAGAAAACATTTATTCTTTAGCAGATTGATTGATTTTAAAATCAGGGTTTAGGGGGTTTTTTTAACCAGGTCTGGTTAGGAAATATTGCTGGCATAGTCAGCATTGGAGTGTAGAATATACAAACTGTTAATTTGATTCAGTGGGCAGGAATGTAGGCTAGCCATGACTGCAAGCTGTTGAAATGCTTCTCTTCACCAGCAAAGGCTGGAAACTACAGGTATAAAACTAGGCCCAAATTTGCCACCAGAGGTGTTCCTGCAAATCCTACTGCCTGCAGAAGCAGCTGGGTGCATGTACCTATCCAGAGGAGGAGACTGGAAAGCTCTAATACAAGTCTGCAGTTAGTAGCAAGGCTTTGAATCCAAGAACCCCCATTTTTAAAGTGAGCAAGTACAAGAGAACACCTCTATTTTCTGACTTTGTGCATGAGCTGTCATTTTAACAACAAAGGCTGGAAATGTGTATATCATAAAGGTGAACCTCTTATCAAATCCTTCTGTTTCCAAAGTAGCTTAATATTCTTGACTGACTTCAGATCTACGTGGTGATATAGTTACATGGCCTCAGTTTTGAACTGACCAAATAGTATAAACTTTATTTCACCTAAGTTGATGCTAGCAAGAGCAACATTTATACCTGCATTTTGTTCCAAAATAAATTATGGAAATCCTATTACTCTTTTACAGAATCAGTTATTTAATTCCATATGATTCATTTTCATGCAGGATTTTTTCACAAATTGCTTTGAGGATTAGTTTTCCTTACTGAAAAAAAAAAAAAAAAGTTAGAAGTTAGGGAAAGAACAGTTAGGGAAAGAACAGTCTAGTCTGGTTACCTAGTTTGAGCAATCATAAATCTCTTCCAGGAATTACTTTGCTGGAAGAACTAAGGCACATTTGCTAGAACCAACATAAAAGACTTTCAAGAATGGCTCCAGTAGGTACCAAATATCTAGACATTGCTTATTTCTGGCTGAAAGCTTTGCCTAAGTAGATAGTAATGTGCAAGATGCCTCACATCATGTGCACCCCCATTGACAGCAGAGGAAGTTATAGAGTGTTGTGATGATCAACAGTATCCACAAGGCACTTTCCTAACTGCTACTTTCTAAACAGTTTTCTTTTTAGCATGATTATAGCATGATAATTAAATGAAGAATCTTGCTATGTTTAGAATTATTGAATATGTCATGTATTTGGCAAGTGAATATGTAGAGTACACTCATGTCATATCTGAGCGATACCAAACTAGGCTCCCTAAACTCTCACTAACTTGCATCCATCCAGCATCTCAGCACCCATCATCCAGGGTTGTGGGCACTGCCCTTCAGAGAAGAATGCCTGCTTTCCTCTAAGAAAATCCAGTGTCACAGTTCACTATGTGCTTTCCAGGTCTCCTGTGCCTCGATAGCAAGCTGGTTGTATTTTGTCATGCAGCATCTTCAAAGAGCAATTCTACATATGGTTTTGTGCTTTTCTCCTGTCTTGAAAATGTGCAGATAATAAATAGATTTTTTTCACTTCCCCAAACACTGTTGATGCCTTGTGAAGGCTGACCTAGACCAGAGGCTAGATGGAGTTAAAGAATAAAGTAGGGATTTATTAAAAGGCCTCAATGGATACACCTTGGGCAGCACAAGAGCCCAACCAGGGCTACACCCAAGATGAACCTAAAATGTTCACAAAATGGACAGCCGGTCATGAGATCTCTCACTTTTATAAGTTCTGGTCTATTAGCATATTGAAGTTAATTATCCAATTACAGCTTTAGGTTATAAAGTTCCATCCTTCTTGTTTTTCTCTGTTCAGTCCACATTGTTAATGCTCTTGGGCCTGAAATTTGGGTAGTTGTCCTTGATCCCAAGCTAGGAAAGGAATTATTTTGTCTAGCTACTCTGTGAAGAGAGCTTATCATCCTTTATCTGAAGCTTAGAACTGCACACTAAAGAAGTACAGAATTTGAAAAGTATAAAAGCTAAAACTCAAGGCATCATGCTTTATGGAGGAAATCACTCTTCCCACACTATTTGGGCCTCCAGCTTTTTGTTGACATTTTACTTCATGCATGAGTTTGGATGTAAGGCTCTATGAGATGACTCTGTGCTATTGTGGGTTAGCTCTGAATATCACATTCCATTCACCTAGGCCACCTGTAGCCTTCTATCTGTTACAGAAACTTTTTACCAGTGCAGAGCTCTTAGGAGAGCTTATGTAAGGGCAGAATTCAAAGCTGGCTTCACAAGAAGGTCACAAGAAGTTGTTAAACCACATTCACTAACACACTACTTAGTCCATATTTAGTCCTTTCTTATGTATAACAATTATATTATCTTTAATCGCTTTGTTACTTGGTAACAAAGTTCATCTCATAATTATTCTACTTTTTAATTACTGTTCTTATTCATTTGCATTTTAATTACTGTTCTTGTTCATTTGCTTTTCAAAGTCAAGTGCTCCATGGTATAAGTTCTGCTTGAGGAACACATGTGGTGTTCCCCAGGGATTCAAGTTATTTGTTTTACATACTCCTAGCCTAAGTGTGAAGAAATTTGAATTGTTTCAAAGTGTAATGTAGTCAAATGATGGAGTTTATGCCTAAGGATAGGCAGCTCCAGAACAAAGGGAAAACCAGCAGTTTCTTGGTTTTGCTATGTGGAATAGATGGTCTTCCCATTGTATGTGTCTTTTGTCACATCAGGCAGAATGAACTTGCCCATGGTGTTGCTTCCTAGAAGCAGAAGTCAGTTGGCTTCATTGATTCCAGGACATATAGTGAAATCACAGTGCTGCTTTTTGGAGAGGATGGATTAAGGGTACAAAGTAGAAATGTCTGGAACTACCTAAGTAGTCAATGACTGAAGTTGCTTTACTTTCTGGCAATTAGATTGTGCTGGAAAATAGACACATGCCTCATATCACTGGATGTACACCTTAACAAGTCGCCCCTAATTCAGAAGTTCAGAGTAACAATAGTATAGAAAGGATAAAAAAGTGTCACAACTTAGGGAACAGTCCTTGCAGGATGCTACTGCCATAGTCATCTGCCAAGTAGCCATTCCTTGGTGAAAGTAAAAAACCAGGGTATTGTTTTTCTCACCTGGCATATGGTACTATTTTCGTGTGTCTAATAGGACTGTTTATTTCCAGGCTAGGCTGGTGTGACATAGTACTTCCTGCAAATCTTTGTTATCATCTTTCGTTTACATGAACACAGCAGCTTTAAAATGCAAGTTTACTCTAATTTCTCAGTGGTCTATCAGCCATTGGCAGCCTGTTGTTTTGCAGAGTTAAGCATGCTAACGTCTCTGCTTCAGAAATGTTTATCAAAAGGTAGGATTTAAAATTTAAGTGGAACTCCCACGGTTCTCATCTCTCTGGCTTCTGCTGCGGTACCCAGTGATGATCCTTAGAATGCTTGTCCCTCTTTCATTCATCTTGTCTTTCCAGCTCTTGCTGTGGTAAGAGCATGTCCGAGCCTGTGTGGAGTCTATGATGAGTGAGTCTGAGTTTCTTGCTTTTAGAAAAACCCCTAAAATCCTCTTCTTTGTGGGTCTATTCTAGTTCCTATATATCCAGTTGTGGTTTTGGTGAAGGTGCCTATATCCTTATTCATATCCAGCATCATTTTGCCGTTATGCACTGTTGAGAATCTGTGCCTTGCAGTCAGTGTTTCTTTAGGGCTGGACAAAGGCAGCCAGCTGTCTCTTCCAAAACTAATTGGGGCAAGTTTGGTTAAATTCCTAGGTTTCAGTCCTGGCTCCATGGGAAGTTCTTAGATATCGACTCTGTAGATGTTCTAGTATTTGAACATGGCAAAGGATGCCACTGTGCAACCATGAGGCATCCTTTGTTATGATAATAACAAAGGATGAAATGTTATAGGGATCCCCTATAACATTTCAGTGTAGCTCATACTAGAAGGTTTATTTTTAACTGAAAAAATAAAACAGCAGCAACAAAGCTGTGCACATGTTTCTGTTGCAGGGTTGTGTAGATCATGTTTGTACTGCTTATATCTCATATGATGAGATATTAGCTTTCCTAACTTGATGGGTGTGGTTGTGCTGGCAAAGTCCTTGAAGGAATGTCATTACCTTGCTGGAAATGACATTGGCCAGCAGCAGGGGCCAGTCTCCTGTTACAGTCTGTAACAAGCTTGTGCCCAGTGGAGCTGCAGTGCTGGTTCAGCCAGATGTGCCAGCCTCTGCCTGAGATGCAGACCAGACTCCCAGCTGCTGGTAGCTGCTGCCATCTCACAGCACTCAGCAAGAGCAGAAATTCCAGCCCTCACCACCTCTCCCAAGCACAGCCCAGGCAGATATTTTCTGCCGTCTAGGAGTAGCCTGCTGCTTAAGATGCAATTAGTGCTTTGAATTTCCTCACTTCAAATCTTGACCACTGGCTCTGTTAAATGAGAAGAAATACTTGCAGCAATTCATTTTTAAAGTAGATTGATTTGATTCATTCTTATAGGGGGAAAAAAAAAACCATCTAGTGTTTCCATACCTGCTGTAGGCCAACACTAAACTCCTAAAAAATTCCCACCAAAATTGTTTATACATACATGGGAGATGTTTTGATGAATTTTTTTTAAGTAGGTAGAGGGGTTTGTGTTGTGAGAAAATGTGTGAATCACCTTAACTCTTTAATTTTTAAAATTTCCCTTTAGATCAGCAGATTCTTGTGGGGGAAAAAAGGTCATCTCTAGATTCAGTTTTATTGTCTGGGCTATTACAGCTGTCATAAATTAATTCTCAAGTTATCTTCTCTGCAAGATAGCTGTATAGTATAACGAATTAAGATTGAGCTCTTTTTTGAAATTTATAATCTTGTTGAAATGACAGAGAGCTCATATGGCATACAAGGTCAGTTGCTACGTTATATATAACTTCTTGTTTTCATCTTCTACTGCTCTTGCAGGGAACTAAAAATGTTTTAGACAACAGATGTGGAACACTTAAAATATTTGGAATGTGTGGGAATATACTGAGGGACCACCTGTCCTGCAGTGTGAAAGACAGAATTGGTTTGTGAGCATTATTGGTTACTCCTGCAGTGAACAGAAGGACTTGTATATTAAAAGTAAAGCAGAATGAAACAATCGAGGACTAGGTTGGCTTTACTCAAGAAAACATGGGGAACAAAGTTGAATTCACAAGTTAAATGCTTCTTAGTACTTAGTCAACAGTCCACAGTTGAGTTTCCGTAGCCTGGAGCAGTTACTCAGTCTTAGGAAGCTCATAGTTAAGAAGAAAAGAAACAGAATTTATCTGATTTAACCTAAATTAATTTTTTTTTATTTAACCTAAATTAAGTTTTATTTATTTATTGTGTGACTACTTCCACTAGTCAGATCCTATCTATTTAGTTACTAATTAATGATTACAACTAGTAATGACTACATTGGCTATCCTTTGTGAAACCAACAGATCCCCACAAATTATTTACATATTGTAGAAAACTATGGCTTTAATAATAATTGGATTACTAAGGATGTTGAGGTGGTTTGTTCCTAGTGTCTATTTTTCTACACTTTTACTACTTATTGACTAAAGTAAGCAAATGCTATTTCACAGATGAGGGAGCAAAGGCACAGATAGGATCAGTATGTAGCATTTGCATTTCTTTATTTGGAGTTCTGGCATGTGAGCACCTACAGTTCTTTATTATCTTTTTCCTTCAATGGTTTTTAAAAAGGAGGATATTAAAATTGAGATGATAGCCACTTCCCTGCCTCAGGGAAGGATTGTGAAGATAGTTAATGTTTATACCATATACCCCCTCTTTCCCTCTCTGCAAGTGTAGGGTGAAACTGCTGTTGCTCTGGTCCCTTGACAGTGAAAGGGGAAGGTATCACTCAGTGCTTCTGCCCGTAGGTGAGCTCTGGCTGGGAAACAGGCAGTGCCTCAAGCTCTGCCTTAAGCATAAAAATGCTACAGGAAATCAGAGAGAAATTCACAAACTGACATTCATCCCTTCTTCTATGGACTTTGGAAACAGTGATGGCTGGTTACAGTTAATGGCTCAGGTTCCTCTTTAAATTTTTGGTGTAGGTGTGAAGCTGTCCATCAAAACTGAAATCTCTGTGTGATAGCACATATCCAGAGTTGGTGAATGAAACAGCTGTTGATGCACTTTCTTGATAAGATTAATAGAAAAGCCAGAACACACATTAGCAGTGTTTCCCACAGCAGGTACAATTTTCCTGGCCTCACATATAAGGGTTTTCTTCTGTATTTTATGCAAACAAATTACAGATACTCTGAGAGCCACAGCTTTAAATTTCTCAGCCATTTTGCATGCAAAAATCCAGCATTAATGATGCATTTTTATGTTTAGAGTTCTTCATAGTTTGCTGGAGGGAGGTCTTTTTGATTAAAGGAAGCAGGTTTCATTGAGCCAGACTTAGGCTCTGGTCTGTCCTCTTTTTTACCTCCCCTTAGGGCAAAGGACCAACAGCTTGAGGGTGACCCCTTCAAGAAGTTTTTACCAAAAAGGAAGATGAGAAAGGCTGGACAGGCTCTTTCTAATGCTCTGCAGTGGAGCCAGGAAAAAGCAGCTGTTTCTAGCCTTTCCGATGTTTGGGGTTTTTGTTTTTGTTTTTGGGGTGGTTTTTTTCCCTTTCCTGGTGGCTGGGATCTGGGCTTGCTGCCATATCTGTTTGTCTGTCTGTCTCATGTTGTTTTTCTCAGAGAGCTTCAGAGGCCAGTTGCCCATAGTCAGTTGCTGGGAACAGAGGTTGTTCCTTGTATCGTCTTAACTCTCCATGCCAGAATGTTCATGCTTGAATAGGAAACAGCGAGATCTGTCAAAATAGCCCTTTTCTTTAGGGCTTTGAGGCTGCATTCTCCATGGCCATCTGTTCCCTTTCACCCTTTTGGACAATGTTGCTATTTGAAACGAACCACTCTTTGCTCTCTCTCTTTCCCTTTGCCCTCCCCCTCCCCCCCCCCAAATCTGGGAAAAAAAATTGTTTCTGGCCCTGACTGGCCTCTGGAGGATTCAACCATTTTTTAGTCTAAGGATTAAAAGTGATATTTTGCAATATTTTTTTTATTTTTCACTGGCTTTAAAAAATGTAATACATCTCAGGAGAGAAGAGTCACTGCAGTCAAAAGATCATTTTGGATTTATTCATTAGTCTCCACAGAGCACTTTGGTGTCTTGTCGCTGCCTGATGCAGACTACCGTGAAAATTTGGCACATCTTGGAATATTTTGTATTATAGCAGGAGCGGAAGGAACCTCCTATAGTTAAGGGTGTATGAGTGTTTCCCTTCTAACCCTCTGTCATCAGTCAGAAAAGCTTATTGGGATGAAATTTTCCAGTCGTGGTTGTTGTCCAAAATTGAATTTATTTGCTTAATTCAGATAAAGTAAGTAATTCCTTTTTGAGAATGAGATGAAGAAAAAAAGCCTACACCTCCTCTGCTTCAGGATGGGTGACTGTGCTGTGAAGAGAGGGATTGACTAGCTGGGAAACCCCTGGAAAGTCTGCGTCAGTTAGAGAGTGAAGCCAGACCCCTGTAATCGTCAGTCACTTTAACATCCTGCATGTTTTATACTGCCTCTGTGTGTGTGTCTAAGTACATAAATAAATATGTATTTTCAGCTTTGGAGATGAGTCAGCTCTGAACAGTGAGCCCTATGGTGTCTGCATGTACCAAAATGTTTTGTCATTCTTCTTACAGTGAGAGAACATTCCTATACATTTTCTATACATGGGTATATTGGCTGTGCAATAATAAAAAAGTGAAAGTGCTCAATTAATTTATGTTCAGAAGCTACTCCAAGCTGTGTTTTGAAGGTGCTCTGGGTACTCAGATGCATCTGCCAGGTCTATATGTAAGGTTTGATGGGCCAGCCCAGAAGACACTTTGTCAGAGAAGAGGTTGCATCCTTCATCTTGTGTAAGGAACCACTCTGTGCTGAGAAATAGATACAGCCAGAGAAACCTGTACTGGCAAGTGCTGACTTGTGGGTAAATACCAGCTAAGAAATGCCACAGGCAACCGTGATGATACCCACTGTGAGAAATAATTGAATCCGTTGTGTTTGAAAGGCAGAGTTGAAATTGCACATAACGTTTTTTTTTTACATTTAATATTTTCTAACTTTTATGTTCTTAGTCATACAACCAAAACTTTCTTCCAGTTCAGCTTTTGTGATTGATAGTATTAAGCATTTGGCCAAATCTGAGTTCCAGATGTGAACAGCTGTAATTTGCAAACAGTCATCTCTAGCCCCCAAATGTTTGGCTGACCTCTGTTTCCGTGTTGCAGGCTGAAGGGGGATTGCTTCCTTCTGGAATTTCAGTTTTGATAATTCTGGCTCATGATTCAAGCTTTACAGCTCTAAGATTGTTGTTTTTATTTACACCTAGAGGGAATTCTTGCAACTCTAATGTATGGGACCAGTGTTAAGAATGCTGAAGGCTAAATTTTCAAAGAAATTATGCTGGTCATCCTGCAAAGTAAAGCAGTTTGCTCAGTTTGAATTGCAACCTTCACCTGAAGTACTACTTAACACTGTTTTTTAAACATATTCCTTGTGGTCATCAGCCCACTGAGGAGTTTTTGTTGTTATTGCATGTTTCAACTCGCTGTATAAAGAAGTTGTCACTAAATTTGAAAATTATTTGGAAAGATACTACTAAAAGATACTGCTAAAATACTCCTGTGCTCAGGAGTATAAAGGACATAGACTTTATTCACTAGTTCAAAGCCATGTTACTAGGCTGTGATCAGAAATTGTTGTTCATTTAGACATTTTATGCTGAGTATATTGAGAAAATGCACCCCAGTGTAGGCTGACTGTCAGCACTAGTGTTCATTGAGCAAACTCAGGTGCTGGCAGGGACCATGCTGTAGCAGCACAATGCTCCCTGTGGCTTCTTAGCAGAATATATTTACCAAGGAAGAGGTTAGTGCTATTGAAAACTAGCTTGCATACACCCACTGTCCTTTTCTGTCTGCCATGGGGGCACACAGCATCAGCCCACTCCTCGGGAGATGGGCAGCCATGTCAGAAACACCCTGGGTAAATTAGTGCTAATTGGTGCTTTTATTGGCCACTTTGCTGGAGAACTCGTTGTGCAACAGAAACTGGACTCTCTCTCCCTCCTACCCCCATCGTGCTGCTGCACTGTGACTCTGAATTTAAGGTTCATTTGCAGGCTGGAGTGCTGCTGCTTTTGCCTGCACTGTGACAGTTTCCTGGGTATGAGAGCTAAATTGCCGTGACGCTGTTTCTTCACCAAGACATATTTTATGGGAAAAAAATGTAGACTGTGGGAATAATCTGCCTCTCAGACCACAGAATCTTAACACGACCATATTGCTGTGAAGTGCATTCTGAAACTGACTGCAGTTTCAGAGCTGTATCTCACTCTCCTCCCCCAGCTGTATTAGCTTTTGTTCTGCCTTTCTGGGATTCAGCCATCTAGGCTTGCAGGCTTCAGGCTGTTATGGAGGGGTGAGTGTGACAGCAGGCTTATTCAATTCTAGGCTGGAAAGTTTGGAAGTGGCAAATCCAGATGATGGGTAAACACTAGCAGAGAGTGATGAGGTTAAGCAGCTGAGATGAACCATCCTGGGAAAATCAGATATGATAATGCCATGGCTGTGTAGGTCAGAGGGTGGAGGCTTGCAGCATGCAAGGCTTCGGTTGCTCTGACAGCAGGATTCTAAATCTCATTTCTTTCTTCAAGCCTTAAGGGACCTACACACATGTAATTCTAGCATTCTGCCCATTCCCTCCTACATACCTTCTGATTAATATCATGATCTGTTTAATTCCCTGAGGGAACTTAAGCAAAAAAAATTACAGCAATGACTTGTAGCATGATTGGTGAGGTGATAATTAAAAGCATTTTCTGTATCACAGGGCCCTAGCATTGCCAGATGCGACAACTGGGCAAGCTTTGTTTTTTAACCTATGTATCCTTTATATGTGCAGGCAGGCAAAATGCCAGAACTGGGTTGTTTGGGGTTTTTTTTCCACTCCCTTAACTCAATGGTTTGTGATTTTATTGTCTAGTCTTGGAGAGACAGGAAGAAGTGACTGCATAGGAGAGGTTCAAAAGAAGAAGCTGCTTTAAGTTTTAATGATGAGCAGTGTGGGAAAGAACTCTGGATACTGAGAGAGTGGTGTAAATTAGCATAATTTTAGATTTTAGAAAAGGAAGGAATTTCTCAAAGACTGCTGTTAGGGGAGGAGGTTTAGCTGAAGGATAAAAAATTTATCCTTGGTTACAGAAAGGAATTGACTTAACTGCTTGCTTCTACTTGTGCTTCACCATCCCTCCCACCAAATCACTGCTTGTTCTCTCATTTGCAGTAGCACTGCAGCAATGACAGAGAGGTAGAAACTCACCACTTTGTGATGTGGTGTCAGGCAACAGAGGCAGAACATTTTCATCAGTAAAAAGAAATATCTGTTCCCAAGGCTCTCAACTCCACAGTTCCCTGATTTGGGCCCTGTTTCAGGTGCTGTAAACCACCAGCTGTCTTCCCACCTCCACAGATCTCCTGAGACCTGATTGTTTTGGTCATGGCTAGTAGATTGTCTGGCAAGAAATCAGAACAGCTGGATTTTTTTTCATGTCTTAATGTTAATTCCTTTTTTAGGTCATCAGGCAGGAGTCTCAGTACTCTCTTTCTCAACTCAGAAGAGAATTGACATGAGCTCACCAATGAGTTCAGTGAGGGAATGAGATCTTCCAGTATAAACCATACTGGTAAGAGTAGGCATGCTGGTGTGGGATTAAAAGTAAGCCAGCATCTCTCCAATTCTCTGATGGACCCTTCCTAAATTTTGAGCTGTATAAAGGTCCCTACTGATTTTTGGGGGGTAGAATAAAGGTCAACATTACTTATTTGAAAAAACTTCTAATGTTTCATGAAGACTACTCAAAGTCCTTATTTATGCACAGTTTTTCTGGTCTGTCACATATTTTGGTGTATTTCCCTTATCCCTTAGGGAAGATTCATTGTAAGTGGGGAATAATCATCAACAGCTAAGAGACTCATAATCTGCAGTTCTCATAAAAGGATGACCTTTAGATCAGGAGCTATCTTTTTGTTCTCTGTTTGTCTAGTGGTTTGCATCTTGAAGATGAGAGCTCTAGGAATTGTTGCAATGGAAATAATGAATGACTGGGAACAAAAACAGCAAAAAGGACCTTAGTCTTGATTTAATATCCGATTAACCATATAAAAATCACCCAGAGTGTGTACACATAAAGACATAAATATGATAAGCAAAAAAGTGTGAAAACTCACCTGTTTGGAGCTTATGAGATAAATGAACTCTGTTCTCCAAAAAGAGAAGTGAGCTCACTCCCTTTCTATTGCATTCACTGCTGACTCCATCAGAACTTCGCACCTGGAGTCTGTAACTGGCAGGTTTTGGTCTCGTGCTGATGACAATGGCTGAATCAAACAGCCTGTTTAGTGTAACCTCAAGTCAGCACATAACACACTTGGGTTTTTTCCTAAACTGGGGATTAGTAGGGGTTTACACTTAATTGCTTTGTTTGCTAAGTATATTTTGATGACTGTGCTATGAAAAAAAAGGAAAACTAAATTACATGTCATTGATTACTGAACAACTCCAAATGCCAGATAAAATATTTCTACTTAATTGAAACTTGAAGTAAAATGGAATAACCGGGGGGGGGGTGGGGGGGTGTCGTTTATAAAGATTTAGAACTAGGAGGTTTTAGAAGTAAAACTGCCAGATTCCTTCTCATAATAAAAGGGCTAGCATAAGCATTTTAAAAGTTAGCATTTTCCCATGGCTAGTCTTGTGGCCAAGCTTGATCTCTTAGAGCAGCAACTGTTTTTCCTGCCATGTGTCCTAAATAACAGAAGAGTCTATGAAGTCAGTAGTGTGCTTTGAGACATACCTTAGCTGAGCAGTGCAGAGAGTGAGATGGTCACCACTGTAGGGTAAGAGAATGAGAATCACATTTTGATTTAAGTAAAAGCTGTGAAGAAGGGCTGAAAAGGGCAGAAGGCAGCAGTGGGAGTTTGTAGAGCGCTGTGGTTAGTTACTTCACAGATGAGTTTGTCCTGTGGGTTGTTTTTTATTCTGTGATGGGTTTTTCCACCATTGCATATTTTTATACTTGTACTTTCTGAATAGGTGACGATGGAAAAATAGATTAGGAGTTGAAGGGGATTTTTTCTTCTTCAGGTTGATTGTTAGATATCTGCACCAAAAATACAGACTAAATGCAATGCAGGTGAAAAGCAGTGGTCTTTGAGCTCTGCCAGTGAACCGGAAAGCTGCACAGCCTGAGTGAGAAGCCAAGTACTTTCATTCTTATTGCATGGCGTGCTGTTTTTTGTTGAGCTCGGTAGTTTAATTCTTTATAAATATTTTCTTTGTACTTTCAGGGAGATTTTTTCCTCCTTTTTGATAGGCCAGGCTTTTATCAAGATGGTTTGATGTTGGGATTTGAAAGATTTGGGAATTTGTTGCTTCACTGTTTTGTTATTTCACTGTCATTTAGTTCATAAATCCATTTTTAACATTTGATGAGATAATATTTTCCAGTTGCCAATTGATAGACATTGCAAAGGGCCCAATGTTGGGGATGAACCTGCCAGGCAATGACACATCCATCTGGGAAGAAAAAATATGTGGACAAGGTGGAACTAATTGTTCTGTGCAGTTATACCAACAAGGAACATGCTGGGGGTTTTTTAATCAGGACTATAGTCACATTCTGCCTGCACAGACTTCTTGCAATAAAAAAAGACTGTCTAAGGACATTTGATTCAAGATACTGGTCTAATTATCCAAATTTTCCTTAGATAAGAAACTAATGGAACTGAAGTTCCATTTATGACTTTATGACTAAATTGCCTCCCAACATACTTGCAACAACTGGGACTTGCTTACATGAGGATTTAGTCTCTAAAATGTATCACCTTAAATGTGGAGGACAAGAAGGTCTTAGAAACCAGCTCTGTATTTGCAATGCTCTGGTTGGGCATAGTAGAATAATCCCAGAAGCACTATTGAGCTGAATAGATTTAATCCTGCTGTTCCCTTCAGTGAAAAATGGAAGGTGAAATAAAACCACTTTCCCTATCCTGCCTGTATGTGTCATTTCTCTCAGTGACAGGGAAGATACTTATAGAAAGTTTGTTTTGATTGCATGGATAGGCAGAAACTTAAATTAAGTTCTCATGGATAAGTAGGGGCAGGTGTTGTGGCCCAGTTTTACTGACAGTTCCTTCCTGGGCATTGGAGCCCAGTGCAAGCCTCTTCTGCTTGGAAGCAGCACTGCAGGCCACAGTTGAAGAATCACCCTTTCTTCTTTGTTTTTCCCCTGGTTGTGGAGAGGCATTTACTTTGCATTTGACTCAGACCACAAGCAGCTTTATTTTCACTTGTGACAGCTGTTCAGTGAGAGTGAAGCAGCCAGTTCCTCCTCTGTGTTTGCAGTCCAGAACAGATACGGTGTCTGCTGGTGTCTCTGCCAGTGCTCTGAAAAGTTCACTTTCACAGGAGACAGTGGAACAGGCATCTCACACAGTCCTTGGCCTGTCTGCTTTGAAGATTAGTTTCATGCTATTTTTTGTGTGTGTGAGGAAGGAGGGAGTGTTTACAGGAATTGAAATCACCCATTTTACTAGAGATGGACCTGATCCAGAAAGCAGGGAGTTGTTCAGACATCTTCTTCCAGACCTCTAACATTCACCTTCACCTCCCTGTGCTAGGATCCCATCTCTGAGCTTCTGGACACCCAGTCCCTTACTGCATGCATCTACTGAGATGTCACCTTTCTCTCATCTGTATGTCAGCTCTGTTTTCTTACTTTCCCTAATCCCTGCACTCCTTGTATCGCCTGTGTTCTGAACAGCAGCCATGATGCCAGCAGTGATTGGAGTAAGAACTGACTTTAAGCCCACTGGAGACTCTGGAACTGCTGCCCACCAGCTGACTGCACATGGTAGGTGCTGTGGAAGCATCTACCCCACAGCCTGGATAAGCACTCTGTACCACTCTGCCGCGGTTCAGCTTGGAGAGTCTGGGGACCTCTGAGCAGAGACCACAGTCTTATAAGCCTGTTTTCTTCTTGGGCCAGTGTTGGTGTGATACTCCCATCTCTAAGCATGAAAACATCAGGGTTTGGAAGCACAAGGCAATGCATGCTGGGAAAAAAAAAAATCACTCTCTCTGAACAGTATTATTTATCCACTTCCTTTGTCCAGTTCATTAATGTCTAAATAGTGGTTGCAATAACAGAAAAGATAAGTCCAAGGTTTTCTTAAGGCCATGTTTCAACATAAATCTGTTTTCTTAACATATCCTCTTTCCTTCCTCTGAGACATTTACTATCTTTTAGTGTTTAGAGCAAGAAGAAGGAATGCAACACATGTTGTCACTGCCCTTGAACTTTGCAAAGCTGGCGCTGCTTCCTCCTGTTTGCTTTAGTTCTTGTTGTACCTCTGTATCTGCCTCATGCCTCAGTTTGCAGGAGGATCCCATAAAATGGAAACCTTTCCAGTGAGGCATTCTCCTTCACCTTGCAAAAAGTCTTTGCTGTAAATTTGCTCCAGGTTTACTAACTGCTTTGCACCAAAGTCATAAATTTTAATAACTTCACAGAAGAGGATCTGCCCTCTTCAGATAGGGGCTGACACAGTATGGTACAGTGTGCTTTCTCCTGTATAAGAAAATAAAATAAATTACAGCAATTAGCTTGTCCTGTCACAAACCTTACACATTTCTGTTCACTCTGGGACAGGTTTTAGGCCTGAAGGAATGCAGAATTAGGAATTGCTGAGGAGTGATATCTCCATAGCATAATAGCAGCAGGTTCCAGGCATTTAACCATTTAAATGCCTGCCTCAGGATTGCAACAGCAATATGTTACTCCTTCTGTTACATAATAATAGATACATGGTTTGAGGGAAGTTTGGATGTGAATTTTGTGGCTGTTTTATGCCAACATTAGCTATTTCTGGAAGGTCTGGGCCCTTTGTAGTGAGGAGCCCACAAGCAGGGGTGCGTGAATTGCTTCTTGGTGGTGTGGAATGCTGGCTCCCAGCTCTAAACAGGGGTACAGGGGGGTACAGTTACATCAGCATCATCTCCTTAATTCTTGGCACTTATCGTTGATGTCAGAGGGCGAGATGGAGAACTCACACTACAGCTGTATAAAAGCATCGGAAAGGTAGGAAATTAATGCAACAGTGCTATCTCTTAAGTGCTATTTGTAATTACCTAGCTTAGAGAAGAATAATCTGAGATGTCTAATGAAGTTTCAATACTGAACCCTTTTCTGTGCCAGAGTCCTGATGCAGTTTCTCTCTGTTTATCTTCAGGATCTTCTGTGAGTGGGAAGAGGGATTCTGCTTATGTGACAGCAGCCCTTGGCAACACGTGGAGTCACAGCGTCAACACCAGGCTCATACTACAATACCATGACTTGCCAACAAGACAGGTGAGACCTTAACAGCAAAGAGAATTTAAATAAAGCTACACCAGCTTGGTCAGATGGGCTGTGTCCTTCAGCCTCTCTGGTTATGATACATGTGTTCAGAACTTGGCAGTCCAGAGCCCAGTCACTTATTTGGGGTGGAGGTCAGTCAGTGTCCTTTGTTTTTAGGGGATGACCAGCACTCCAGTGCCTCCATGTATTAGGGTGGGCCTGAGTCACAGTTGGTACAGATGTACAAGTTTCTTGAGCCTTTAGTGCATTCTACATCATGGAGATGAAAGGTAATCCATGATGAAAGGTAATCCTTAAAGTGCTTTCTTGCACAGGAATTTTAGGACAGGAAAAACCTAGTCTTTTCACTGCCATGAGTGTTTTGCTGTCATGCTGTCCACTCTTTGTGCCCAATTTCAGCTGTGACTGTTGGGACAGAGAGCACTCTCTTTTCTGTGGCTGGTGTTTGTGAGTAGAAGCTTGCTGCCTGCACCAGCAAGCTTAACTTTGAGCAGTAAGTATGGTGCCAATTTCCCAGAAGGATGCCTGCAAATAGGAGAAGAGTCACCCTTTTCACTGAGAGACTTTATGCTTTTAAGTGAAACATAGTAGCATCTTTTATTGCAATCTTCTCCTCAAAATTTAAAAAACTAAGAAACTGAGAGATGAGACATTTGGGGTATGATTGAGGGAATGACTTTTTTTTGTTTTTCAAAACATCATAATGTATGATTTCATCTGTCCTTTGGGATATCTGTGCTTATAATCTCTTTTGGCTTTGTCTGTTCTGTTTTTGCATTGATGTAACTCTTTCCAAAGGCTGTGACCCTAAGTCTTAATGTTATTGATTTCCTGCCAGTTAAAGTAGAGAGCTGTCAGAAAATTGCTATGTGATATTTGTACCATCTTACTTCCATACCACTACTACCCACGTGCATTCAGGTTGGTGCTCCTGGGTTTACTGTCACCTCACAAAGTTTCTCACTTTTAAATTGCAGTCTTTAGAGCCAGAGGAGAAGAAGCCATCTGGTTTAATTAGAGAATTATTTATTAGAAGTAATTATAATGATAGCACTCCTGTTTCTTCAGTAGTTGTGGATACTTTGACTACTTCGAAGCACTAGTCCTCTGGACTTTGAAGTAGAAGGTTAAGTGTGTCAAATGCAGGTAGAAAAGGCATCTTCTGTACTCACTTCTAAAGGCAATACATAGAAATATACTGTTTCTGCTGCTGGTCTTAGAAATTTTCTTATGTACTTCTTCATATTCTGGTCTGTAATGAGTTCTCCTTTTTTACAGAAATACTAAGTTTGCAAAATACAAAGCTGTTCATAAATTTCCTGGATCACTTCAGTGTTACATGAGAGGTGGAGTTGGCAGAGGGTAAAGGGCAGAAACTGGGCTCTGTGCTACCTCATGATGCACAAAGTCAGCTAAAACAGATTAAGAAAATTCCTCTGGTAGTGGAAAAAGGGAGACAGCTTTCCTAAAGAACGTTCAGATATTACATGTAGTTTTTCCTGATTTTTTTTTTTTTTTTGAGAAGGAATAGATCACAATTGCATGAAAAATTGTGTTCAAGCCTTGGAAATTATGGTCTGCTTAATAGAGTTTTCCTGTCTTCTTTACTGGATTTATCAGGTGCACCACCTTGGCTATAAGTGAAGCTATGTGCTCACCCTTTTTTTTATTAAGCAAAGGAACTAAAGCTACAGAGAAAAAAACCAAGCCTAAAGTAAATGTTAGTATATATTATTAAAACCAAAGTAATTTGAAACAGAAGTGGGATATAAATAGTGATGTGCCTGTGAAGTCCATGACTGAAATATGTCCATGATGTCCTGTAGGTATTTTCCTGTTGCTGATATTTGTGTCCTTTTTCCAGATAAATTCTCGTTTCTTAAACTCATAAAAATATTTCAGCTTGACGTGCAGTTTCCAGTTAGAGGAAGGCATCTGGAGTTGCCCTACCTATGGCAGCCTGTATTGATCAAATTACTATCATTTTACACACATATGCTCCTTTATAATTGCTTTAGACCCACTTTCAGAAATTAACTGTGAATAAGGGTGCCTCAGTTCTTGAGATGCCATTTCAGTCATCGTAAAGTGGTTCTGCCAGGAGGTATTAGATATCAGTGCTTTGAAAGCCAGCATTTTTAAGGAAGCTTAACAGGAAGATTTAAAAATTATCAAGTCAGTAATCACATTTACAAATTCTCATACTTAAAAAAAAAAAGCAAAAAAAAAAAACCAACAACCAAAGGAAAAAAGCGCCCCCCCCCAAAAAAAAAACAACCCAAAAACAAACAAACAAACAAAAGAAAACCAACCAAATTCTTGTGACTATCTATAGTCTTGGTTTTAAAGTGCAATTTTGCCCCAGGGAATCACTGAAAGCACACAGTTGGTCCGGAGATTAGGGTGAAAAGTAGTTTCAAAACCAAGTTTTTCCTGCTTTTCCACATTTGTAACCTTGCAGAATCAATACTGTGTAAAGAATGAGCTGTGTTTCCATAGAATCATAGAAACTTCATATAGCTGATGATTGCCCATCTCTAATTTGTCAAGGTCTCTCTGCAGGGCCTCCATGCCTCTGAGGGACTCAAGACTCCTGACAATTCAGTGGCATTGGCAAACTTACATAGTGTCCCTTTGAATCCTGTGTCCCAGTCATTAATGGAGATGCTGAGGATGGAGCCCTGCAGAGCCCCACTGGGGATGGGTCCCCACTCTGATGTCACTGCACTCACTACAGCTCTGTGTGCCTGACCTGTGAGCCAGTTGCTCACCCAGTGCATGATGTATTTATCCATCTGTGGCCTGGACAATTTGACAATTTGTCTGGAAGGATACTGAATGCTTTGCAGAAGTCCAAGAGGATTACATCTGCTGGCTTTCCTAGGTCTTTTTGGTGGGTTCCCCTGTTGTAGAAGGAAATCAGGTTCAACAAGCAGGACTTTCCCCTTATGGAGCCATGCTGGCTGTGATCAATGACTGCATTGTGAAAAACACTTCCAGGTGTTTTTCAGCACTTCCCAGAATAATCTTTTCCATGATTTTACCAGGCACTGAATTGAGACCGCCAGGCCTGTAGTTTCTGAGGCCCTCCTTCCTGGCCTTCTTGAAAATCAGGATAATGTTTGCCAGCTTCCTGTCAGCTGGGACATCTCAGGATTCCCAAGACTGCTGAAAATCATTGAGACAGGCTTTGTGATGACATCAGCTAGCTCCTCAGACTATGAGTCTGAGTCTCTATGAGTCCCATCAGGCCCCATAGATTTGTAGGGATTCAGCTGAAGCAGCAGATCCCACACAATTTCAGGATCAGCTGGGAATTTCAGGATCATTCTGGCAGTCATGGTCCTCTAGCTCAGGACTAGAAGCCCCCATGGCACATCATCCATGTTGAAGATGGAGCCAAAGAATGTATTTAAACACATCTGCCTTGTCCACGTCCTTGTTTGTGAGGTTGATAATCCTCATCCTGTAATGGGATGATGTTATTTCTATGCTGCCTTTTGCCACCAATGTATTTGAAAAAAACTCTTTGTATTGTCCCCCACAGTTCTGGCCTGCTTAATCTCCAATTGACCTTTGACCAGACAAATTTTCCCCCTACCATGGCCAATAGCACTTCTGTATTCTTCCCATGTCACCTGACCTTGCTTCCACCAGACATACACATCCCTTTTCCTTCCACAAGGGATACAATTTGGTTTCTCAAAAAGTAAAATTAATTCTTTAGTCAGTCACTTCATCTCCAGAATATTCTCTTTCTGGATCTGCTTTCTCTCTTTCTTTCCTTGGAGGAGCTGGAGTGGTGGTGACAGTCTGAGAGACTTTCCCTCATGTCTGACTTCCAAGGTAGTAGAGCTAGCATGCCAGTCCTTGCTGCAGAATGCCATCCATCAAGAGAAAAAGCACCTCTTGAGAAGCACTGGGCCAAGGGTGGTATCCTTCCAAACACAGAGTGATACTGTGACTGTTCAGGAGGATGCAAGCTGTTTTCCAGAGCTATGGTATCTCCTGGAGAGCCCACTGGGCTGCTAGATGCTTGTTCTTAGTCACGCAGTGTTTGTTTCTGGGAAAACTCACAGACACAGTCCCTGTTCCTGATACCTTGGGAAATGCCAGGGCAGCAGGTGGCAGAGCAAGTATGTAACAAACCTTAGGAAACTGAACACAGAATTCTTACACGGTTGGGATTTTTTAATATGTTAAGTGAAAAATTTATTTTGTTTGTCCAGTAGATATTTTCCAGCCAACTATCCCTTTTTCCACCCCACCCTTCCTACGTCTGGTGAACATTAATAAGACAGCAGCCAGTTCAGCAAAGTAATGAAATTTCTGGGATGTTCTGCCTGCCTGAAAATCAGTTACGTTTGCTTTATTGCTAGGAGAGGAACAGCTTTCTGAACAAACAGATGAACTTTGCTCTTTTGCTTCCTTCTAGAAGCCAGGGTTCTGGTTTTTGTTTCCTCCAGGACAGAAGCAGTGCCACTGGGGGAGGGCCAAAAGAAATTTCCAGTCTGCATTTAAATTCATTTATGTCACCAAAATCCAGAAGCATGGACAACAGCAGGCGTCTTTTAGCTACAGAGGTGGGACTGAGCTGCATAGTTTAAACAGCAGCACAGTGGCATAAGAACATGTGAGAACATGGGAAAAGCTAATTGTTTCGCACAAATACCTTCATGAAGGGAATTATCTTTATGGATACTGATACTTTGCTCTCCCTAAAAGCACTCTTTTAAGTAACTAACCATGACATTTGTTTTCTTGAAATGCATAAACATGCAGACTCTTTGAGTTTGGGCCAAAACCAACAGGGCTGCACTAGAAACTATCAGACTCCTCATACCCCTATGTATATAATTATCCTTTCCTGAACTGGAGTCAGCAGGCTTTAAGGTTACTGTTTTTCATGTGTTCTCAGCTGTCTTTGGTAGGGTTAAATTCATTGCCACGCTATATTTAACATTTTGTTCTTGTCCATTGGAGGCAGGATGCTGGATTAAATGAGACAGTGCCCAGATCTGGTATGGCAGCTTCTGTGGGCCTGGTTTATTTTGTAATTTTCAAGGGATTTGTGAGACTTGTAGCATTGTGTTAATCTCTGTAACATGTTTTGAAATTCTCAGAGGAAAAATACATATAGAAGTGTTATAGCAAGCCAGTGCTTTCCTGTGGTATTTTCAAGAAAGAGCATTTAGAATCACAGAATCACACAGGCTGGAACCTTTAAGATCATGGAGTTCAACCATTAACCCAAGTCCACGACTATACCATGTTCTCAAGTACTGCATCTACATGTCTTTTAAATACCTTCAGGGATGGAAACTCCATCACTTCCCTGAGCAGCCTGTCCCCATGCTTGACAACCCTTTCTGCAAAAACTTTTTTCCTAACACCCAATCTAAACCTCCCTTGGGGCAACCTGAGGCCATTTCCTCTTTTTCTGTCACATGTTATCTGGGAGAAGAGACCAACCTCTACCCACCTACAACCTCCTTTCAGGGAGTTGTAGAGAGCAATGAACTCTGAATCTTCTCCAGGCTGAACAAGTCCAGCTTCCTCAGACACTCCTCATCAGCTCCAGACCCTTCACCAGCCTTGTTGCCCTTCTCTGGACCCTTCCAGCACCTCAATGTCCTTCTTGTAAGGAGGAGCCCAGAACAGGACACAGGATTTGTGGTGTAGCCTCATCAGTGCTGAGTACAGGGGGACGATCACTGCCCTGGTCCTGCTGGCTGCACTGTTCCTGATACAGTCCAGGATGCCACTGGCCTTCTTGGCCACCAGGACTGCTGGATCATTCAGCTTCTGTCACCCCCAGCCACTCTCCCCCCAGCCTGCAGCATTGCCTGGGGTTGTTGTGATGCAAGTGCAGAACCCAGCACTTCACCTTATTGAATGTCACATAACTGGCCCATCGATCCAGCCTGTCCAGGTCCCTCTGCAGGGCATTCCTACCCTCCAATGGATCAACACTCCTGCCCAACTTGCTGTTGCCTGCAAAAAGTGGTGGTGCACTTCTTCCTTTTGTCCAGAGAATTTATGAAGGCATTAAATAGGTCTGGCCCTAATACTGAGCCCTGGGGAGCACCACTGGTGGCTGGTCACCAACTGGGCTTCGCACCGTGCGCCACCTCTCTCTGGGCCCGGCCACCCAGACAGTGTATCACCTAGCCACCAGAACAACTATCTGCACCATGGCAAGCCAATTTCTCCATGAGAATGCTGTGGGGAAACAGTGTCAAAAGCTCTGCTAAAGTCTAGGTAGTGACATCCACAGATATTACTTTATCCACCTAGCAGGTCACTTGTCATAGAAAGAGATCAGGTTGGTCAAGCAGGACCTGCCTTTCACAAACCCATGCTGTCTGGGCCTGGTCCCCTGGTTGTCCTGAATGTGTTGTGTGCTGGTGCTCAGGATGGTCTGCTCCATGAGCTTCCCCAGACCAAGGTCAGGATGACAGGCCTGTAGTTCCCAGGTCCTCCTCTGGCCCTTGTAGATGGTGCCACGTTTGCCAGGTTACCCCGGGTGACCAGGGCTGCAGGTAACTGATGGGCAAGGGCTCAGTGAGCTCTTCTGACAGCTCCCTCAGTCCCCTTGGGTGGATCCCACCTGGCCCTGCAGACCTGTGTGTGTCTAGGTGGCAAAACAGCTCACTGGGCATTTCCCCTTGGGTTATGGGGGTTTCATTCTGCTCCACATCTACGTCTTCCAGACCAGGGGGCTGAATATCTAGAGAAAAACTGGTTTTAGGATTGAGATATGGGCTGAAGCTTTTAAGCTGTGATAAGTGAGCTGTTGGGCAAGAATTTTCCTGGTAAAATGTGTGAATTTTCCTGGTAAAGTGTGCAGGTAAAGTGTTTCAAATGCATAAGTGTGTGGTGACTCATTCTCAATAAAACAAAACAGAACAAAACCCCCTTATCTCGTTCAGACTAATGCCAGACATAACTTTTGTTGTGTCCTTGGTTACAGACCAGCTGTTTCATCTTGCTCTGCTTACTATCATATGAATAAGCCCTGAATAAGCATTCCAAAATGACTGTGGTGAAGTAACCCTGGTACTTGCTGGATGGGGGAAGGGTTGGAAGAGAGTAAAGGGGAGTGAGGATTATGTTTTACATTTATGAGTTTTCCAGTTATTTACCTTACATTTTTTATCATATTAATAGAGCAGTTCTTTCCAAATGTACAGATATCTGGCTATAACTTCACCAGGCTATTGGAAATGTTGAAAAGTATCTGTTCTGAGCCATCTTCTTATATAATATGCTTATCATATGGAAAGTCACTTCTGTAAAAACACAAAGAAATATTTTTATAATTCTTTTTAGGATAAAAGTGATGCTGAGGAGTCATGTAAGGAAAAAATAATAGGAAACTTTACAGAAAAGTAGATTTTTTTTTTTCAGGTGAGATTAATTTTTACCATTCTCCATTATGTTTCTTTTGAAAAAAGAGCTGTGAAACAACTGCAGAAGCACATATTCAAATTCTGCAAACCCTTCCATATAAAGAAATGTTTTTTTCCTAGGATGCACATTTACTTCAGAGACTTTAGCCTCACCTCAACTATCAATGAATATTTTGAATCAGGACACAATATTGTTAAGGTTTTAAATTTCCATGCATGTTTACAAACCACATCCTTAAAAATACATAAATAAGCTTGTGGGGTTTTTTCTGATTGAAGTGCTGTCAACTGATAAACCCTTATGACAGAAGTCTTTTACATTTCTGTCGTAGATCCATAGATCATCCACAGATCATATACAAGCATAAGCAGCAATATAATCTTGAATAGCATGAGAACAGTATGAAACTGGACACAAGGCAGAACTGTAGCATAAACAGATGGTTATCAACATAGCACAATTCTGACTTAATCCAGCAAAGTGCCAAATGAAAGGATGCCAGAAAAACAGCGACGGTTCATTAACAAGTGTTTGGAGCTCAGACATCACCAGGTGACTTTCTTGGCTGACCTGAGTGTTTGTTCATGTCTCTCTTTGCAGCAAACTTCCTTCTTAATGAACTTTTTGGGGGTGGTCATACAATATAGCCATTACTGGAGCCCTGTCTACATTAAATGGGTCTGGATTCTGGATGTTATGGCCCTCTCCTGTTAACAGGACACTTTTAAAGAGAAATGTTTCCATCATTCTTGAACAAGAATTCACTTACTCAGGTGCTTGTAAAACACTAATCAATTTATTATCTAGGAATCTAGAAATTAAAAGGCTCCATTGTCAAATAGATAGAAAAGACCAGAACAAACCTTGAAGTAGTTCATCTTGTTCTCTTCTATGTTATTTCTTTAATAAGTACTTCAAGTTTTCTTAATGAGGATTCTACTGTCAGAGCTGTACAAGCTTCAAACTCACTCACCTGTAGTTCAAAGCATCCTAAACAAAGGAGCAGGGACATCTCTGAGGCAGAGAGGCAAACTCAGTCATTAAGTTACACTGAGGTCTTCCTGCTGGGGCTGGTGGCAGAGGTGGGCACTTTCTGGTAGGTGTCTTTGACTGACAGACCAGCCCACTCTGAGAAGAGGCTGCTTCTTGGTTGCTACTAACTACACAGTTACAAGTTAACTATCTCCTATTATGTTATATTTCCAAATTACTGTGCAAAAGCATTTGCAGGCTGATCTCTGCAGGGCCCTTGTCAGGTGCTCATAGCCGAGGAAGCTGAATCATAACGGAGTGACTGCAGCTGGGAGCAGAGCTGGAATCTCTGCCCAGCCATTGAGTGCCAATAAGCTTGATCTTGCTTAACATTTATTGCCTTTGTTTCAGGCACTTGAAGTCTTTGTATCTTCTGGTACTCTATAGTGAAGGTACTCCTGCTTCCTGCTCCAACTTGCTCAGTGATTAACTCACCTGCTGAACTGATATTCAGTGTGGTCACTGAGTTCAGTCATGAATCTCTCTCCTCAGCATGCCATAAACTTTTCTTTATAGGCAAAGGTTAATGAAACTGGGACTGCGACTGGAGTTTTATGACAGAACTTTTTCTCTAATTCCTCGTTTCCAGTTTCTGATGATACCAGAGGTGATTTTCCTAAGCCTCAGCTCTAGAAGTCACCTTGCATTCCTCTCTCTTCTTTGCAGACATCAAAACTGTTCTGAACTGAGTGTATCCAACAAAAACAGTAGCTAGCACTTAAATTTTTAGATTGTTAAAATGCTTGTCTGGCCTCTTATCTCCAGTAGTGGTTAATGCAACATTTCTGGTATTATCAGTACCTTTTTTTCCCCTCTTTCAAATCCACCACAGAAAACAGAATCATTACCTTGATGAGACCTACTTAGTCACAGAGATGCTGTTGTTTTAATTTTTACGTATTTTCTCAGTTCTGTAACTGAGGATATGGCCTTTTGCCTTGGTCTAATTAATAACTGTGCACCTTCATGTCAATCAGAAATTTTCAGAAATTTGGGCTATGCCTCCTGTTCTTTATTGGGAGCCACTTAAAGGTCAGGATGGGAGGAATAAGATTACTGTAACAAAATCTGTTCTGAATACAGAAGAGAGCTTCTGTCTGTGATGCTATTAATCCAACACCCTTTACAAACATTGTACTTACAGTTAAGTAAAACTGCATAAAAATGGGAGAGAGAGAACCAGATGGGACTTTTAGGCTCTGGTCTGAATTGTCTGAAGAATGTTCTGTTTGTAAGCTTAAGTCCCTTTGCACAGAGGGAATGGATGCAAATTCCCATCCTGTTTATACAGAATGACTTTCCTGATTTTGACTTGACTTCTGTGTGTGTTTTTCCTCAAGAGAGAGAAGAATTAACCTAGGGCAGATTCTCTCATCAATAACTGAAATGTCATCACTCCTAAAGAGTGGCAATGACCAAAGTTGTTTATCCTTGGAATGACGTGGCAAATCCCCTTGCCTTCTGTCTTCTACCAGATTCTTCTTTTTGCTTTTTTGAATTGTTTTTTCTTTTTAAATTTGAAGACAGAGGGAAGCAATGTCTAACTCAACTTTAAGTGTTAATTATTCAGAAAAGTTCTGCTGAGTCTATCTTGGAATATACTATACTTAAAGACATTCTTAGTAAACAAAAATATTAGAAAATCATTGTGAGTAAACTGGACAATCTCGAGTAATGAAAATATAGTGGAATATAAGATTGCTAATAGAAATAATTTGCAAAATAATCTTGGGCATTACAAATGAGTTTCTGTGTTAAGGAACAGACAGTTCAAAGTGAAGCTAATATACTGGAGTGCTTTAGTTTATCTCAGAAAGATTAATTCAACACTTTAATGTAACCAAGAAAAGGGTGTGGGTTATCCTAGAATAGATCAGACAAAAGTGTTTGTATCCTTGTGGAAAGGCACTGGGGACATCTCTGGAATACTGTATATGGCCTGGAAATGTTTGTTCAAGCTTATTTCTGCTTTCTTCTCTATCTGCTTTCTTCCCAGCCAAGGTCTGTGCTAGATACACTATATTGACATATATTTATTTTATTTATTTATTTTATATATTTATTGAGCTGTCACCTGTAAAAAAAGCAGACCTTAGGTAAAGCTTTAAAACCAGACAAACTTTAGCACATTGACTTCAGTGGGCAAAATGCATGGCATTATGTGTGAAAAGGTAGGGATCAGACATGATTCTCATCTTCAGCATTACAACTCTTATGATTCTCTGAACATATTAAGGGAGAATCATGTCAGGAGTTTGTATATCTAGGATGTTGTACTCTGAACTTGAATTTTTGCTTGTTTTAGGAATCTAAAGTCATTGAACTGTTCTAGACTGACAACACAGGAGAATGGCAGCCAGTGAGTGATTTTTAAAATCTACTGCAGAGAGAACAATGTGGGGTTTTTGGCTCAGTTTTATCAGTATATCTACACTGGGTAGGTTCAATTAATCTAGAGGAGTTTGTTCTACATAGACTTTTTAATCTTTGATCTCTGTAATTCCTGTGTCTTTAGCTGTGGTGTGAAAAATAACAAAACCTTCTTCACTGCTCAGGATCTGAATGCAGGCAACTGACCCACTTTAAGGAATAAAACCCATTTTGCCATACCACTGCTTGAGATGGACTGCACTTTAAAACACAGGGGGGTTTGATTATCTCCAGTGTTGCAGACTTAATGGGAGCTGCCTAGCTAACTTTATCATATCTACCCATCATAATGCAACAAGAAGGTAATAAATAGATAATTTTCAAAATATTACCTTCCTTTGGACTGATTGTTGTAACTGCTGGAAAAATACCATGGGATTTTGGGATATCTGATCAATCAGGAATGGAAAGGATGTGTGCAGGAGGTGGTAGTGTATTCTACCCATATGGTGGAAACAGTGGAAGATACTTGGGACTAAAAGGTAAAAGGCATTATAAATAACTACCTGAGTCATCCTGCTTCCAGCTCTCACAGGTACTTTGATTAGGGAGAGATATGTCCTTTGGCTGCATATTAACAGAAAGCCATAAATTTCTGAATCAGTGTTGAAGTTCAGTGTTTCTGACAGACTGTGATTGATGGGTAGCTTCAATTTTTCCAACACTGGTGAGAAGTTCTGTAAAGTACAGCTCAGTTAATGAATTACTTCTTCCTTGAGTATTCATGTTGGAGCAACACCAACTTGGAAATGACTAGTGAGGTCACTTATCAATAAATCCCCCTGTCTCATCAAAGAAAGTGATAAACTTAGGTTGCAGTGTGGTGTGTGAGTCACTGCTGAAGTCCTGCACTGGAAAGAGCTCATTAGATTTATCTTGGGTTTGCAAGGCCCTTTCACATTTGCGTAACAGTGATGGTTCATGGTCTCTCTTATCAGTCATTTCCTACCAGTGAGTCCGGAATCTCTGGCAGAAGTTCTTGCACTAGTCCTGAGTGAACTATCAGTCTAATTTTTTTCTGCCATTTGATTTAATTTATCTGTGCAGATATCTTCTGCAGTTCAGGGTGTTTACATACTGCACGGTGTTGAAGTGGAAGTTATGGGCTTCAGGACACTTGAGCTGGCCTTGTGGAGAGCTGACAGTGGTCAAGAAGGTTTGGTTTGAAGTCTGAGCCATTAAAACTTATCATGCCTGAGCCAGCACTGACATTTATTTCAGCCCATTGATGGCTCTGGTCCAAGTGATATGTTTGTTCTTCAGTGTACGTCACTGAACTTGTTTCTTTTAGGACCAGTCTTTATTTATCTATCTAACAGTAATACAAAACTCTGTACCCACAGTCATCTCAAGCTACAGATAAAAAAATCTCTTAATTCTCTCTTAAATTGTGTTGATATTTACAACTGGGCGTGGTACATTTCATATCAAAAACAAGGGGAAACTACTTTTTTCTACTTTTTTCTACTTTTTTCTACTTTTTTCTACTTTTTTCTACTTTTTTCTACTTTTTTCTACTTTTTTCTACTTTTTTCTACTTTTTTCTACTTTTTTCTACTTTTTTCTACTTTTTTCTACTTTTTTCTACTTTTTTCTACTTTTTTCATACATTTTTGTCTTGCTTGTGGTCTTATAATGGTCATCTCATTTGAAATAACTGAGCAAGCTGAAAAAAGAAAAGTATAAATAAGCACAAAAAAATCAAAGAGTTTCTTACTACTCAAAGAGTTTATTACTCTTTTTAATCTTTAAATTAACTCTGTCACCTTTTTTTTTAAGATGAGTAGAGCATGACAGTACTCCAAAAGCACACATATTGCATCTGTATATTAGCTTACAGGTCTGTTAGTATGACTTTTTTTTTTGTCCTTGTTGTGTGATGCCCAGTGGGCTCTAAAATACACTCTGCTGATGCTTTGCATAAGATCAGATGCTTTGCTGTCTCACATGTGAAATTAGCAGTGTTGTGTTAGCTTATCTCCAGGGGTCTTTGCTTTTAGGAACAGAACAAAGTGAACACACAAAAAAAGAGTTGGAAAGGGCTTTTGTTTGTTTCATGTCAAAGGCATTTTGCATCCACTAGTGTGGGTAAAAAATATTTATGCTATGATCTAGGACTTTTACTTGGTTGAATCCCAAGCTCTTTGGCCCAGGTCTGGGATTTTAGGATTATGCCTTTACCTCAAGGAAGGACACTTGTTTTTACTGATGTTCAAAACCTGTGAGTGGAGAATAGGTAGAGCCCAATTCTGATGCTATTTTATAATGGATTAATTTTTTTCAATTTATAAATAATAATGTTGGTGTTTTTCATCATTTAGAAAACTAAAATAAAGAAGGAATGAGTATTGTTTACATAAAGATTTGAGACATTAGAAGCAGGCATTGAAGTTGAATTTACAGCAGATACTTTTTAATCTGTAGAAGATAAGTGTGTTGCTAAAATTATTATAGACATTCAAAGAATAATAAAAGTGATAGATCATGATGGCCATGCACATGTTAATTACATACTTATGTTGTGCTGCTGAATTTCACTGAGCTGATTTGCTCTGTGCAGTGTCATGGGCAGAGGAGCCCGTGGCATCTCTGTCTGAGCATGCGGCTCCTGGGCTTGTGAGCTGTGCTCCCCCCTGGCCCCGTCACTTCCAGCCGTGCCTGGCAGGCTGGTGGAAGCAGCCTGAGTGTTCTGAGAAGAGCTGCTCTGGTGCTATTGTCCTGGTACTCCCTTAGGAGTCCTCCACAATTTGGGACACGAGATCTCCGGGATAAAGAGATCTGTTGTAAATAAGAATTGTATCCTTCAGCTATTTCCTTACTTGCAGAACTGGAGTGAAATAGAGCAATACCCAAGGCTCTGAAAAGCTACATGAACTATTTTCTGTTCTTCTCACTACTGGTGTACTGTAAATCTCGTGAGTGACCACAAGTTGCCACATAAGAGAATTCCCATAGGAGTCTGTGTTTATGTTGCACAACTACTTTATTCAGCCATAGCACCATCCTCATATCCCTTTTCTTGGCACTGTTTTATTGTGGCAAGCAGGACACTCTTGCTGGCTGGCTTGCTTTCCTGCTAGTAAAAGCTACAAGCCTTCACATTGGACAATTATTGGGGCTTTGAGCCTCAAAAATATTATAGCATAGGCTATCATCACGGCCAAGTTCTTGTGAAGTTTCCTGGCCTATAGAGAACTCTCCACTGGGAAAATTAGGAGACACTCAGAAACAGAAAAGCTGACAAAATCCATTTTACTAACTAGGGAACAAGGCATGTGGCAAGGAGACAGAAAATGCCTCTGGGGAGAGGAATTTTGTAGGATCTGGTGTTTCATGAGCTGAAGGGAGCTGACTACCCTGCATACCCTCCCTGTATTTCACCCAGGGGAAGTTTCACCAGAAGTCTGACTTCAGCAAAGTAAACTGGAGGCAGCCTGGTTTTGTGCAGTTCCCTGGCTATGCTGCTGCAGATCAGACACCATTTGAATATACATGTGGGATTTAATTTTCTTTTCCAATTAAAACTTGCTGTTTGCCTGGGTAATGCAGTTCCCTGCCACTGAGGTTATTGTTGTTATGTACATCAGGCAAGAAAAGGCTCTCAGGGTATAAGGGCTTAGCAATGTGCTGGCAGTCTGGGAAGGGATAGCTAAGGAAAAGCAGCATTTTCTTAGATTTGGCCTATTGCATTCAGGACAATGGTTGCTCTGGAGCACATCAGGACAGTTCACCTTGGAAAGTTTTGGTTTTGTTTTCTGTTTTTGTCTTTGATACTCATTTGAGGTTTTGATGATTTTCTTCCACTGAAGTTATGTTTACTCAGTCCAAGGATACTCAGAGCTCCTCATTATAGTGCCTGATGCTAAAACCATGCCTAAATGGCACTACATATTTCATGCTGACCTCTCTCACTTGAAATCCAGTGTTTTGGCACACCACAAAAGCTGAAACAATTCGCAGACTGGTCATCTGTTGCTAGCAACTGCCTGGACAGGCTCAGCCAAAACACATGCCTTTGTTCTGGTTTTATGAGAGGGGGAGGAGTGGACCCACTGAAAAGAGATAGCAGAACTGTTGCTTATTGAGCCTTCTGGATTGCAGCCTCTGGGTACAGGAAAGTAGGGTACACCTGGAGCTGTGCCTACCTGGCAGAAAATTAATGCAGTAAAGTTGCTACAGATGTCTTATGTCCATACACAATTTTCACATAGTTGCTCAAAAAGCAGTGGCAAAGTTAGGAAGAATACTCATGAATCCTGATTCCCAGTTCCTGTCATTTTGCACTGTGAATAAGTGCTCTATACATATATTGCTTTTTATAAGGGACACCTGAAGCCAGCCAGGTATAGCAGGCTTGAGATTTGCAGTGTCCTGTTTCCTGAACTTGTCCCCTCTGTTTCTCCTCTATTCTTAAAAGATTCTTGGTTTTCATTTCTATCTCCTTCTTTTGTTTGTTTTCCTTCCATTTCTTTCCTTTGCAAGTATTGAATGTCTCCTGTGGGAGTAAGCCCAGCCACATGTGCATGCAATGATGGTTTATTTTTATTGGAGTCATTGCCTGTGACTGTTATTCATTACTATAGGAAGAACTGCACTAACAAACTGCTCTGAGAGCTTTTTTTTCTGTTGTAAAAAGTCCTGTTTTGTCCACAGCTATTGAGACTATCTACTGCCATCACTAAAACATTGAGGGTTTGGCGCTCAGACCCTTGTACTGCCCTCTGAATGTCCTGTCTGATGTTGAAAAGCAGAATCTCAGCACCTCAGCTTCTTTGCTGTAGCTTCTGTAGGTCAGCTTTTCAACCATCTGCCCACCTCTCTGCCACATAAGCAGCTCAATTGACCTCTGCTTAGGGAAGAATTTGTGGTTGCACAAAGTGCAGGCACAGCCATTGGCTACTATTGTGTACTCTTAGGATAATAGAGTGTACAGCCAGAACATCACCAAGCCTGGTCTACCTGAGATTCTGCTGAGTCAGAAAAGGCAAGTAAAAAGTACCATGAAATGCCTTTATCTCACTTGCACTTCTAGACTTCACACTGGATTCTGGATCCTCACTTTTGTTTCAAGTTATCACATATCTGTGTTACCATGGGCATGACCATGATGTCCCAGAATTCCTGGTACTTCTTTAAGATTAATGTCTAGCATAAATAATAAAACTATTGCTGGTTGAGTTAGGAACATATGCTTAACATAAATGTAAGCTAGAACTTGGGTATGTAAGCAGCCTAAATAATTTCACATAAGAAATACAGAGGTGTAGAATTTTTATTCATTGACCTCTTCTGAGAGTGGAGCACTGAGAGAAAAGTGAAGTGGTCTGCCTAGGCTTACAGAAAAAGAATATATGGTCATATCCTAGAAATTATTGCTAGGATGAAACAAAAAGACAAGAAGTGATTTATCTGAAATTTGGCTATTCTTACATAGCTTCATGATTTCTAGAGATTTGTTTGAAATACTTCAAAAGCTCTGCTTCACACTAGCACTAGCTAGACTCTTATAATTAAAGGTAATCTGTTGGAATTTGGCTGAGAATGTTTGATCTCTTTGATAGTAATTTGCATTTGTTAATATTAGTGTCATGCCTGTTTCCCTTGGACTTTTGAAGACTTTCTCTCCATTAATTTTCTTACTGAAATCAGCACCCATGGTTGCTGTTTTCCCTGTAAAAATGTCTTAAGTGCATCTGCATTTCTCTCTCCCTCATTTTTTCTCAAGATGATAAACAGGGAATTCTTGGCTGTGCACTCTTAGCAATGTTTTTAATATATGAAATTTGTATGCCTTGCACTAAAAGAAAATAAACAGATGTGCTGCTGCATTTTGAGGGATTGAGACAACAGCAGGATGGTCAGTTGCCTTTTGAGCCCATTCACTCTGCTGTTTTTTCCAGATGTGTGCTAATGGATATTTTTAGGATGTACACAAACTCTGCTTGCCTACTTTTCTGCACTAATTGGTTTGGGTTTATGGAATGCCTCTCATAAACCATCTCTAGCTGCCATTGTTGCTTTTCCATAAAGTACTAGAAAGGAAACTTGTTCCTAAACAGTTTCCTTTGGGTGGGATTTTCTTGTGGGGAAAGAGGAGATTCAATCCATTTAAATTGCTCTATAAAGAATTTTATTGAGTGGTGGCCCTTTAACCTAGCCTTGATGAAAGCTTTTTCAAACAGCTGGACTTCAGAGAACCCCATCCTTCTGGTGCTATGTATGGCACAAATAAAATTACAGTTTCCTAAGAAATAATTTTAATCCAAATGATGATTGGTTTTTAATTTTTTTTTTTCATTTTATGAAAGCAGTAGGGACTCTACATATACTCCCAGTACTGGGGCATGCTCGTAGTACCACTTCTCATAGTTCCCTCTCTAGTGCTCAGGACATCTTAAGCATGCCCTGTTTCAATCCACCCTTTTCTTTTTCCTTTTTTTTTTTTTTTTTTTTTTACAGGGAGAATACATTGTGGGCTCTAGATCTTTGGGAGGACTGAAGAATGATGGCATATATCTCTTTTTTCTCAGCCTGTATGGTTTACCTCTTTATTCCCAATAATTGCCCAGCCTTTCTTACTGACAAGTGTATGGGTGCAGACAGTACAGCTGGAGTGGCTGAGCTTTCTTCTGCTTGAAAGGGGAAAATTTGTACATAGAGAGCCTTTGCTGGCAGTGGGGTTTGGAGGAAGATACAAAGCAGGGAATAATTGCTTCTGTAAGAAAACGTGAGCTCCTGATAAAGTCAAACTCTACAGTGATTTGCTTATTAAGGCAATAGGATTTAATAATGTTATTCAGATTTTGGTACTGATATCAGCTATAAAATCTTTAGTACTTTAATTTACAAGCTTTAATTTACTCAAGTGCATAATGGGGTTATTTTTTTCCCACCCTTCTAAGGCCTTTTTAAAGTCTGTAGATTAGGTACCATGTAAGTGCAAAATGTTGCTATCCAAAGAGTCATTTGCCATCAGAGATCAGTTTATTGTTTATAGGTGTATCTTGTGAGCTTAGTAAATGATTGCAGGAGACTGAATCTACTTTTTTTCCACCAAAACGCTGGAAAGGCCTGAGGGTCACTGTTTCTGCAAGAAGGGGAAGTTGTCTCACAAGTCAAATCAGAACCCATGGCGGGACTGAAATCTCAGAGCGCTCCAAAGTCCAACAAGCATTGGTGTTTGGCAGGGAACACAACCATTTTTTCTCTTATGTTGTAAAACACCATCCCATTGCCCTAAAGGATGCTTCAGTGTAAAGAGGGAGTGGGGAACAACTCTGTGTAGCCTTAATGCCACCATGGTGTTGGTGCCCTTTAGGGAACTCTCGGTTCTCTTCTTGGTACCTTTCTGGTGGGACTAAGAGACAGAGCTGGCCCTGGGAACTGGGTTGCAGCTCCTACTCAAAAGTAAACGATCTGCAGAATAAGGACTGCTGCTTTCATTTGTAGAATATATCAAATTCCAGCACTCTGGGCCCGAGAAGCAGCAGAATGGAGGGCAGAAAAAACAGTTATGAAGTCTGCTGGGATATCTGATGCAAAATCAACTTTGTTGTTTTCCTTCCTGGCTTTTTCCTGGGCTTTATTGCAGCTGAAAAAACAACCCTTCTGATCTACAATAAGAGGGGAAATTCTGGTGTGAAGATTGTCCACCCAGTCAATTTGGCACAATCATGGGAAAGATTTGTTTAGCTTAGCACTGATTTTATTAGTACATGAGTCTAATCAAACCTTGAGAGATAGTATTATCACTGCTGAGTGACCCTGTCAGTGGTATAGGCTTCCTGCTCAATTCTCATGCTCTTTCTGAAGGTGGTGTTACTGAAGAGTTCTCCTGAAATGCACCAGCTCTTAGCAAAGCTTGTTGGCTGCAATAGGACAGCACCATGAATTAGCAAAATGTCCCAGTGAGCCGGCATTGTTTCAGTAAGGGCCACAAGAGTAACGAGAGCCAGACGCCTTTCACAGGTCTCTGGTGTTCAGTCAGCAGACCTGAATTCTAAAATACTTATTGACTGTAAATGTGGATTTGCTTTTCATTCAGTCTCTAGTGCACATTATATGCATTTTGTCAGTACAATAGACAAGAATAATATGAGACAAGGAGTAAAGACAGTGTAAAAAAAAGCTTGACATAGAATAAAATAAAAAGAGTAGAATCTGTCCATTGATAAGAAACTGACATACTTTAAGGGAAGCTTCAAATAGTTTTTTTTATGTTCTTCAGTCGTTGCTTAAAAAAAACCAGTTTCTTGTAATAGTTTCCATAAAAAATAGGAACAAAAGTGGTTGTCTTTCCAGTCTAAATGGAAATGATGTATTTAATTTTAATACAGATAATTTTCTCAAGTATTTAGTTGAAATGTCTTAGTCCATTAGTTTTGTTAAAATCATTAGTTTTCCATTATAAAATCATAATTTTTCAGTCACATGAGAGCTGATAGCTCAGTCAAAATCATCTTGTTATTTCATTGTTTGGTAGTTTATCATCCTGGCATTTTGATAACTAATTTGATATAAGAATGTCCCCTTCATCATCTTTACTCTTTTTTTTGGCAGAACATTGCCTTGATTTCTGGTTGTCAGAAGCTTTCTGAAAGTTCATCCAATACCTTTTCCAATTCATCACTTCCCTTGCTATTGACAGGAGGTATTGTCCCAATAATTACTGTTTTCTGTTGGGCTTCTGCAATCAATTCTGTGATTCATCTCTTCCATAAAGCTCATAAATAATAAAAGGTATTATTAAAAATGCTTTCCCTAACTAAAGCAAACATTAATGCACAATATTTCTGCTGTCATCATCAATTCTCTCTCAACTGCTCTGCTTGTCTCACATTTATCTTCCTTTATCTAATCTAATGGCATCTATCCAATTTCTATTCACTTTTCATCAAGGTGATATATTCCTCTTACATAGTACCTTTGTGTTCTTAGCATGCCTTATGGCAGAAATGATTTTTCAGTCATTTAATATTTATTCTACATTGTTGTCAAATAATAAATATTTATTACAAACCTCTTGAAAGGGAAATGTGATGCTAGAAAGAAAAGAAAGGAAACTAAGATTTGACCATTTTATAGAGGTTGGACTTGGCAAAACTTGAAATTGCTTTCATTTTTACTTCCTTCATCAATCTCTATCATTTGCACTTTATAGGGACAGCACCATAATAACTGCAGATGGATTTTACATTCCATTCCAGAAGCTCATGGGCAGCTCATGGAGAGCATTTTGAAAGTATCATAGGATGAATTAGAAACACTCAGTACTGTTTAATCATTTTTTTATGTCTGTTTTCTATTAATTTCACTGTTTAAAAAATTATTTTTGTAATCAAAATGCCTGTTAATTTCTTTAGCCTATTATTTACCATTACTGTTTACTCATCTCAAAATGTGTACTACTTTTGGTGCAACTTTAACTGCACTGAAGTGGTAATAGGAAAAAAAATTGGTGGGGCCTGGATTCGGTTTTGGTTTGATGATTAAATAGTGTTTATCACTAAAGGTGTGTCTTTCACTTATCTGGCTAGGAAAGAGTGCAATAAATTCCTTTACATACATCAGGAACATTAGTGGAGTTCTATTTTCCTTTCTTTTCCTGAAGTAAAAAAGGAACTGAGGAAATCTTCTATGTTGGACTGAAAATTTTGGTTCATGATCTTAAGTTTTATAAAGTAAGATTGTGGAAAGAGATCTGTGTTTCAGCTTGTTATTAAATAATTCTGAATTCAGATCCAGGTTCAGATAATACATCTCTCTGTACTCTCCCCAGTTTTCAGCCAGGAGTGATTTAGAATTGAAACAAGACATACTTGAATATATGTGAGTTTTATAAATTCCTAGTCTGCCTGTGCTGCCTACTTCTGAATTATTCTGGAAGATCCCATGTGTTCTCCATGTCCTCAGGTGGCTGTTAGGAATCTCATGGAGAGAAGCAGATGCTCACCAGAAGATAGAGATGAGAAGCCTTTAAATTACAGATTCTGTATTTGAAAACCATCAACTTTTTCTTGGTTTATTCACCACAAAGATCCTTAGTTGCATGTCAGCCATCAAAGGACATTGTTAGTATGAATTGTTCCAACTCTGTCAGTTCTATCAGTATAAACCATGGGTTGGCAGGGCTTTGATGCTGTCAGGAAGCCCATAGGACTTGAAAAGACTTAACAGGTCATGAAGTGCTCCCAAGGCACTGCTTCATATCCCTTTCATAAATTTTTTAATCTGAATCCTAAAAACAAAGATTAACTTTTTAGCTCTTCCTCTTTGAGTTGAAGGCTCTTCCAGAGTCTCATTTTATTGATAGTTATGATCTTTAAAATTTCCAGCCCAAATGTCTTTATGGCTGCAAATCCGTTCTCCTGCCAGTGTTGTCAGTTTGAGAAGTTCTTCTTTCTTCCTGCTTCATTCTCTCATTTCCTCTTTTCCCAGTCCCTTACACACACAGACGCTGTCAGCCTTCATTTTGCCAGATTCACTGAGCTCATGTTTTTCCAGTGCTGTCTCAGATGAGCACTCCAGTGTCCTTGCCAGCATACAGCCCCTCTCTTGCAGTTTGGGTTCATAAGTGACCTGTACAGTACACAGGTCAAATCAGATTAAACCTTGCTGGTATCTTGCACAGAAACACCCAGGTGTCCCTGGTTTTACCAGGTATATGTGGTGGTGCCCCATAAAGCTGGGTCTGTCACTATCTTGACTACATCACCTTATGGGTCAATCTAAGTGAGATACTAATATCTCAGCTATACCCAGGAGGTGTTTTCTTTCCAATACCTGTTTCTACTTTTGTCTTACAGCTTCTGTGCTTATCCTTGTTTTCTTCATTACCAGTTCCCATTTAGCAGTGTTAAAAGCTTTACAGAGATCTGAAGAGATGAGTTCAAATTTATATCAGACTTCTAAAAACGTCAAAGAAGGATGTCATGTATGTCCAGCATGACAGCCATGTTTTCTTTTACCCCATTTTCCAAGACTTTAGTTCATGGAATCATAGAATATCCTGAGTTGGAAGGAACTTTTAAGGATCAGAGTCCAGCTCCTGGCGCTGCACAGGACAGCCCAAGGATCACACCATGTGCCTGAGAGTGTTGCCCAAACGCTTCTTGAACTCTGTCAGGCTGGTGCTGTGACTACTTCCTTTGGGAGCCTCTTCCAATGCCCAGCCACCCTCTGGGTGAAGAATTTTGTTATAATATCTGACCTAAACCTCTTCTGACACAACTCCAGCCATTCCATCCTGTCACTGGTCACCAGAGCAAAGAGATTGGTGCCTGCCCCTCCTCTCCCCCTCATGAGGAAGTTGTAGTCTGCAATGAGGTCTCCCCTCAGTCTCCTCCAGACTGAACAGACCAAGTGACCTCAGCTGCTCCTCATATGTATTCCCCTAAGATGCTTCACAGTCTTTGTAGCCCTCCTTTGGACACTCTCTTATAGCTTTGGATGCTTCTTACACTGTGGCACCCAAAACTGCCCCAGCACTGGAGGTGAGGCTGCACCAGGGAAGAGCAGAAGGGACAATCCCCTCCCCTGCCTTGCTGGTGATGCTGTGCCTGGTGCACCCCAGGACACAATTGCCTGTCCTGGCTGCCAGGGCACTCTGTTCAACTTGCCATTGATGAGGACCCCCAGGTCCCTTTCTGTGCCTCTGCTCTCCAGACTCTCATTGCCCGGTCCGTCCTTACATCCAGCGTTGTCCCATCCTGGGTGCAGAACCCAGCACTTCCCCTTGTTAAACCTGGTGATTGCCCAGTCCCCTAAATTTTCAGGTTTTTTCTGCAGGACCTCCCTGTCTCCGAGGGAGCCAACAGCTCCTCACAATTTAGTATCATCAGCAAATTTACTTATTATGCCTTTGAGTCCTGTGTCCAAGTTGAGTTATTCCTCACTTCAAAATTTCTCCTAAAGCCCTGCATGGTACTATCAGGTTACAGGCATCCACTCACGAGTTTACTTTTTTCCCCCTCTTCTTTTAGGGGGACTAAGTTTGCTGCTTCTCAGTTACATTGCATCATCTTCAAGTTCATAGGAAAGTGACAAATACCAGCATGTGAATTTAGGCTATCTGGCCTAAATTCACATGCTGCTTCTTAGAATGGTTTCCTGATAGCAATTATCTACTTCTGCTGAATGTGCTAAATTCCTGGAGTTTTCATTCCACTCAGTTGACATGGATATGAATAAATTCCCATTACCTGCCTTTTCTTCTTGTTCACTACTGTCCTACTTGAGGAATTTTTTTTTCCACCGGTATGTAGGAATATAGTTCATTACTATCCCAGTGTAATTTCATTATAAATCAAACTTTTATCTACTTTTTGCTATTGTTATTAATCTTTCCAGAGTCAACATTACCTGATTTTTGGTAATCCTTGATTTATACTTCCATTTCCTGGCCTTCCAAACATAATTTTCTTTTTTTTTAAATATGTATTTCCTTCCATGCTTTATAAGTTCCTTGTATATATACAAGAACCTACTCTATGTTGACTGTTCTGGCTAGAGGATGTTTTGCAATGAACTTTTACAGTTTTTTGATTCTGCTTGAAAAACAAATCTAAATACATATTTACTTTTTTTTGTTTTTAATGTTATGTTAAATATAGCTTGATGTTATAAAAATGAATTCTCTGTACTCTATCTCCTTGTGAAATGTGCAGTTGTACTTCAAAAGTTCTTTTTCTCAGTGGGCAAACATTCAAAATAAAGTGATACCTTGGAATATTCTGAGCTGTTTCCATTTCACTGGAAAGGAAGCTAATTGGGAGTCTCAGGTGTAGCTGAGCAGCAGCCTCCTTTTGGAGGGGCCCTGTGATGTGCTGCTGAAAGGAAGTGATTTATTATAGTTTTTCATTCCTATACATAGCTATGCACATACTGTAACTGAATAAAAATGCAGTAACAGAATGTACATAGAGTTATTTGAATGTCTGTCCATGTGCATGTATAACTGTGCCTAGTGCACATGCATATTTAGGTTAGTATTTATGTGCACAGTAGCGCATGGAATGCCAAAAATTTGACCTTAGATGTCAGAATTCCAACTGTTTCACTTCAGGCCTTTCCAATTAAACAGCCAGCTGTTATGGGAGACTCTACCTGAGTGTTTGCACCGTTTTTCCACCCCATCCTCTCCCTTGTATTTTCAGAGCTGAGGGAGTGTGCGAAGCACCTGCAGGCAGCTCCTCTTCATTCTACTTTCTTCCTGGCAGTCTTCCTCCTTGTCTCTGTGGTAACCAGTGACAGGACCTGAGGAAATGGCCTGAAGTTGTGTCAGGGGAGGTTTAGGTTAGCTATTGGAATAATGCTCTTCATGCAGATGGTGACTGGAACAGACTCCCCAGGGCTGTGGTCACAGCATCAAACCTGTTCAAGAGGTGTTTAGGAAAATGCCCTCAGGTACATGGTGTGACTCATGGTCCTGTGCAGAGCTGGGAGTTTGATTTGATGAACCTTGTGCATCCCTTCCAGCTCAGCTTAATCTGTGATAATGACAGGCAAGGGAACTCAGGTTTTGTTAGAGTGCATCAGGCATGTGGGATGTGACTCTCCACCCTTTTCTCCAGAAGATAATCCCAGAGAGAATGCTAATTAACATGGAAGAGGGGAAAGTGCTACTACAGCAGGTTTCCTACTTGGAGTATTCACAAAGTATTCACAGTATCATGTCCTTGTTTGATGGTATAAAAATGTCACTTTCATGAAGGTGACTAGGCAAGCTGTGGAGGAACAGTCCTTGGCAATGAGCAAAAATCAAACAGGCAAGCAATAGAGCTGGGCACATTTGTGTGAATTTGCCCCCTGCAGGTCCCACATTCCCTACTCTGCCCATTTCTGTCTCCAGTTCTGCTGCAGGCTCGTCTTCCACAGAGGATGGTTCTACCCCAGTGGAGCCAAGGAACTGGGTGTATTTCTGCTGTCACCCCAACACCAAGCTAAATTCAATTGCACTATACACCCACCCCGAGGGAATTGCAGTTCCTATTTTGATATTTCAAGGACAAGATCCTTGAATAAAGCTTGGCATGGTCATTACCCATTTTGCAGTAGAGGACATCCAGATACTTGCAATGGCATGTTACCATCCCCAGTGTGATGACACACGAGTGGACATGCTGCTTCCAGGGGCAGGGAAAAGACAGTGGGTGGAGTTCTTGGAGAAGCCAAGGGGGCATGTCTGTGGAATGGCAATTAAAAGTTCCTTGTATATGGCAGTAGCAGTTTTGTCCCAAATTGTCTTGGAGTGCAAAAGCCTGAACCAGCAGGAATGGTTAAGCTTAACAGGATGCCAGTAAGACAAACAAAATGTACTGCTTTCATAAGGGTGTTTTTTTAGGACCTGTAAATCCTTTTAAAATTGCAGCATGATCTATATGTGTATATGAGAATATCTCAACTACTTAGAAGTGATAAGGTAGATCAATAACTACATGTTATTCCTGAAGTGTGCTTTACTACTTCTGCAAGTTAAATCTAGTGAGATGGTTTTGCAGATTTGAGCTTTGATCAATATGTTATAAAGATGCATACTTACATCATATATTTGCTTTGCAGCTCCTGGTTGCTAAATCCCCTGTTGCTCCATTCTCCACTTTTTTCTACACCATTGAGAAATCAGGCTTGGTTCTTCAGGGTAAGACCAGAGCATTGCTTGTTTTGCCTTTTCAATTAGTATTTTAGGCAGACTGAATGCAGACAACAACAACTATTATTGAAAATGGGGCTGTTTATACTGAATTAAATAAAACCCCACACATTTAAACATTCTGGTTAACAAGGGGAGCATTCTGCTGAATTCACTGTTTTTTCTTGGATTACACTAAATTAGTTCTTGCATTTTTCCATGGATCTAGAAATGGGCACTGAAATTATTAACCAGGGCTCCCTGTTTTTCTCCAAGGTAAAGTGGAATGGTTTGGGCAACATGGGGTCCTATGGGATAGGTTTCTTCAGGAGAAACATACCCATCTATCATTTATAACCTGTGTTAATGAATGGTTCTTCTTTAGCAAATGGCTTGGCATCAGTAACAGTACAGGAAATGAATATCTGTTTTCTATTTTTGTGTTCATTTTATTGCTAATGCCCAATGGTCTTAAATTATCCTCAAATTCTCTAGGATATGAATTGTTATGCTGAAAAGCTGGATATTAGTACCATGCTGACAGGGAACTAGGTTTCATCATGGTTGTGTCCTGAATCATGTACTTTTAGACACAGCAAAGAGGGAATTTCAACTCTTCCCTTCTTTTCCCATTTATCCCAACAAACATCCTTAATTTTGACAAACTTCATAGATCAATTTTGTTTAGTTGATGTCTTTTGATTTGCAGCCTGGCTTCTTATCACTGCATCAGTTTAACAGACTGAATAAACTAGTCAGTGCCTGTCATTTTCTGTTCAGGGAGGACACTATGATATGCAGCCAGGGCAGTGAGACAAGTGAGTATAGCTGGTTCTCAGTTTCCAGTGATGGAGAATCACTGATCCCATGAGGCACTATGGGCATTTTAAGGGATGTGAACAGTTCTCCCTCTGATTGCACATTTGTCACATCCAAACAGGCTGTATCAGACTAATGACATATTTCTATTTCCTAGTGACTCAATATGCTTACAACTCAGGTGATGCAAAATTTCAGAAAACAAATGAAATTAAAATGTTTTATGGTGCATTTTTGCTTCTATTTGATACAGCTACATAATTGTAATGAGGAGGGAGGTGTCTATACAGCATTTCCTAAGCCTTTGGATATCACTTTCAGTATATTTTTAGATAGCATTTTGGGCACTTGATCTGCTTTATTTGGTACCAGTAATTCTAAAAGTCTGCAGGAACTAGAAACAATTTTTATAGGTTTAAACAGAGGTGACTTCCAAGAGTTGGTCTTGATGTGTTTTGTTTCAGTATGGGGCAGATGATAAGCTACTTTTCTATCTTGGATATCTTGAATTACATAGATGTTTCTGGTCATCATTTTAAAAGGCAGACAATTTCCTGCTCTGTCCTCAGGCACTAATGTAGTGAAACATTGGGAAAGAAAGTTTTCCTATTTCAGAAACAGAGAGAATTTGTTCAGAGACAATATTAATTTTTTCAGCTCTTTTCTGTGAGCCATGAATGTAGCTTTCCCAGGCCTGAACCACACCTTTAAAGAACAAATAGGCCTGGTTACACATAATGATGGAGCAGCACTCTGATAGGAGGATATCACTGGATTAAAAGTGTGACAATTGCTCTTTTCCCTATACCTGTATGTTTCTGGGCTATACATTTAAAACATCATTTGCCATTTTTCTACAAACAGATAAAATACCAGTTTGGATTTCTTTAAGTAATTGATGTCTTCATATCAGGCATTCTTTGTGCATTTTGAAAGGCAATGAGAATGTCTTCTCTGTGTGAGCCTTTTATTACTTTCTGACTACATATTTATGTTTCTATTTTAGATATTTTTCTCCAAGATGGGTAGCAAAGAAGGGTATGGTTCCCCTAATAATGTGCCCCAGACTCTCTTACAGAGACTTGTAGGCACTTACACATGAACCATCTCACTGATTTCATGGTCTCATCCCGCATTCCAGTGATCATTATTTCTGTGGAAACAGGAAGTGAGCAAATCACCAGGAAATGTCTGGTTTGGATAAGATGCAGAAAGCGGCACCAGGCTGCCTTGTTCAAGAGAGGCTAGAGTTTTTCTGAGAGTTGTACTTGGTGCTTCTTTCCAAAGGGAAGCTGGATGCAAGGTAAGATGGCAGTCAGGCACCGAGCCGTGGGCCAGCCTGTGGCTGCTGGAGGGACACCACGCAGCGCTGACCAGTGGGATCTGTCCCCAGCCTGCTCCCAAAGGCACCTCTCCCAGTCAGGCTTTGTAGTTTAATTCCCTTGGTGTCAGGAGGTGAGCACATTGAGGGTGGCTGATGGGAACAAGTGGGTGGATGTGGGAACTGGTGAGAAGCAGCAGCTGGCTGAAGTGCCCAGGATTCTTTCTTTTCACTCAGGGGGTGCCATCCCGGGACCATTAACCGATAGGCCATAAACAAATTGATATCGGAAAATGTGGCTGGAAGCTCCCTGATTAGCGAGGGTGAATGGGGAATGAAAGACAAAGTGAAAGTGTGATTTAACAGTTCCACAAGCAATTTCCATTGCCACCTCTGAGGGATTAGGATGTGTGGAATAGGGTAAAAAAAAAAATAGGAGGAGCTCCCCACTCGCTTTGTTCTGTGGGCTGGAGGATAATAAAACGGCAGGAGAGGCAGTGTGGCTAGTTAGGGATTTCACAGACTGCTATTTGATGCAGTTTAAGGAGCCCTTCTGCTATTGTTGCAGTTAAAATGGGAAGCGGAACTGTTCTCCATTTGCAAAAGTCTCCAGCGTCCTCAGGAAGAGGGCTGAGAGCAAAAGGCTATTAAGATGGTAATGCTGCCCCATTTGGAGGAGTGTATCAAAATCCTCTTTGTCAATGTAAATTGCTGCTCTGTTTCCCTGGTATCTGTGCATCTCATGGCCTCAATGCAAGCACAGAAATTTTTGGAGGAGACCCTAGTGAAGGCAGAACTGCTTCTCTTTTATTGTCAGAGGAGATCTCCAGGCTGCCCAAGAGTCCCTTGGAGAAAACTTCTTTGATTTTGTAAATCTGAAGTGTTCAGGGATGAAGAGAATCCATTTGTGTGCTCACTCTTTTATTTCCACTTCCAGACTAGAGAAATGAAATGTGATGATTGAAAAGCAAGATTGGACAGTCAGAAATGTAGCAAAGAAAAGTCTTCAGCCTCCTTCCTTCATTGCTTCAAATTGCTCTGTGCTATAAGGGGAGGGGACTGCAACCCCAAAAATACCTTCAGTTTGCCTTTACATTGCAATGCAATGTCATGTTATGTTCTGCCAGTGTCATTCTTTGATGAACCTGAATTGTGAGTGCAGAATCCATTCTGAAAGCCAATCTCTATTTTGTAGAGATCTTATACAAAAAGGAAGAAACCTGGATCAAGCACTGCAAAATATTGGAAGTTTTACTGTCAGCTTGTGTTTGCTGTTCTAAGAACTTGCTGCTGCTTCCCTGTTTCAATACCAGTTGAAACAGATTCCCTGTTTCAACCGGTTGCAGGGAGTGAAGTCATACCGTTAAAAAGAAGAGTAAAATTAAAAGAGCTCCAGATCTACTTAATTAAGAGTACAAGTTGTAAGATTATTTTTTCCTTGGCTATGATATAATTTCTGTTTTGATTGGAAATTGCTAGCTGGTAATTCTGTTCTGGGATAACAGAAGAAATTTTCAGCTGCTTTTGCCTAATTGTAGATTCATTGAAATTGAATGTAGCACATACTGGGTTAGGCCAGCTGAACTAGAGGATGCTACTTAGCTTTGTGCACACATATGCGAAAAAGATAGGCTGAATGAAACTGATTTGAAGCTGTATGCTGTGGGTGACCATCCAAGTCTAGCTTTAAAAGCAGCAGTGTTCTGGGGTATAAATACAAGTAGGCAACAAGCCTAGCTGTTACCTACCAACAGCTCAGCTGTTTGTGGAAGTTCCATTCCGTGTTACTTAAGCAAATGCCTTCTGTTACCGAGAGGACACTGCTGCGAAAGGAGTCGGGGACACGGTGGCTGTTTGCCAGCTGAAGAGTCTGTTGGGACTCAATGCTTTAACTAAGTGATTAACATTGCTCTTCATGGAAAAACTCAGAAGCACTGAAAACATAAGGCAAATTATATTAGTGAGCTAGGACGTGCTTTTGAGTAATGATATATTTTCAGTTTCATAGGGTTTAAAGATGGATAGAATTATCCGTTCATCCAAACTGACCGCCCATGTATTATACACGTTTCCTTCAGGTACCTGATAACTTTGTTGCACTGAATCATTTCTTCTAGAAAAGTAATCACTATTACTTGCAGACATAAAGAAATGTGAGTTCCTTGTTTGCCTTGATGGTGTTTTCAAGTTTTAGCTACCTTGCTGCAAAACCCTTGTTCTGTATTCCAGATTAGAATTTGTCTGCCTTCAGCTTTTGGCCTCAGTTTTGTAATGACCTTCAGTGCTAAAAAGAGCAGTGTTGCTGTTAAATGGTTGCCATTTTTCATGAGTGTACTTGGCATAATGATTTATCTTGCTATGTTTTACTCTTCCTTTTTGAAAGGTATAACTGTCTATGAATTTAACCTCAAAATTTCCTGTCTCCTGCTGAGTGGCTTCCCTTGCTACTCAAAGAAAGAACCGAATACCTTGTATTGTTAAAGGGAAGAGTTTGGGGGTTGTGCCATAGGACTGGATAATTAGTTTATTAATCCACCCTTTCTGCTGTCCTCTTTTTCAGTGCACACAACCTGTCTGAACACAAACATGCTCACCTTGCATGTAATGTCCTATTGAGGCAGGTAACTTATTATATGTAGAAACAAAAGAATGTGGCACTTGGAAGAGAGTGTCTTAAGTTCCACAGTAGTAAAGGAAATGATCTAGTAACAGCTAAATCTGGGGAAACCTTGGTACATTATGTTTCATTTGTCACTAAGGTAATGAAAGAGGCTCATTTTGATCTCTAAATAGCATAGGGTCTGGGTTTGTAGTGCAGCATGGCAAACTGTCTCCAAAGTGCTATAACTAATTTCTTTGGCTGAAGCAAGTGAAAAGTGCCTCATTTTATTTTGTAAAGAAACAAGTAGTGAGGTAGAAAAGGAATTCTGAAAGAAAGGGCAGCATTATTTGTATTGTATTGTGTGGGTTTGAACAGTGAAAGACAATGATTTACTGCATCAAAAGCTTTTATTCAATTGAAGAACTGTAACTATAAAGTGACCTTTGTCTGGAGCAACATGGATATAATCTGTAAAATGAAGCAGGGTTGTACTTGATGTGTGAATGGGTGGAAGACAGATTAATGGGAATAGAGTTGTGCATTGCTATTGAGATGGTAAAAGATTTGCAGTGCCACTGGTGATTTCCAAGCCTATTGGAGGGATAAAGATGAACTGATCATTGTTAGGATCTCTGTGGGGTGGAACCGTTTTTGCTGTATTCCCCACAGGACGCTGAAAGTCTCATGCTATTTCTAACAGGTTTGGAATAATGAGAGCAAAGAAGTACTTCAATTTGTAGGTTAAGTCCATCCTGGGAGTGAGGAATGAGAAAAAATAAGACTGCCATCGTCCCAATGCCAGCAACATCACCCATACAGATATAGCTGACATCAATGAAAATGTCCTTTTGTTCAGGCAATTCATGGCATTTTGAGGAGTGGGTTACCAAACCTGGCCCAGGAACGGTGTTTGCTTGGGTGAGGGTGTTCTCATTAGATGGGTTTGTGGGAATTGCTCTACTGCTCTGCAGCAGCACTGCCAAAGCCTTGCTGTCAAATGAAGCACTGCCAAACTCCACAGCTGTCAAATGAAGGAGGGCAGAGAAACAGAGCACAGATGCAAAACCAACTAAAAATGTTTATGATGAGACATGGAAAGAAAACTTTTTAATGATGAAGGAAGACTAGAGGCATCTTGGGTTTAGATCCAGTAGAAACCAAATAAACTGTAATAAAATTAAATGTTTCTCTCTGCAAACATGACCTTTGACATAGTGGCATAGTAGATAGGCAGTAGATTGATAAAGTTTCTGGCCATGCTTGTTCCTGTGAGCTTAACTTGTGTGAGGATATTATGCTGCATAAATCCAGTTTAGGACAATGTTTTGAATTTCCTGCTTATTTCTAAAACTTTGTGTAAAGATACTGAAGATACAGTACTGCTGTCTTGCACTTAAAGCCAAACATGTTCCTTAGTGCTTTACTAGATTGCAACTGGAGTGCTAGCATTTAATTTGTCTGAAGTTGTACTAAATGTAAGACGAAAAAAAGTTTTAGTGCAAGCAGTGTGCCAAATCTGTTCTCATTTATACAAGTGCAAATCAAAACTAATTTCTTTTAATCCAGTGTTGTTAAAACAATGAGCTGAAGAGTGTAAGTCTGTTCCCCTCTTTTCAAGGCTGGCATAGGCTTCCTGGGACAAAATGATCTCACTTCAGAGAAATCTTCTCCTTACCAGGCTCTCTGTAATGAATTCCTGATCAAAGTGGGCTGCTCCCCTGGGTTTTCAGCATAGTGCTAAAGCAAATGGCCTTTTTTCCAAAAGGCTTTTAACATAAGGAGTGTAATTGTCTGTTGATTAGAGGTAGTGTCTGTGATTTGTGACAATATATTGTTCTGGGAACTGAACATTGTCATGGAAGACTAGGACTTTGCTAGTAACTGCCTGGATTTAATGTAGATGTCACATCTTTCAAGCTACAGATTTGTAAAATAAGGTCAAATGTACCTAAAATGGACTTAATTTTCTTAAGTGAACACATTCATGAGTAGGAAGCTAAATAAACTTGTTTTCCAGCCAGAGTAAAGGCTCATGCTTTTCTGTGCAGCTTATGATGGTAAAAGACAGTTAAGTCTCAGTGATTTTTTCTTTTCTCATGTAGGCACAACTAAGTTTCTTTTGCTATCCTCAAAGGTTATGTCTGTACTGGCTTCCCCCACTAACATGTTTGGTGAAGCCATCACTGATGTCATTTGATCTTGTGAAAATATAATTAGCAATAGAAGACTATGACCCAAATTACTTACCCTTTGTAATATATACATCTTTTCTTTAGCTATTCGAATTAATGTATTACTAAAATCTGGTAAAATCCCTAAGTGTTCAGCCTGTTTTCCAAAGAGAAATGCTGGACACTTTATTGTTGCCTCTGCTGAGGAGATCCAAGAGTTACGTACAGTCTAAACTCTGGAAGTCTCCAGAGTGCAAGTCTGTGTAGGCAAGCACACTTGAAAAGCACCTCATCAAAACTAGGAAACTTTGCCTGAGGAGAGGTTTACTAGCTCAGGGATAACACTTTACAAATAGGGCTTCCACTGTTTTTGACCCCAGTGCTGTTTTTCTTTGAAACTTTCTCTCTGTTTTGAGAATTAGCACATCCTGAACAACTTCGTGTATCTCTGCATCTGATGTGTTGACTTGCCCTGGCACAGATATAAATTATCTTCTCATATAATCTTAAATTTATCTTGATAAGATGGAATAGGAATATACAGCACTTTCTTAGAAACAGGCACATGTGATAGACCCTCTCAGCAAACAATGGTTTACTTTAAATGCTTTTTCTCATTACAGTCATGCCCTAAAATTCATAATGTTGGGCTGTTTCTGTAAAGTATTTTTTGCAATGTTCCTTTGAACTTTAGCACTGCTCCTCAGTGTTTATGTTGTAATGACACCAAACCTGGTCATTTGTCATTCAGTTCTGTGAAGACCCCTAAAAAACTTTGGAGATTAAATTTCAGGGCCAGATAGAGTTAAAGAAGCATTACAGAGATAAGAGAAGCCACAAGGTTAGTCAGCAGTTTGCTAGAGTGTGGTGTACCAGCCCAGGCTGTCCCTTGGTTTGCCACCTGAATAACCCTAGAGGGTCTGCCTTAGGGCACATAGGCAAGGCAGCACAAGCCTGCAGGGGTGAAGAGGAAGCAAAGGCAAATGATGCTGCAATTAACAGTTCAACAAAGGATGTTGTTGAAAAGATTTTACTTTAATTGTTCACTGAATCTCATTTTCATGTAAACGTCCAGTTTTTCAACTACACAAACCTTCTGCCATACTCTCCCAATGCTCTATGAAGGTGCACTTCCCAGAAGCAGCAGCTGAGATGGGAGGAGTGACATTTCTAGAAAATGCTGGGGAATATTAGGGTCTGAACAGTCTGAACTGGGTGCTGTGTGCTGTTGTAGAGGCCTCAGCTGAAATATGCCTTACTATTCAGTGGATAGGCTTAGAATAAGCAGACTGAAATCCAAAGTTGTGAACACCAAGTGTTGCATTGGTGAAGATCTTCTGAGTGAATTTAGGGATGGGATGAGATTTTTTCTTAGTAGCATATATAAATATCACATTCCTCCTTCAGACTGCATATGCCTGATGGAGGAATGCAGTCTTGAGACATGACAGGTGGAAACTGCACACCACATCTTTTACTTTTCTTCATGCTACATTTGTGCTGTGAGTGAATTACCCAAAACAAGGTATTGGGCAGCCAGGCACATACATTGCAGCTGTGACTCCTAGCTGTGAGCTAGACCATATCCTGTCTGCTGTGGCATTTGCTGAAGTCCACAGAGGAGCAGAACATCCTGTTTGCTTAGTTTTCTTTTGTCTGCCCCATACCAGCACAGGGAGAATATTACTCTATATCTTTCCTCTTCTGCTCTGAAATTGGATCACAGCACTCATGATTTTGTTCAATAGCTGGAAACGCTGAGGATATCCGATTGCTGAGGTCTCTTATTTTAAACACCACATGCCAGGAAAAGTATGTGGGATCCCACCAGCTTAGCACTGGAGGGTGCAGGATGCATCAACAGGAAAACCAAACAAAACATGAAGTGAAATTCATTTGAAAAGGGAAGGGACTCACAGACCACCAATCAGTAGTGTTTAAACTCTTCATATCTGCACAATAGGCCTTTTATTTTCCTTTGGTTCTTCTCGATATGCAAACTATCTTAAACTGATTTTTAGAGCTGCAGCTGTCACCAAAGGAGTGGGACCTGTAGGTGCTCGTTACCTTTGAAAATCAAGCCAATGTATTTGAATGCAGTAGTAAAAGGCAAAAGCACTAAATCAGGATGGTGAAAGCATAACTTTGATCGTTATGTTATATGATCCTGGCCACCTTCATGTGGGATACAGAGGCAGGGCCTCACACAGAGCACAGCACAGCTCAAAGGTATGTTGTTTCTTCTTTGCCTTTCAGCCTTCCTTCCCCTTCAATTCTGTTGCCTTGCTTCATCACTGCAGTTCTTCCAGCTGAGTAACACTGGATGGAGCTTTATTTGAGTTTAACAGAACTTAGATGAACTTTCATTCATCCAGAATACTTTCTTTTCCTTGAGAAACAAGTTTTTTTAGCCAAGTGGTCCAATTTGGCTAGCAGTACCAAGGATGGGCAGCCCCCTGAGTCACAGTTTGATTTTCATTTGGAAGACTTGTTGTGCCCTAGGAAAGGTTTGTAAGTAATGGATAAAAGTCAGAGCAAGCCCTGATTGCTCTGGTGTAGAATGAACTAAATTCCACTGTCACATCTGAGCACAAAAGGAATAAGGTGTCCCTCAAGCTGGTCCCAGCTGCCTGGACTCAGGAAAGATACCATTTACTGCTCTGTCACTTAAGGGTACAGGGAAACTTAATACACAAACTGAATTTGCAAATTCAAGGCCTCTTCTGGCAGAAGGGATAAGAGAGCTGGCCCACTGAGGGCTGCAGCCAGCAGTGTGGCATTAATTTAGAGGGAAAGCTCATTTAACTGGCCTTCTGTTACTGCTTGCCTCAGACTAGAAACTTTCTCAGTTCGTTGGGTGTCTTTTTTTGTTTTGTTTTGTTTTTGTTTTTCATAGTGCCACATATTGTTGGTAAAATAAGGAAACTTGAAAACAGAGGAAGTAGAGGTAATGTTGATCTTGAAACAGCAGCAATTGAAAAGACCATTCACAGTTTCCTTTAAAACAAAACCAAGGGGTAAGATAATGCTAGCCAGGGCTGGGTGCCCAAGAGAGCATCATAATGAAGCATCCACTGTTATTGTTCAACTCAGTGTTTGTTCTTCATGTGAACAAAAGGAAGGAAGAGCTCTGCTATCAGGCTGGAGAGGAAGGAGTCTTTGTTGCCCTTGGCTACCCTAACTTTAAATGTGAGGAAGCACAGGGCACTGCAACATAACCTTTCTGCAGTATTAGATGAGGAAAATTGATAGTTCAGGAGGTTAAGGGCGGACACTGTTTCTCTAGGCTTCCCTTTCATGACAGCCCCAAATCAGGTATGGCAGTGCTAGTATTTATTTAGGTCACATGAGGTTTTAAAAACCTGGGTTTAAACCCTGGTACTTCTGCTTTGCTGCTTCTCTGCCATTCTTCTTCTGTGTTGTTGCTCACCATAGGAGCAGTAAGAGATGCCGTTTCCTTATTGAATGTGACAGGCACCAGTGTCCTGAGTCTAAAGTTCAGTCGTGTTGCTGAATGTGTCTGCTAGAGACTGAGTCAGGTTTACTGTGTGCTTCTGTTCCTGCTCCGCCCCTGGGTTTGTCTGCTGAAGTGGCACAATTCCTGCTGTCCCTCTCCCCATCTTTCAAGTCATGAGGATGACACACTGTCAGATTAGTGATAAAGTTTACCCTGCTCAGAGCCATTGTTTCAGATTTTCAGATGACTCAGGCAACGGCTGTGTCATCAGCTAACCTCAGGTTACAATTTAAAGATACCCCTGCAATAATGAAATTCTGATTAGCTTGCTGTGTGTTAGTTCTACTCTGGCTTTGTCTAGTCCATATAGTACCTCTGCATACCAAGAAACACTGGAGAAACAGATTTGTATCCCATTAAAGGCAATGCTGTGGTGCTGGGGTGTTTGAAAAATGTAGGTGCATATTTTGATTCTGTTATATAGTGTTCATTCCTTGTATATGATGCTTTGAAATTTCTGGACAGACAATAAAAGCAGCCCACAAATAAATATCAGCTTTGTCTCCTATTCAGGGTGCACCCTTGCATTGATTTCATGTTAATTCAAGGTTACCATGGCCCATGATGTACAAAATGACACTTCCACACATTTATGTGAGAGTCTGTTTCCATAAATCTGAAATCTAATTCTTCTCACAGCAGTATGTTTTGTGAAAGTTCTACCAACATTACTGTAGACAGAGAAAGAACATTACTTAGATAAAATAGCCTTCTTTTGTTTAATGCAAGTGATCTGAGGGCTGGGTGATTTCTCATAGGGAATCATTTGGTAAGAATGCAAAGAGGAGTAGGGAGAATCCCGTGAAACTACTGAGAGGTCAAGTGTAAGAAATGTTCTTTAAGGTGTCATAGTAAGTCAACTGTATACCATTAAAGGCAGGAGAATTAGCTATTTGAGGCTCAGATTAGATATTTGAGGTATGATCGGTTTGTGTGTAAAAGCATGTTAGATACAGGAAGAAATAAATACAATATTGCATTGTTGGTATTGTGGCTCTGAAAACCCACTAAGTTCAACACAAAAAAATGGAAAAAAGGCTCTGAATGTCCTGAGAAATTAAATTAAGAAATAAAATTAATTCAAACCACTCACCAAAGTAGCCTTCTAAAAACAGGTTGGTTTTCATTTCACATAATAGATATGAAAGCTCAGTAAAATGCTGAAAATCCAGATGGGCCAGTGGGGGAATGATTCTGCCTGTACCTAGTTTTCTTATGTTACTGGCATCTTGAAGTGTGGAGGTTCTTTAAAGAAAAAAATTCCAAGATTAGATTTAGCACATTTTAGTCAGGGCACAGCAAGTATACTCAGTTTACAAATACAAATGTTTTGTGTTTGTTTTCCTAATTACTATCCCTAGAAATTATTTGTTTCTTAAAAGCTAAAAGGAATTCTTTCCTTCTCACATATCATCATGAGTGGTTTTAATAGAATAAATTGTGTCTTTGCCAGTTTAAACAGTTGTCTTCAGTTAGGCCAGTCATGGTGGCTTATGTATACAGTTACAGTTTTTGTACTTGGGTGTTAAAATACATCTGAAGAGGCATGGAAGAAATAAAATTTACTTAGGTTTTTTGTGAACTCTTTTCTGAACAGAACTAGCAAGGCTGAGTAAATAACTAACATTCATTAGTGTGGCTGAAGACGATAGATGAGCTCCTGAGTACTGTCAGGGAACAACTATTTTCGATTAAAGGTGCTGGTTTGGTGCATCTATAATTAGAACTGCCTAGCGCTGTGGAAAGGGTTTCCTCTCCCTCTTAGAGGGCTTGGCATCTCCTTTGGGGTGGAACTAGAGCATTTGTCTGAAAGTCTTCTTGGGTAAAGTACAACCCTATGACTTTCTTTATATAAAGTGTTTTTATGACCATCCATATCTATCTATAATAATTTCCACTTGCAGAGGATGTAAAAACCATGTAGCCGATTCAAGAGGATTTGAAGCCTTCTATCAAAGCCGTGCCTGATGGAATTGCTTTCTGTTGGAGCAGTATCATTGACAGACTTAATCAGTGGTTTTAATTCAGAGTAAGGGTCCCATTATAATAGATATGAGGGGTGGCAGTGGATAAGGCCATGATCTAACTGGAAAGAAGAGGAGGATCATGGTCAGTGGAGCTCTGTGTTGCACTCCAGCAGTACATGTCTTGCAGGTCATTAGTGGCCAGGGATAGGCTAAGCTGTTGCATGGCTTCCTCCACAGCTTTTTCCTTGGAACCAGCCTTAGCCTAAGGCTGCCTTTACTGCCTAGGGTTAGGGGTTAGGGTTCCCCTTCCCACTGCCTCACCTTTATACCTGTTTGGACGGGGAAAGCAAATGCAATGCTATTTTACAACACAAATCAAAAGACAGCACTTTGATACAATGAAATTTGGTATGATTTCTTCCTTTTCCTTGGATGGAGACTTACTGAACCCTAGACATGAGGAGAGAGGTGCAGTCCTTACGTGCATCCTCTAATAAATTTCCTCACCAATGGATTAGGCTTGGTAACAGAACTGTTTGCTGTAGGAGAAGGCTGAATCCTGCCTGTGCACAGATAGAAGCCTTTTATAAAAGAATCCTGTTAAAAAGAGTAAACCTGTTACCGGGAAAAATCAAGTTAACTGGTCTGACAAGAGGAACAAGAACAGATGACACAGCATTAGCGAAAAACTGTTTTTTAAAGAAGCAAAATGGTTTTGTTTCCACAAGCTAGCAAAAGGGATATTGGTTGCTGCAGCAGGAATATAATAGCATCAGATTCTCCAGCCTGGTTGTTTATTTGTAGGGATATGTTCAGTGAACATTTCAAGCACTCCAGGAAGAAAAGAGAGACTGAGGACTTAGCTATGTTTTATTAACATTTTCTTTCCAAAAGAAATCAAACTGAAGAAGACAACTGAAGATAAATCCTGATTTCACTTTATTATTCGTTGTTGAGATATGCATTTATCAGAAGAAATGAGAAACAGATTACACCAGCAAACACATCTGGCCTTAGACTGGCCTTCAAATCATGCAAAAAGAAGCACAAAATATGGAGTTGTTTACAGCCAGGCACTTAAAATCCCACACAGCTGCAAGGGTGAGGGGCAGCAGAATAAACTCTCAAGACAAGCTGACAACAGCTCCACTGCCGGGGTGCCCCTTTGCAGACGAGACAACAACAGATGAAGAAATCTTGAGAATGACCCAGAGCAGTGCTCATTAGTGAATGAAGCACAGGCAGGAAATGGGACAAGATTTCTTTTGTCATAGTTTTTCACCCAGCTGTCTGCCTGTCCCACAGCCACCCACATGCAATCAAATATAGTCATAGTCAACTTCCAGAAAAGGTATACAAATAAAACCTCCAGTGATTGCATACAGACTCCTTCCAAGTTACATTTGCCCCATTAGCAAGGAATGAAAAATTACTGGGTTTAATCCAGGCACGTTTATCATTGCAATTGAAACTTATTAGGAGGGGTTGTATTTAGGTAAATCTGATAGAACTATGTGATTCCTCTTACTAGTGTCATCTGGACATCTGTTTCTCTATATCTACTATCTATTATTGATTTACTAACACTTTTACTACTTCTATTTTGTTTCCTTCTTAGGGCAAAGCTGTGATTTTTACTTTATACTCTCTTTATAAACCCTCTTTGTGTTAAACAGATGTGTGCAATACCCAAAAAGGAGAGCATTAACAAGCAGAGAAAAACATTTCTGGACTTCTGAAATGGAACCTGTGGAATCAAATGCTATTTTGTGATTTTTTAAGTTATCATAATGACATTGAGACTCCAGCTTCTTTGGGACCTTTTTTTTTTTTGCAAGTACAGCTCACTTAACATTTTGCTCATAGGCTACAAAAAACATTTAATTTTTCTTATGGATTGAATACAGTTTTTTATCTATATTTTTCAGCTGGAGTTAAATAACAGAAGTCTGTGACAGAGATTTCTGTAACTCTTGTTTTTCCAAATGGTAGCCATCCTGTTGCTCTCCACCAGGAGCCACCTGTCTGTAGGGTACTCTGAGTAGTTACATTCTACTCCAGTGCTGTTCCTTGTGCCTTTGTGTTTGGCTTTGCTGCTCAGCTGCAGTGGCCATTTTTAAATGGAGCAGTTGTCTATGAGCTGTTCATGAGTGTCTTCTAAGTGGAGACCTTGAACACACCAGCACTGAGATTGAGCATCAGTAAAAATGAGTGTCATATTTGTAGTCTATAGCAATTATTTGAAAATCATGGATTCATGCAGTCTTGAGCCATCCAGCATGTAGAGTTCCAGAGTGGCACTAGGCAGAGAATTCAAGCTAGCATTAAAAAAAAAAAAAAAAAGCCCAGCCCCTTCCCACCCAAAATTGTCAGCACTGATACAAGACAACTCTCTCTAGTGTCAGCACCTCTATTTAGAAATTTTGAATCAGTCTATGTGAGTATCATGGCATTCTTTCACACTCTAAAGTATCTACAAGGAGCTGATCTGAGACCAACTTATTCCACCCTAGCTAGCAGAGAGACCTGAGATACAAAAGGGTCATAATTGCCTATCGAAGTGATTTTATGTTAAACAGGGAGGGGCTGCTGCCAGCTATCAGGACAGTCTTTGAGGCATCTGGTTTGTTGCTTTTGGAGTCCCATTAATATCTCTTCTGTGCTGTTACAATGGTAATGGTAGCTATCAGACATTACTGCATCTCCTCTTACCACTGTGTCTTGGTGCAGTATCACTAGAGCTTTTAGTTGTGTATTTTTCTCCCTACATCTCTCATTTCTCATCTTTATTTGAATCACAGTCTTGTTCAGCAGGTCAGCTAATGGAGAGCAGATTTTTTTACGTATTCTGGTTCTTTTTTCCCTTTTCCCTCTATTTATATAACACACAATTTGTAATCTTTTTTAAACCAAAGAAGAGAGAAGTCTTGAGTTCATCTAGATTAAAATCAGCTGCAGCCTATTAATGGACTCAGCCCAAGACTGAGACTTTAGGAAACAAAAACACTGGACTAAATTATACTGAACTGGCCTCTGTCTCCTGGTGAGGGGATTCATATAGCAAGAGGAAAGGGGAAAAGGGGGGGTAAAGGGAGAGGATCTCCATGTGGTTTTAATTCATTTTGATTCTCTTCCTGAAGCTAATTTACCCAACACAAAGGCTCTGTAGTGGGCAGCCAGCTTTTTAGAAGTTTGGCTTTCACTGATAAACAGCTCAGTTCCTGTTCTGAAGGTCCGAGATAGCTCAGACCTGTGTGTAATCAGCCAAAGTTTAATGTGAGTATTTTGGTACAGGGTATTTCAATTACATATTAGAGTCCTTTCATCATCTGTCAGAGTGTATCCTGAAGACTCTCAGATAATTGATCTAACTCCTCCATTCAGTCTGTCCCCAGAAACAGACAGTGAATTGTCTCATTGAAGAATCAGAATAGCAGACACATGCAAGTCAGGCCAAAAGTGCTTCCACTGGCATGGCACTCACAGAAGGCAGTTCTCAGCTTCTTCTGGGCATAGGAGCCTTTGCCACTGAAGTAGCAATGTACTGGTCTCTGCTAAAGGGAAAATACTCATTGCTTCTATTCATTCCCTCTGACATTGAATCTTTTTTATTGCATTCTTGGTCCCATTACTGTGTAGTCCTCTGGCAACATGCAAGAAATTATGTCTTTGCCCTAAAAAAGCCAGACAGTGGGTGGAGAAGTGAAGCAAGCAGTAAATCATTAGCTGGAAATTGCTTGATTAATTATGTTAGGCTCAGACTGTCTTTGGTTACAGTTTTCATGTATTTAGTGACAATAACTTGTAATCTAAACAAACTAGAAGGCAAATGGGGAGATTAATGAAGGGACTGAGATGGAGAAGGGAGTGGAACTGGGCCTTGTAAGGAAGGGTTGACTTGAGACAATAGCTGTGCATGTATGGCTTCCCAGTGCTTCAGTCCCATGTGCAAATATTTGTTATGGGAAATGAGTAAAAGCATGGCCCAAATCTATCACTGCCTAATAAGCCTCAACAATCAGCACTAGTTGTTCACTGCTCTATTAATGTGTCCTAGGAATGAGTAACATCAAAGCAAATACAGTTTTAAGATTAAGATCTGGGGATATCTGGCTTCAACTGCTAATTCTTGCTGGTTTTGTGTAATAATGGACAAAAGAATTTCACCATGTCTCCTGTTTTCAGTCTTCTAATTTACAGAGATGCTGAAATGTTCAGCATTATGTGAAGGACACTCCATTTCTACAGTGATTCATTCTGTATACATATAATGCAGTTACTGTGTAGTTGTCCAGGAAGCCTTGTATATCCTTATCTGGGCAAGTTTTTCCAAAGTGAATTTTGCATTTTCATGTCTTTCCTGCTTTATGAGTCAGTTCAAGCAAAGGTCTAAATGCAGAGAGAATCCCTTCTACTTTGCTTGACAAATAATTTCTCACATTTATAACAGGTCATCTGGAGACTAGGCTGAGCAGGACATGGTCTTTCCATGGGATTCTCCTGTAGTTCTTCCTTCTCCTAAGCACATGCTGTACCTCTCCCATCAGCACCCAATTCACCTCCTGTGTGCCACAGTGCTCTGTAAACAGGCCAGAGCTGCTGCAAAGCTTTCAGGAATTAGACTGGGTTTTTTAAGGATAAATCAAGTTTGAATTGATGTACTGGAAATTTTCTTAGCATTTCCTGCCTGTATTTCTTCTTTCCAAAACTTTTAAGGCATGATGTAGCTGAAATAAAGAAACCTGAAGGCTTTTGGATACTGTAAGGTATTTCACTTTTTCCCTTGGCCTTCCTCAAATGCTGCTGGAAGCAAATTAGTTTGCTGTCCTTTTTGATTACTTTGTTTAGTTCTTCTGCTTTTATTCTGTCAGTAAGTCTGTTATTTGTCTAATGCTCAGACAAATTACTTTCTCCTCTCACCCCAACCTGTTAGATATGGATGACTCCAACAGAAGTGGTTGAAACCTTATTTAGAAATAACTGGAAGTAATTAGGCATCTAGGACTTGGCCAGAGATTTATTTTAAGGCTCAAAGTAATCTAATAGTATTCTGAGAGAGTAAACTTAATTTTGGATGGCTTTGGATTACTTTTGTAAGAAGAAACCTGGTTTTGGTATTCTTTACACACACACTCACACACACACCCCAACAAAAAGTAAAATAAACAGTTTTATGCTTTTACTATTCCACAGCTAGCAAATTACCAAAGAAACAGTTACAGTAGTTCAATATAGTAAAAATTGTGTGAGTAACATTGGCTTACTGTAAGCTACACATGCTAGGATATGCTTCCTCTCTTGACAAAGGTACCATATTCATCCCCAACACTTTTAGAAGCAGAGCTGCATTTCTTATTGCCCTAATCTCCACATTTATGGCATCTGTTCCCATGATTCCCTTTGTCTTGTGAGGTCCAGACCCTGCACAGCCTGTGTCTTTTTGTAGTCTTTTGTTTTTAGTAATTACTAAACAAAGCAGTATTTAACTGTAGCTTTATTTAGGTTGAAAGGAAATGCAGTGCTAGAGTGACCAGTTTCAATAGGTTTTACCCCAAGACAAAAATCATAGTATTTTCCTTTCATTGGTTCCAACCTGAAGAAACCAGATAGTTCAAACAAAAAACTTATGAGAAGGATGGGGTTCAGTCATTTCAAGGCATCATGCTATAACATAATTTTGAGAACCTATTTTAGTGTGTTTGCAGACTTGCCCTACTTATATTACTTACTCTTGATTCCTAACATAAAAGTTGTCATCTCAACCATAAAGCTAGAAATGCACTTTTGAAAAAGAGAGGGAAAAATTGAGAGCACAATATTCAGTTACCATTAAAAAAGTTTTGTCTTGATATTCTACTCTGACTCTGTCCAATTAGAACCTTTGCTGTCCTAAAAAATGGTGTAGTTGGTGTAGTTGATCCTGGAGGTTCCCAGGGATCTGGCACAGCAGAAGAGATGTGTTACTACCAGGCTGAGCTCTAGTCACCTGTGCACTGTGAAGGGCCTGCAATACTTGCTGACATTTTACCTGGAGAGAGGAAATATCTCAAACTTTTTTCAGTTTTCAACTACATAAAATTCTCTGCATAAGGGGAGAAAATGGAGAGAGAGGGAGAGACATCCTGCTTTCACGTTCTTCTCATGGTCCTGTAGCTGGCTGCACAAGCGCGTGGGCAGCCGCACGTGCCAAGGCACCCAGAGCTCTTGTGCAGAGCAGCACACGTGCACTTACGTGACTCAGACTGTTTCACTCCTCTGCTCTGGTGGCTGCCACGGGACAGGAAGAAGGGCCCACTGGGAAGGTTTATTTTAAGAAGTTGCTGTATGGTTTTGGTTCCTTTTGGCCGCAGTGTTCATTGTAAGCATCGAGCAAGAAAGCAAGAGCTTTCTTGGGGACGCTCTGTACGAGCTGTGTGGCTGTCATTGTTTCTTCTTTGCCCTCTGCTCCAAACTTAGTGTGGTTTCAGAGTACTCTGCTGATGTGTCAGGTCAAGCTCCTTGGTTTCCACTTCTCAGATAACCAGTCGTTCACCCTGGCAGCTGTCAAACTGTTCAACTTTCCTTAAAGCTATTCCTACTAGTGTAACAGCCTGCCAGTATTTTACCATAAACAGATATTCTTTGGGGATCTCTGCATCTGTGGTAATCTGAGGAAGCTATGGGCAGAAGCTGCTATACAAGGTGTACATGTGCTCACAGTCTGAAACTTCACTTAAGAATAAAAGGCAGAATAATATACATATGCATCCTGTAATATGATTAGGGTTTTAAAGAGATTCCATTTGGAGGATATTTTTAGTTATTGCCATACTTTGCCTGGGATGCTTTCTAATAGTTTCTGAAATTAGATGGCTTTATTATTTAGAGAGCTCCAAGAAATAAAATTGTTCTTGGCTTAGGAGTTTTGCTGCTGGTTTCTCTAGCAGCTGTTGAAGAACAGCCCACGAGTTCTTCCTTATCACTTCTGCCTGTTGGTGAACAATGGATTTGGAGCTCTTTCATTTTCCTTTTAGAGTGTTGGGGAACATTGCCATACAGCCTAAAGCATAATGGTGGAGGAAGAATGAAGTTATTTGCTTTGGTCATCATCAGTTTTTAACAAAACTAAGACGGCTCAGTCTAGTGCATTTTCCATTAACTGGGTGTACTGTACATTGCTTTCAAGATTTTTGTGCTGGGCAGCACTTTGTAGATCTTTGGTACACTCAGACTTCCAAGCAATATAGACTTCCCAGTGCAGGTCAAATTCTCTTACACTTTCTGTCTTCTTTCGTGCAGCACTTTCCACAAAAGTATTCCAATAGTATCAGGCTATTTGCTTATTTTCCTGAATTACTAGTTCTAAAACCTCTTTCTCATACTGATCAGAGAGAAACAGTCTAGTCAATAAAAGCAGAAATTGGAGAATAGTTGACTGTTTTGAGTAGAGCTCTGAGAATCCAGTCATGCTGGTTTTCTGGGTCTACTTAGCATTTTGCTTTGATGCTGTATGTCCTGTACCTTCACCCTGTGAAGGGTGAATACAAAAGTAGAATGTTGGTGCTAGTCCAAAACTTTGTTTATCATTCGTTACCTGAATTTCAGTGCCTGAGGTTCCACAAAAGAAGTTTTCTTTTGAGGTTTTTTGCTTTGATTTGGGTTGAATCTATCCAGAAAATGTCTTGTGGCATATTAGTTGAATTTTTGCAGGTTTTTTTTATCCATCAGGAAATAAATTTCCTGAAGTTCTGAGCCAGTGGAAGAAGGTGAAATAAGATAGAAGATGGTCATGTAGACAACTTCATGTTTGTTCAGAGGATTAGTCTTCAGATTTTTGCCAAGTTTCATATAAAAGTTTGGTCTGGCTCTGATGTAATTCAGAGTGATCCATCTGCTTCCCACTGTCTCCCAAGAGGGTGAATCACGCTGTATATCTCCAAGATAAACTATCAACATACACTGACAGAGGTGTCATTCAGGTAAAGAATGATAAACAAATTACACTAGAAAACATACTGTCCTGAGGTCAAACATTTCCCTGTGTGACAGCTAGCAAATTACATGGAAATGTCCTTTACCTGTTCTAGATTGTCTGTTTTGTATTTCCTCTGCCTAGAAAAATATGAGACTGAGAAGCAGACAAGAATAAGTTTCTTTCCTGATATTGAGCACCATAGTTGGGAAGGTTGTTTTCTTCTTCCTGCTAAGTCCCCTGGGCATGTGGTTTTTTTCCTCAAACATTGCTTGGCAGTATGAGCAGGAAGAGATGGTTCTGTTTGGGATAAAACCTTATTTATTTCCCCCCCCCCACCCCCCAATTTCTTTTTTTTTTTTTTTTTTTAATACTAGACTAGACAACTATGTCATTTGAAGAATAAAAATAAATTTTCTATTTCTATATCTTCCCAACCTTTTATCTACTGATTTGGCTGATTTGCAGCCCTTCTTTCCCTCTCTCCTTGCTGATAACTAATGGATTTGGTATTAATCCAACCTTTCAGTGCACACACCACCATGCCAAGGAGAGTGTGTGCAGCTATTCTGTCTGCTTTGGAAGCCTACAGATGCAGCCAGAGCTAGAACAATTCCTGTATTGATCCCACACTTGTCAGTTAATCCGTCATAAGGCATGGGAATCCTAGCCCTACCCACATCTGCCTGCATAACTGCAGGGGGAAAACCAATTCTCTGAAGCTCTCACCAGGAAACAAGAAAGCAAAGAGAAATGGGAGCTTGCTGGGAGAGAGGGTTGTAAGCTGCTGGGCCAGAGGGCCATGAGATTGCCTACCTGCTCCACCCTTCCCCCTGACTCCTTTTCATCCTCCTGCAGGTCAGCAGGATCAGGTTTATGTTAGTGAACCATGAAGCTTATCAAATAAATGTTGCAGCAGCAGGTGTTTTGCTCTCTCCACAGGCCAAGTCTAACAAGGTTGATATTGTGTCTTTGGCCAAAGTAATGCAGTAATTACTTTTCTGGGCTTGGAACGCCCAAGAGATTTCTGGGAACTAGTTAGAAAAACAAACCTTGCTAAGAGTAGGGGATTTTTAAAAAGGAACAGTGGTGCTCTCTGTGCCAGAAGGAGAGGACAGGCATTTTGAGTGCAGCATCCAGCGTGGTGCCCCATCTCCTCATAGACTGCTCATGTTACAGGGGCCTGGAATAGAGGCAAAGTGCCTGACTTTGGTTGTTCACGTTGGGATGGGCAGCTTATTTTGGCCCACAGTGGCATGTGGAAAGGCAGCTGCTTCCTTTAAAGTCATTAATGTGCACTGTAAGAGTTGCATAGCATGCCATTCCCACTGCTGTCTGTTTCTTGCTTTGTGCATTTCCCTTGTAAGCTCTGAACACAGGTACTGAGTTACAGCACATGCTGCAGCCTAATTACCCGAGAGGAAGGATGAGATCTCACAGCACAGCTCTGCTGTGCCCTGCCCCTTTCTCTCATATAGTCCCTCTCTGGCCAGGGAGGAGAAAGTTAAAACAGGTCTGTACAGAGATGACATTTAAAAGCAGCAATCTCCATCATTCTTTTTGAAAGAGCACTGATCATTTAGGCCAAAGCTTTTTCCCTGCAGCTGATTATTATATATGATAATGTTACCATAATGTCATTTCAACCAACTTAAGTAATTGCAAAAATGGCCTGAGCTACTGGAAATTTCTTCTGTTGCTGTGTGGTTGTCCAGGAGACCAGAATTTGAAAGTGAGAAGAGGAAGAAAGCAAAACTGATTAGACATTCATAGGGTTGCACATTAGACTTGAAGCTGGTATATTAAAAAAATTACATTTTTTATATAGAGAACCTATAAAAGTCTTACTACCTAGAAATAATTCTATAGGCACCCTTCTGCGCTGTTGAACCATGCTACAAAGCAATGCCTTTGTAGTAATGAATGAATTTTCCCAAGCTAGGAAAATTAGCATTTCATGAATATATCTGGCAATGCTTTTCCCTCCCCACTGTTTATGTGAAGCAGTGTTTTTACATACCACCTTGTATTCTGAAGACCTGATGCTCTGGTGGTGGTCCAAAGGTACCACACCATTCTCTCAGTGTTCTCAGGAGCTCAGCAGCTCCCTGCTGAGCCTCTTTGCCCTGGGTGCGTTGTGCTGGGCGCAGGGGAGCGAGTGAGCTGTGACCCCTGCTGGGAATGCCACGGCCCCAGTGCTGGATGGGGCAGGAATGCCGCGCACTCGGAGGCCGTTGCTGTGGGTGGGTGGGACACCTGCTTCCTCAAGGTGTTCACTGACTTTCCATAAACACTGAGTTTATGCAGCAGGCAGTGGGACTGCTGGAAGGGAAAGCAATGGAATTTGCCTCAGCATTATTGCATTTAGGGCAAACCTTGTCTGCTCTTGAAAAATGGCACCAGGGCTCCTTCCACAGCAATTTCCCCATTACAAATGCAATACATATCAGCCAAAGGTCATCAGGCAGGTTATGTATGACCTAAGGTTATGGATGATCTCTATAAGCACCTAGATGGCGCTTATAGAGATCTCTACTTCAATTTGAGACAGACTTGCATGATATAGACCATTTTTTAACACGGTCCTTTAATTTGATTTTTTATATACATTGTTGGAACAGTTGTTAAGCATTTGGAAGAGCACATGAATCAGCTTAACTAGGACTGACCTTTTCATCATGAACTCTGGAAACATTCAGGAATGATGTCTGAAAATTGTCATTTGGAGGAAGCGTTGCTACAGAATTTGGCCTACCAGCCTATCTGAAGTATCAGATTCTGAGGAAAGATGAAACCCATATATTTATTTTTCTATAGAAAGCAAAGACCAACTATGGCCAACTCTAATAAATCTCCAGTGGACAGAAGTGGGTCAGCAAGAAGCCGTTCAGGACTGAGCTGTATGGCAATGTTAAAGAGATCACGTTAGGATTGGCGTTGCAGTGCCAGAGCTATGTATGAGAACTTCACACGTGACTTATCAGTGTTCACCTGAGTGTAACCAGACATGAACCAGAATATATTTGCTATTAATATTGCAGCTGGGATGTTTTTTTCTTTACTTTTGTGATTAGAATGTGCCAGCTGTGTGCATGTGTGTCTTCTGGCAGTGGAGGGATGACAGTGCTTACAGTTTCCATATGAAAGCAAGAGCATGCCTTCTCTAGGCCCAAAACATTTACAAAAGTACTTCATAAAGCTTAAGAAATAATGACAAAGAGGAAAATAAGTGGCAGTGGATTAGACCAAGGTATTTTATGTACTGTGATGTTTTGTATAGTCATCTAGAAAGAAATGGAAAAGAGCTTTTGAAGATCATTGATTGGAAACAATCTTTATTACCGATCAAGTTCACCTTTGTGAAAAAAAGATGGTTATTTAAATATTAGGCATCTTTTGCTCCCATGGCACAAAACTGATTCAAAGACTTGCTCTGATAGATAAACTGTTAAATGGCTTGTTAGATTAGATAAGGGAATTGGAATGTATTTGATGTTAAAATTACATCCCTAATATGAAATCTCTCCTCATCTAGCAACTAGAAGAATATATAACCTGAGAATAGGAGGTCAACTGCATGTTGTGTAGTTTTCTGAAGGCTGGGGATTGATTTGGACATTACTTTTGTATTTACTACTTTTTATCCCCAGTGGAAAAAAATGTTTGCTATACGGAGATGAAAATGTGTTGCAGTTTTCAGGTATTGGTAATGGACACCAGAGTTCTCACCTGAGAGTCAGTTTACATTAAGATCTGGGCTACATCAGAAAGAGGAAAAAAGGACTGCTAACCAACCTAAGAGAGTTATATCACTCCATTCTTTAATGGGCCAGATTATTCCTGGCCTATTACTGTAGAAGTTGTCAACATGAATGGAATTACAGAGACCCCTGCAAAGACTCTCCTCTAATATAAAATACCTGATATTGTCCTTTTTTGTCAGATTCCCAAAACAAGGTAATGATGCCACTTACTTGACAAGGAGGCTAAATGCACATCTACCACTGATATTAACTAATTAATTGTTTTTTCCTTGATTAAGAGGTTCTATTACTCCATGACCCAGAATTATAAACTTATTTTTTTCTGTAGCCCATTTCCATTCATGGCTTATGGTCAAAACAGGAGTTTAAATCTCCATAATTAATCTTAAGCCCTTAATACACCATGTGATTTCTGACCCAACAAGGACTTGGATCTTACAGTAACATATGCAGCAACAAAGTGATATCAGACTTCCTGTTTCTTGTCTGAGCCTGCAAAGAGCCACTATGGATGCATGTCGACACAATGCCATTGCCATTGCTGAAGATGCTATCAGTGATTCCAGTGGGACTCCTCAAAATCAGAATGAAACATAGTCTTCTTCCTTGAACTGTTGATTAATTGATCATGAGAATGAAAAGGTTGTAGTTGCAATTTGGCTTTTCATTGTGTTTTCTAAGCCTGTGGTGAGTAATCATAAACACTGACAGGTTACTAGCATGGTGTGTGCACGTATTTTGTATTTGGGAGCCAGTCCTGACATGACTGGAAGTATGCTTAAAGGCTGCCTGAGCAGAGTTTCTCTTCTTCTGGGCAGCATTGTATTTTGAGCTTTTAAGCATCATTTGAGCGCTCAGTGTTGTTTGTCATATCCATCCCAACTCTTTTGCATGGGCAATTTTTTTTTTTTGTGAGATGCTTTCAATTAAAAAGGCATATAGTCAGCCCTTGAAAAGTTTAGCATGAACTAATTTCAAGTGCTCATCTATTCCAAAAAGTGAGTCTGAAGCAGTAGTTGGAGGCTCTTACTGAAACATGAAGATAGGAACTCTCAGAAGAATCCACTGGGGAGCCTCTCTTGAGCAACTGCCCGTGCAGAATTGCTTCTTGTCATCCCCAAGATAACTGGTTACCACTGTCATTTCAAGTCTCTGGAGACAGTGAGACAAATTTTAGGAAACATATCCGACAGAAAATACTCAGGCTTTTATAGGTTAGTCTGAGTAGCCTTGGGAATGCACACGAAACTATTCGGTGCTTGCTGTGAACAGTGGGAGACTCAGTCTGACTTTTAAAAATTCAAATAAAATTTAAGACAGTTCTAACTGGAATGCAGAGAATTTTCCTGTTGATTTTTGGGACTGTGAGCCGTCTTATAAATGGTTCAAGCAGTTAATACTAAAAATAATAGGAGTTGTGAGGTCCATTCCATGGGAAATATATGACGTTTGTAGTTTCAGCAGGAAGACCGGTGTGCCTAGAAATCATAGACTCCAATTTTCCATGTTAAGCCATTGAATTTGTCTAATTTCCCCTCTTTCTGAAGTTATCTTGCTCAAAAGTCCTCCTTTAGTCCATTTTTCCTTACACAAAATTTCTCTGTGCTAGTTTCTGAGGAACTGGCAAGAGTATTAAAATATATGTATCTATATATAAATACCTGCATTTTTTACACACGTAAATAAAAAATTCCTTCTCTTCTTTGGAATAGTGGTCTTAGGCAACTGTTAAGATTCCTATTTCCCAATCATTTAATACAGTGGAAGTTTAATCAAGGGATATCAAAGAATATATCTTTGGCCAGGGAAAAATAGTTTGGCAAAGAAAAGGTAGGAATGTTAGAGATAGGAGGCTTTTTTAATATGTTTCCATGAGAAAGGACAGAAAGAAAACAAATGCAAAAGAAGACTAAAGGAAAGAAAAGAATCGTAAGGCTGAAAAAATTAAAGGACAGTGCCCAAACTGAAGAGCCATTGAGGAGAAAGAATCATTTAAGAACTCCAAAGGGTGGGGAATGGAAAACTGAAATTAGGAAGGGACATTTTAAAAAGCCTAAAGCTTTGTCCATGCTGCCAGCAAATCTATTTTGCTCAATTTTGGCTAAGCTGGATAAACATTTTTTCTGGCATGTATAGGTGGTTGCCCAAATTTGTTTGTTACAAGTAGGTTGGAACAAGCCTCCCAAAAATGTTTTTGCCTAGTCTCGTGAATTATGCTAACTCATATTTTTACTTTGAGTCAAAAAAAATTTGGCCCCACAGAGGCCAGCCAAACACCAAGGCGGCTCAGACAGTTGGATTTCACAGCTGTTTTTACATTCTGTGGTTTAAGCTGTGGGGATGTGGCTTAACTGCAACATCCCGCCAGATCTCCGAGGGAAGGAGCACCCCAAGGTAGTGTTCTCCAGCTCTGCCAAACATCATCAGCATAAGCAAGGGAGCCCTCAATGCTCCTGATGTCTGTAGGATAAAGTTACAACAAAATGCCTGCAGAAGACTGTAACACAAAGAAACCAAAGACACACGCAGTCACTGTGAATGTGTCTGCTCTACGCAGCAGGGGTTGGCTCTGCTTTGTACAACTGCAGTGGGGCTGGGGCTCAAGGTGGGTCATAATCCTGCTTGAAGAGGGAAGAAAAGTGGCTGAATGCTGCCTTTGCCTTCAGTTTCACAAAGGTTTGTTTCTCACTCAGAGTGGCTCTGAGTGCTGTGTCTTCCTAAGGGAACCATTCTGAGTGAGGGTCAGCAGATACAGATGTTTGACTGCGACCACCCACCTGAGACCATAGCCAGGCTTCAGGTTGTAGTAATGCTGATCTCTCATCTCCTGGTCATCAACAGATGTCCAAACCTAGGCCAACATCTGTATCACTTCTGGTACTCATCAAACCCCTCAGTGAGTTGTCTATGGGAGCTAAGTAATCTGTTTGCTTTGTACATGTTGATTAGCCTTTTCCCACCTTTGCTGCCTGAACTGATTTCTTCTGGACTAAGATGAGCACTAGTGTGAGGGAATGAGGTAGGGCTGGGTGAAAGAGAGATGGAGGACATGCAAAGTGAGATGGGGTCATGTCTTCTGTTACCCATTCACAGTTAGAGCAATTTGGCTCCAGTATCAAACCATGTGGGACAATGAAGTAAAGCTACTTGTTTCAGGACAGCTGCAGGTGCTGCATTGCAGTGATCAAAAAGACTAATAGCAGAATCCCAACAAAGCTGTATGTTTCCTCTTTTTCCTATGAAATAAGCAACTTTGAGGCTTTTTGTAAACTGTGGCAAACGTATGAGTGTAGGAAAAACTAATAAAATGTGGCTTGGTACAGATCTGTACTATGTGGTTGCTTGACTGTATCTACAAGTCTTTCCTGTGGTTAGTACTCAGAAGTCCTCTCTGTGGATTTCATGGAATCTAATAATGGGTAACTTAATAAGCCAGCTGGGGATATTTACAGTCACTCTCTCTTCTACTTGTTCATCACTTTTCACTGAATTCCTGTAATCTCACTTATGTTTAAGAGCTCCTATCCTTTGTCAGGCTTGGTTGAAAAAGTTATAACATCAAAGCTGGTGGTGTACAGAATGTGACTGCAAAAGTGTTGTCTGTGTAGAAAACCAGACTAAAAACCAACCTGATAAACAGTATTAGAAGGAAAATGACACAACTGTATTGTTTGACATTAGGGATAGCAAACACGATTTTCTCATTTTTTCTTTCAGGCAATGTCTAATGTCCTACTGCTTCAATTCATCTGAAGGTTGCAACTTGAATGTGTTTGTTTTCAGTTGAGCTGAGAAAAGACCAAGCTTGTAAGTTCCAGTCTAACTCTCAGTCTGTTCCAGCACATGCAGGAGGACTAATAAGGATGTGTTAAACTGACTTTGGCCGTTAGAAATATGGTCTACATCCACGGTCCTTAGGCAGCTTTTAAGGCTCCCAGTACTCCATGGGATGTAGGGCGTTAGTTTGGGGCAGCTAGTTAAAGAATATTCATCCTATTCAGCACCATTTTCTCTGGCATGCCTCAGTTGAGAGGTAATTGAGGAACAATGGTGGATTGAACCGCTCAGCCTGATTTTTCTGACAGTCTGAGTACCTGAAGGTCCTTATGCTGTTACTGGTTGTTTTGTGATAGCATCTGTGACCCCTATTCATCATCCAAAGCTCCACAATGTAAGGCAGTACTCACAAAGAATAAAACGATAGCCCTTGCCCTTGCTGACTTCAAATATGGTTTATGGTTCATCCAGCAACTCCCCGCGTCAAACTGAGCACCAAAACTAATGGTTAACAAATTTGCAAACCACTTGAAAACAAACAGCAGCTTAAAAAGTCCACAATGGATCACCATGTAAATGGTGTTCTGTTTTACACTGACTTCTGTTAGCATGTTGATAAATTCCTGCAACCAACATCATGTGACAAAAGGGATAACTTAACATCCTGGATTCCTAAGTGCTTATAAATAGGATCACACTTCTTTACAAACTCTCAGAAATGGAAAATATATTTTTTAATTGCCATATTGGCAAATAGGAAGGACAAATAGGGAAAACCAAGAACAAAACATTCAGTTGCAGTAAGTGCTCAAAACAATTTACAGTGCTTTATGACTGCTGCAAACAATTTGAGCAGTCCATTTTTCTTACCGAGTTATCTAGTCATAAGCTATTCCCAGTAGATGAACAGTGCCCACCAGTGTTTGCCAACCAAGGAAAAAGAGGGAAAAAACTTCGCACTTAGGTTGCTGTGGTCCATTTTGGATTTGCAGTAGTTTTGCAAAGCAGTGTTCACAGTCATTTGTTCTGTTTTCAGCAGTGTCCTTGACCATACCCCCTGCCAGTAACAGGACCCTTAAGACCAAGAGAAAGAAACAACTTTTTTTTTTTTTACTCAACTAGCAGAGGATGTGCTGAGCCAAAATAGAAATAGCAAGGTCAGGTCAGGGCAAGGCCCTGCATTTCATTAGCTAGCCTGGCTAGGAGTGATTAAATATGTACAAGAGGCTTTGAATAGATTCAGGGAGGAGGGATGACATTGTGGAATACAGAAAAATCATTCTTTGGTCCTGTCAAATGACTAAATACAGGATGGTACTTAATTAGAGAGATAAAAAGAATTTATTTTAATTATTTTAATTCTGTATAAAAAAGGGGATTTTTTAATTTTCTGTTGAGTGTTTTGAAGAGAAGGAGAGGAGGGTCTGGACAAAATCTGTCAGTCTGGCTTAACAGAATCCAGATAGCCTCGAGATATGTGTTGACCAAACCTGCAGTTCTCATGAATTTAACTTGATGAAGACAGTAAAAGAACAAAATTATATTGGCAGTGAAATTGAGGCTCTGATAAATTTTGAAGGTGCTCTGGTTATAAACTGAGGACCTTCAGAGCACATTGCTCTGTTTCATCAGACAAGTTAGAGAATTGGAAAGAATGGAGCTTTGAAGCCGGAAAAAGTACTGTGTCAAGTAGTGCTCTGGTTACCCAGCTTGAATTTGCTTTTGGGGCTGCCTGACTTTACTGACATTTTATAACTGTATTGTAATTCTTGTATGACAATCACATTGTTGCATAGGCACCCAGGCACTGAATGCCCACAGTTTGTAGTCCTTTACAATAAGAAATGCCAGCCCAGCTGGTTGAAGTATTTTTACATTTGTCCAGAACACCAACAATAATGTCTTTGCAAAATTTCTAGGGATTATTTTTTTAAACCAACCCACTGGAATATTTCCACTTTATACCTCTTCTGAAAGACGATTCCTGCAGCAGCATAATACTCCTTAGTGTCATGTTGGAAGGTCAATTCAGAATCAGCTGGGGATTTCTGCACAGTCATTTTTGCATGAATGTAACTTAAAACATTGTAAAAGCCTGGATTTAGTTGCAGTAGTGCAATCTCTGTGTCTAGACATCAGTGTATTTACAGTAGTGTAAAGATACTAGTATCAATCATACTGGTTCTTGTTTCCTAAACAGTATATTTTTCCTTCTGGCTCAGTATATCTTAACTGCCTAAAAAGTGTTTTCTTGGGCAGTGTTGTATCTTCTTTTCTCTATCACAGAAAAGAAAAAGCTTATGAAAAATCTTTTGGTTTTCTGAAAGTTATTTGATAGTGAAGCTGACGTTAATGGTCAGTTCACTGGCAGAGTTATATGGTTTGATTTATATGTTTTCTTGCTAAGATGTCAGATTGGCAGCCCTGGGAACAGAAATCCTCAGCTAATTGCCCAAACATGCAGCATATTGCAAACTTTGCCAACCTTTCACAGCGATAGGATCTTGATCCTTGAGCGTGAGAGCATATCTAAGCCTTCAGAGGGCATTCAGTGCTGAACCCGATAGGGCATAAGAAGTACTTTTTGTTAGCTCTCTTCATGATTCACGAAGGTAAACAATGACCCTGAGTTTCCTTTGTAAAGCTATTGAACAGCCAGCCTGGCAATAACAGCTCCGAGTCAGAATTAACAAGAGCTATGTTTCAAGCTGTGGTAACTTTATTATGAAAGACTGCAGATCCCACTTTCCATCCCGTGAATGAGCACTTGCCCCTGCTCATTGTAGCTCTCCCTGTTGTTCCACTACCAGGAATGACCAGTTGTGGGCCTGGAAAGTTTGGATCATACATTCTTGAAGATTTCTAAACTAGCACTAGTGCAAATTTAGTCTTGCTGAGGCTTGGTAAGAAGCAGTATTTGTCAATAAATGGTCACTACATCAACATGGATTTTCTCAAGTACCCATCACAGCAAGTCCTAACTGCTGACTGATTGTGAAATTTATCATTCTTTCCCTGACCCTTCCTGCATCTGCTCTTCTCCTTTTCAGGTTTTCCTCTGCTGCTTCTCTCACCCATGACCTTTGCCATTTCCCTTCACCTTGCCTCCATCCATTCCTTTTCCATTTTTCTCTCCTGCTCTTGTCAATTCCAGTCCTCTTTCATGCCCCTCTTCCTACTACTCTCCCTTTCCTGCATTATATTTTTTCCTTCAAACATCCCCACCTATTTTTCATTTACTCATCTTCCTACTGCTTTCTATCTCCCTCCCCTCATTGTCACATGGAATAAGAACTGGTGTTATGACAAGGGGGGTGCTATTAGCAGCACTGCAATTGATCTGTTCTGCATTGTCCCTCTGTCTTGTCCTCACAGTTTCTTCTTACCAGTTGCCTCGATGTATTTAATATATCGAATTTTATTGTTTTTTCTTCCTTTTCATTAGGAGTCTGGAGGAAGGAGGACAAGCAATAGGGGTGTGCTTATTTGTCATTTTCTGTGCATAAGAAGGGGTAGAGACCCTGTCTTGAAAAACTTGGCTTTTCTTTCCTTGAGGTTTTCTTCCAGGCCCTTTCCTAAGTGAATGGAGAGGGGTGATTTTCTTGTATCACCGGCATTCTTTTCTTTCCCTCCTCCTCTCTGCCCAGTCACGTCCCTAATTAATTGAATTCCCTACTAGATCTTTTGTGAGTCATTTCAATTACCCATTAGTGAAGCAGCCTGGGATTTCTGCTGTGTTTTCACTCATCTTCCTGGAATTTCTCTTCTCCTCCCTCCCCCTCCTTCCCCTTTTAGTCACTCTGCTCTGTGAAAAGCATTAGATGGACTCCAGCACCGAGTGCCTATATTGTTTGCAGGCCCAGCTGCATACTTCCACACTCTGCCTTGTGCGTCACAGCTATTCATCTTGTTTTGTACTTGGCTCTGCTGCAGATGCTGTAAATATGGTAATTTTAGATTCCCTGATTGGAAAGGGTTGCAGGGCGGGTCTAAGTGGTAAGAGCACTGTTTGATTTACACTAGTTCATTCTGGTTTCTCAGGGCTTGGGGTTTTACGGATACAACTGAAATGAAACATGGTTGTAAAAGCAGTCTCTTTTTTAGGGTTGGGAGAAGGATAAAGGTGAGGGTGTACAGCAATGCAGAAGCGCTGCATCAGAAATTCTAGGGAGACTGGAAAGAAATAAAGCAATTGCAGGAGGTAACTCCTTGGATTATTATGTAGGATGCCTTCACACCGAGATAGCTGCAAAACATGGATGGATGTGAAAACTGCAAAAATGGAAAAGATCCAAGACAGAGAACTGTGAAAGGCAAATCTGGAAACTGATAGAAATGCCATCAGTACTCAAGTACTCTAGACTTATGGCAATCCCTGAAGAACAAAATCAATGAGCAACTTATCTGTAAAAAAGTTTTGAATTGCTTCATAGGAGTGTAGCAGGTAATATGCATTATATTTCTGAGGAGAACAAGGCAGTGATAAAGCCAGCTTGCTAAAATTATGATGGATGCAGTGACCGCCTGAAATCTGATATATGGAGAATTGCATTTCTATTCTGAAATTGAATTTTTACAGCACATGAATCTTTCATGCTTGGGGTAATTCTCCAGTGATACAGAGAGGCAAACAGCATCACTGGGAACCGACCTGCCGGAAATGCGCCCCACAAGTCCCAAGTTACAAAAGTAATTTACACTGCTCGAGCTATAATGATACTTTCTTATTATTACAATACTTGTCCCTATGAGGTTAGAGTATTTCATGAGAGAACAAACTTTTGATAATCAGGCTGTTGTGAGAAGACCCTCTCTCATGACTTCCCAGGGGGAGCTCATTTGTTGGACTGACGGGAAGTGAATTTACGAGGGCTCCCTGCTCATCGGCATTCATAGGTATTTTTTTTTTTCTCCTCTGAGCTCTTTATCCAGGCAAAGGAGAGAGGAAGGGAACAGTGTGAAAATACCACTCAGTACAGACACATTAAGATGTTCTTAGGAGACCTACTGGGAATTATTTTACATTTAATGTCTTGAAATCTTGGCCCCCTGTTAAGCAATGGTAGATTTCAGAGGTTCATTAGGTGGCTCTGGAGTTCTGCCACTTCACAGGGTGACGTTACTTGAGTCAAAACTGTAAAAGTGAGAATGGAGCTAGTGAAGAGTTGCGTGTGTGTACCCTCTTTCTTTACAGGGCACCCAGCAGCAGAATTTATCTATAAAATTTTATCTGTAAAATTTTACATGAAGTTACCAGGTCACGACAACACTTTTTTAATCTGTCTGTGGTGTTGCTCTATTTTCTTACACATACATTGCTAGTATCATGTTACGAGGTTTAGCAATTTGGCAGTTCTTGAAGCTTTTCATTTCTTACATATCCTTTTAGATTGTTTTCCACTGCAGAGTTAGCCTGGAGAGGACTGCTACCCAACTTCTGGGCTGAGCAGAGCAGCATCTGAAAGGGAGTTTTGGGCCTGCTGTCATTTCACCTTATAAATTGTCCAGTGTGTGCCAGAGGATGCCAGCTGAGCCAGATATACTGATTGAATTGCCCATGCTCTGGGCAGCTTTTTGCCCCTTTCCATAGTAACTACTTTCTTTTCCCAAGAGTATGCAGTGGGACAGAAGACTTCTGCTTCACTAGACTGAGAAAAGCCATTTGTCACAGCACAGAGCTGCCTTCTGTATCACTGGCACATACACTGCAGGCGAAAACCCCATTAGCCCTTCCATGCCAAAGAGTATTTAATGTCCCTTTACCTCGTGTGTTCCCTTACCTTTACCTAAATTCTCCTCCTGTAATGGCAGTAGATTTCTTAGTATGTTTTTTGCCACTGTGTAACACTGCTTGGCTCCTACAAAGTATTGCTGTGTTTTGCACCACGGTTGTTTGCCCCTTAGCAGATGAAAACCTGACACAAACTTAAATTATGTAGTTAGTTCAGCTGGTCAGTAAAGGAGCTAAAGAAATTTTAAGTTTATTGTATTCATAAACTCTCTTGGAGTTTTCACAGATAGGTTGGGTAAATATTAAAAAATCCACAACTTCTGGAAAATATTGTTCGTTGTGGAGATATTTCAGACTTCCAGGCTTCTGGGCTGTAAAATGCTCTAGAGCCTGATAGATTCCCAGTTACAGGCTATTTTCATTGCTGTATTCTTTTGACAGAGCAGCAAGAAAAACAATGATTTCTCGAACAACTGGACAGTGACTGGGTTTTCTATTTTTACTTCTGTTTTGATACACAAAAACTAGACTTAGAATATGTCCACTAAATCAGTCTACACTGTGAAAAGCAAATTATAAAGATGATTTTAATTCCTCTCATCTCAGGACTGTTCAAGAGACTGGCTCAATCTCTGTACACATATCACATGCTAGTGATTGCTCCAGTGTATGCCCATTTATAGCATTTCTCTTACAACACCTCACTTGACTATCTGTCACTGCTTGTACTCTAGACAAGGTGCACTGTTTGGAAAAGGATGTGTGACATGAGAATTACCATGTGTCAATGTAATTTTCAAGGATCTTTAGTGGTTATCAGAGTTACAGATATCTAATACCAAGGCTATGGAAGTACACCCATAAGATGTAAATACAAAATTAAGTATAATCTGCCCAATCTTTTCATTTGCATGCTGGCAAATTACTTGCTGGTTTAGAGAGAGAAGTGTTTCTTTGAATGGGGCTTGCCAGGAGAAAGGGAAAGGTACCCGGGTGTGCAGCCATAAGGTTTCTGGTTTATCTGTGCTCTGTATGAGCGGTTGGTTACTCCTCAGAGCTGTAGAGCTGAAACCAGGATAGCCCCATGGTAAGCAAGTAAGTAAGGAGGGAAATTATGCGTTGGTTTTGTGAAGTATGTAAGGGACATCAAGGAGAAAAGAATTCATTAAAAAAGGAAGATCTGGGAAAGAAGTTACAATGTAATGACGGGGAAGTAAGACCTTACTAGATGTATTATTTTTGGAAGATGAAGAAGGGATCAGATTAGGATAATCGGAGAGATCGGGGAGGGAGAGAGGATTTGTACAGACCAAATATTTAAGCATGATTCTTCAGGCGACCTGTTGCAAGGTTTGTGATCAAATTAGGTTGGGTATATTATCAAATTAAATTAGTACATGCATGTAAAATACATATTCAAGGATACTTTGCAGAGCTGGACTCAATGCTGTGTAGTTCAGAGAATTCTTAACTCTTTCTGACTTTCCAAGCACCTTCCAGGAGCTAAACAATACTTTGTTTTGTTCCCAAATTAGCTTTGCTTCAGCACTACCCTCACGCCCACTGGCAGCTCTTCCCATCTTCAGGTTGCTTAGTACACATGACAGCTTTCAGGGGTTCAGGCTTCATTCACATGCCACTTGGAAGTAACCTGGCATGACTTACACGTATAACAGAGTGAGCCCATTGCCAGCTTTTGTTCTTGGCCTGCCTGTTGTCATTTGATGCATGAGAATGGGGGTGAAAAATGTCTTGCCCAGTCTCCTTAACTGGGTTAGTATTTGAGTGTAGGGTAGTCTTTGAGCTGGTTTAATCCAGAATTTCTTAGGTCCCAATTCTTATCTAACTCTTCTCCAGAACAGATGTCTAATGTAGTTCAGTCCATCTGTTGGGTTCCAAATGTCATGTTAAATTACATACATGAAACACAGTCATTTAATAGGGCATGCTGTTTACAGGGTGAAAATGGGAATCATTTAGAATAATTTAGATTATTCTCTTACTCACATAGAACTTGTACACAGATATTTCTTTTTAAAAATAAATTATTAATCACACTACCCTTTTGTTATCTAAGAAGCTGGATGGCAAAAGTCTGGCCTTGTCACCCACCATATTTGATTTTGCAAAGAATTGGCACTTGGAGAGGGTCAGTTTGCATTTCTCTTTCTGTCCATTAAGTTGTGTGCTTAGAGGGGTTTGTGTGGGCAATTACACTTGGCTCCCATGAGATCCCACATCTGCTAGAGTGTGTGACCCTGCTCGTAGCCTCTTCCTTACCCTCAGCCTCCCCCCATCATCTGAGAAGGTTAAACTAAAAGCAACATGTATGATGGCAAAGGTCCAGCTTTGAAATGTGTCCGTTGTATGTGTTCAGTTCAAAAACAACATATCAAGGCGAGTGCAGTCCTTACAAGTGGCACCCCTGGGCCTTCTTTTATTCCAAAGCAGAGATATTTACTCAAGGAAGAGATGGAAGTGATGGGGTAACAGAGTACACATGTTGGGAAAATATGCAGGCAGAGACTGAAGAAAAAATAACATTCTGCCACAAGTAGCTGCCTTGTTCCTCAACTTTTTTTTTCCCTTCAGATTAGAACCAGCCATTTTTGTGCTCTTTCAAGCACCTTCTGTGGTTTCCTGACAGCTGGCTAGGGAGGATTGAAATCTGGCTTGGAAAATAGGCCATGGGTCATGTTATTTTCAAGAGGAGAGAAGCAAAAATTCCCATAATGGTTAAAATTCACAGGCTTGAGTTTTGTTGGGTTGTTGTTTTGTCGAACATAAGTGTAGGATATTTTGATGAATAGCTTCAGTTAAAATTCATAATAAAGAATAACTACAGATTAAGCTCTTTGTTTCTCTTCCCTATGATTTATAATAGCATGCAGAATTTTGTGTGGAGCTGCAGCATGTCCTTTTTCTCTGGAGTGTGACAGGGAAATGTTCAGCTTCATAAAAGAGTATGCTGGGGTTTTCTGAAAGTATTTTTTGTTTGTTTTTTTTAAGAATACGGTAACATTTGTCTTGCAAATACTGTTTCATTAACAGAAAGACAAGTCTGAGTAACAGCCTGCAGACCGGTGTTCTTTTTCCCAGCTCTCCTGAGCCTGAGTTGGAAATAGCAATACATTCTCAGCTTTATGTTCAAGCAGATGGTTTCTGTTAGGAGTTATAAACCTTTCTGGTGTTTTGTTCTTTTGTGAACAAGGTCTCTTTTTAAAATATTATAAAAAGTGAATACTTGGTTCACAGAAGTGCTAACTTACTCAACCTGCATTTTAGGGTTTGAGGCTGCTTCTTAGGAATGCAGTTCATTACTCCTGCAGTCAAAGGGTACAGCCTAAAAAGGCAGTCTTGTCAACCGGGTTTAAGGAAAGAAAGAAAAGAAGGAAGAAGCAGAGCAAGAAGCACAAGAGAAAAATGTCAACAGGAGGCAGAAAGTAGAAAAAGTCAACTATCATGCCCTGCTATATGGGGAGAGTCAGGAATTCCAGCCAAAGTTGTGTTATAGTAGAGCATGAGGAAGGTGAAAGTGTTGATCGACTCCTGACTTTTGAACAGATGGACGACCTAAACAACCCTAGGCAGTGGCAGAGCCTGACTGAGTCATGTACAGCATCACAGGGAGTGCAGGAACTGAATGCAAGAGCTGAGTGGAGAGCTGGGACCATGCTGCCTGACCAGAGCATACCCTGCGTCAGCAACTCTGCATCCTCCAGAAATGTTATTGAGAGCATCTTTCTTCTCTTAGCTTTAATAACGTGTTACAGTCCCTTCCACAGAAGAACTAGAATGGGGTCAAAGGAGAGTATTGTCAGCATTAGCCAGTCCATCCATAACACTTCTAGAGACTCAAGGGCAATTTTAACAAGGGTGTTTCTTGTGTTATAAACAGACATTCTCTAAGAACTTTGATAGAAGACCATGCCATACAGCCCATTCACTGAATAAAAGGGTTTTTGATGGGTAACTGAGATAAAAATAGTCATTAATTCTTACTCCCGCCCAACTCCTTCAGAATGTGAGCAAGCAGCACAATCTAATGGGTGGAAGGTGTTGGAAACTAGGAGCTCAGTTCTAATGTTTGCTCAGGTCTGGACTTGTTGAGGGAAAATGTCTGACACTGGTGAACAGTTCCAGCTAGTAGTTAGCAATATTGAACTGCTTTGTGAAAATGCAGTGAATAATTAGTTATCATCTGCAAAATGTTTGAAGATAACCAGTTTCTGTATTCCCATGTGCTGTAATGGTGGCAGTGCATGGTGTAAAAGAGATCTGTTAATTAACTGAATAGATGAATGTGTCTCATCAGTTCCCTTCATGTCAATGATACAAGTGATAAAAACCTGCTGATAACAGATTAAACTGATTGAATTAAATGTTTTCATCACATCACTGAGTTTAGCCTGATTGACATGAAGCTATGCCCATCTGTAATGATTTTGCTTAGTAGGTCCAATGTCTTTATAAACAAAATTTATAAATACAAAATTTATCAAGTGAGAGGCTCTGTTGTTATAACCTATGTCTATTTTCATTAGGGATTTCTGTACCAGAGGTACAAAAATCATTGTGCAAGTAGGCTTTATAGTCTTCAGTTCTAGACTAAGCCCTTTCAGAGGTATTAATGGTCCCACAGTTATACCAGAAAGTTGACTTGGCTTCTGGAAGTAGTATTGAGTGCCAAACTAGATTACTACTACTATGTAACCAGTTTTCACCTGTTTTTGTGTACTAAGGCATTAATGAAAGAATACTTCTTGGAACAGTTAATGGTTAGAGGAAGGTAGTGCTATTCATGTTTTTGCTAGGCAGTGGCCTAGATACACTCAGGGATTATTTGCAAACCACAACAAACCACTTTAATTATCTGTAAAGGGCCTTTCCTGTCAGAAAAATGGATATAAGAATATTACAACTTTTCGGGTTTTGTTACTCATAAGCTGAAATGCTTAATGATCCAAATCAGTAGCTATTCTTACTGTAGCACTACTTTTTTTTTTTTAAGTCTATTTTTCTGTTTCTGGCATGATTGACTATCATAGCAATAGCCCTGTTTTTCATATGACATACTGTACTCACTATTGTTTGAAATTGCCATTAGAACATTTGACAATAACGTTTTCTTTCCAAATTGACTTGTATTTTTTCCAGCACTGTTTTTTTTTTTTTCCTTTTCCTTTCCTGTTTATCTAAAATAGCTGAAGGAAAAGGACACATTGCGTCAAGGCTGATAGGACAAGAATTAGACCTACTGTATGTGCTGGTTGCATTCAGGCCTATGAGCACTTCCTTTCTCCTCCCCCATAACCAAACCCAGCTCTGCTGCATTCTTTGGAGCAGGCAGGATATTAAGATTTACAAGGCCTCTAGTCTTTGATGTGCTGGGAGGCCATGGCTCTTTCTCATTTCTTTACAAAGCCTGAGCCTGAGGAAAACAGGTAGAGAGATCATGAGGATGGAAAACTTCATATTCCCAGCATTTCAGGTGATGTGTTTGCCCTGAGAGTGATAGTAAAGGAATACAAGGTATGCTGTGATTTGGTGCTTCAGATTGGTTACAATCTAAAACTTCGTCTGGACTTAGTGCAGAGCCAAATTCTGAAGTGATTTAGTCGACTGCTTACATGTTTATTCCTGCATGGATATAGACATAATGGGAGAATTTGCCCTTATGTAGTTGCAAAAGATTTGTTAGCACATGGAATTCCCACTGGTTTAATTTTAAAAAGTTTAAGAGCTTTACTGGAACTTGTGCCACACCCATGTTCCTCCTCTGTTTAAGCTGCATTTCACTAAGTCCTTACACAAGGGTTTGCAATAGTTTAGGTAAATTGGATATAAACTGTGCATTTACTTAAAGCAGTGTAATTTCCCTATGTAAACAAAAGTGAAGTCAAAACCCATGGACAACCCCCTTCCTCCGGACGCAGCTGGAAGGCGTTGCTGAGATCAGTTACCACAGTCCTCTGTTGGCCACTGCCAACTGCTCAGTCGTGGGCAGGGTTTGTGTGTACGCTCCCCAGTATGTTTTGAGGTGTAGGGTAAAGGTGTGCTAGCTCAAACCACTCATTTAAATTGATGTGGCAAACCCTGCCTGGAAGTGCTCACACCAGTGGCTCTGCTGGGGAGACAGCAGCCCTGAGAGGGGTGGCAGATAGAGGCAGCTGGAGGGCAGCAGTCTCTCAGACTAGGACAGCTGTACGCAGAGTGAGCATCTCCCCATCAGCTGATTTCCACACAAGCTAGGGTCCCTTCAAGCAGCTTGTTCCCACTTTACCCTTTACTAAAGACTTCACAGCTGATTTCATTTACGAGTCAAGGAGCATCGACTTCTGTCCATTACTGTGCCGCTTCTACCCACTGCACTCAAGCTGTCAGACATCAGGAGATTTGTCTGACAAATTCCCATTTCCCAGTTAGCAGTGCAGAATATTCAAGAGAGCAGGTTTCAGTTCAAAATCCAAAGGGGCTTCACTTGCCATTTCTCTTCAGGGTTTCTTTACTGTCTGTAATTCTAATTGTAGACTCTCTTTTCACAGCTGCTTTTCAGTTTCACTCCTCGCTTGGTTTGCCATTGTTGACTGAAAGCAGCCTGTTTTCTTTCCACTGCCTTCAGTGGAAGTGCTGCAGGGTCAGGTTACCTCTGTGAGAATCAGGGAAGGTCTTTTATAAATATCTGAAAAAGTGCTTTAGCACGAAGAAGTGAACATATAGGAGCTCATGCGCTACATTCGGCAGCGGCTGAAAAGTGGATCAGAGTTCCATGGTTTAGCTCCATAGCAGTTTAAACTGCTCAGTCTGCTGTGCTCCTACTCATTCAGCTCCCAGCTCCCTCTCTTTCTCTTGCTCTGGCTCTGGTGCTTTCCTGACCTGAATAGTTGCACAAACTAGCTTAAACTGGCTGAAAAACAATCCTAGGGGAATTTTTTAGGCCACTCAGCCGAGACTGGTTGAAGGTGCCATGGAATGGCATCTTTCAATAATCGTTCATCAGTTCCTCTAAGCTTTCCTGTTACATAAGACAGCACTGGCTGGTGCTGTTTTCAGGACAGTTTCTGAATTTGGTGGCCTGTGTTTCACAGCTGACATACAAATGCAATACTTCATGCCAGGGCCTTCCATAAAAATGTACTAATATGTATTCTTAAAACCACTGAAAAGAGAGTCCTATGTTAATTGCTGAATAGGCTCTTTAACATCATGAAAAGTTCAGTTTCAGTAGAACAGTGTAAATGTCCAGACTCAGGTCAGCTATTTTGCTCTGTAAGATTGGACCTACTTTGTCTCTAACAGTCACTAACATCAAACTAACAGTTTGAATGCTTTTGCCTTTCAGAAGAAGTCTCTAGCAAGAGCAGGGGATAGAATTCTCATTGCTGTAGTCTGTTTCTTTTCCCTCCCAGCAGACAGCAATTGATCACCTTGATTCCCTCCCAAAGGGATCTTTATTCCATGTTGACATACAGAACTGCAGAGCAGCACACACATCTAGGATGGGACCTAGACCTATACTCCTTCTTTTCATTTTTGGTCTTTCTGATAAGGGTCAGTGGTCCAATGTGAGGTTAACTAGGGGAAACCACCTGAGACCTTTGTCACTGATATCAACAGAGAAGTCCCAGAGTGAATGGTCAGAGGCAATACATTGTTCCTATCATTGGTCTTCCTCTGTCTGAGTGACCACGCAGCATCATACAGTGGGGGAGCTTGTGCTGCTGCTCATCCCTCACTTGTGTTTTGTAGTTAGATCCCAGCATTCTTTGGGCTTTTTATTTTTGAGCAACACTAATTTGCAGGAAGAACAGAATAAAAAACTTTGATCATGCAGTCCTGGTTTGTTTTCACTATGTTTTCTATTTCACTATGTATCTCTTGAGTAATCTCTGGCAAAGGAGGGTGATAAGGATGTGTTTGTGAGTGCAGAAGCATGCACCACTATACCTGCAATACCAGAAAGCATCTACAAAGAAGTTGCAGACACATGAAGGCTCAGGCAGTGACTTCCAAAGGAAGTACATGGGTTAAGACTAGTACAGAGATAGGCATGGAATTGCCCCTGTTATCTAGGGAGCAGGAAGCATCTGGGTGTATCAATGTGTCCTAAGTGATCTGTTAAGGAGTTCAGGCTCATTTTTGATTGTGTTTGGTCATGTAGACGTTTGGAATTGCTGTCACCTTATTGTTGATGGACAGGCAGAGCTGGTCACCCCATGACTGGTTGCATTTGTCTGAGACCTTCCTTTATAAAATCCTGTTTCCAACTAATTATTATTTACCATAACATTTGAGCCAAGAAGCTAATATAAGGGACTTGGTTTTGAATGGTTTTGATAGAAAGCTTCTTCCAAAATTTGTATTGAGTTATGAAGAAAATGGTTGTTTTACAAGTGATTGAAACCAATTCTTCTTTTCTAGGAAGCTCTATGGCCTCCATTTTTTTGCCATGAATTGCATATTATTGATGGATAAATGGGGTATTAGGAGAAAAAAAGGGTAGAAGTTGTATTTTCACATTAAAATCTACCCCAAATGGTCATATTGTAGGCATGCTCCAGCACAAGGTTGAGTCCATTTTCTTTTGAAATTTCTTTTTCTAACCTTTAAGAACTGTTGAGTGACTGTAAGGCAGTATAAGGACACAGGAAATTTGGATGTGTTCCCAGTTTCACAGTACACATCTGGGCATCTTGAAGGAACCAGAATGGAAAGCACCAAGCAGTAGAATCATGGCAGTGATGAGCTGGGCACATGTTTAAGAGGAAGACTGTGAAAGTAACAGCCACGATGAGGTTTAAAATTGGTGTGGCATAAGATGAGATCCATGTAGGAAGGTAAAGCTAAAGGAACTCTCCAAACCTTAAATATATACTGGGGTTTTTGAATCTTGTTGTATTTCACTGTCCCACAGCAACTGGCTGACAAGATATTTGCTTCATTTCTCTTTTAGTTTAGAAAGAACAGTGGGGTTCCTATTTGTGCATGCAGTTAATAGTATGCACCTTAGATCTAAAGCTACCCAAACCCTAGAAATACCAGCATTTTTCTCTAATGAAATGCAATTTGACATTTTAAATTACTAAGTCTTTGACAACACTAAACCAAAACATTATATTTTTGCTCTAGGATTTGATATCTAATACAACTGAAACTGGGTAAATTTTGGGGCAAAATGCCATGCGTGGCAAAAAAATCCAAACACTGATGTCTATTCTGTGAAAACATTAAGGGCATTTCATTTATGAATGCTCTGAAGAAAGCAATTCAGTAGTTCTGTCCAGAGCAAGGGGGACTTTTGCTGAACTACAAGGCAAGAATTCTATCTAAATATCAACTTAACTTTTAATGATCTCTTTGGTAAAATTTTATCTATTTCTTCAACATGAAGGAGTTAATGGTAAGGACATATTTTTTACTTTTTTTTCCTAAATTTCTTTAAACTTTTGGAATGCTTGTGAATGTAATTTGAGTTTGACCTATTTCTAGCAATCACAGAACTTGCTTCAAAACCCTGGCTGTTCTGAAAATGCTCTGTTTTGACATTGACAGCATTTAAGCTCTTCTCATTTCCTCCCCAAAACTGGAAACTCTCTTGATTTGTGAGGGGTTAGGAGTGGCCTAAATGATAAAATTGTCTTAAGAGACTATAACATTTATCGTGAGATGGAGTTCTATTAGCATGTAAAATTGTCTTTGGCTTGATTGCATCTCAAAGTTTAACAGAACATACTCAAATAGTTTCTAGTTCTAAGAAGTGTGTAGACCTCAGTTTTACATATGGCTGTCTCTCCAAACCACAAGTCACTAAAGAATGTCAGTGTGATGTTTGGCGAGTTAAAGGAGGGCAGCACTCCTAAAGCAGGCTTGTGGTTTTAACCCTGCAGTAAGAAGACTCAAATGTTAGAGAGATTATTTTCTTTCACATGTATTAGAATTTATTTTTTTTCCACAGTCTGAAGTAGCAGCACCTGTGTAACCTTATTTAACTGCCTACACACATTCTTCTTTCCCTCAGCTAATATTCTGCCAAAGTGACAAACTTTCCTCACTTTGAACTGCAGAACACCATGAAAACCAGCATGTCTCAGCCTTGTCCAATACTGTAAGGCTTCTATGCACTGTTCACTGGGAGCTGTCATTTTATTAATGCTGTAAGAACATGACTGCTCTAAACCAAGAATATATCTTAGAAGATGTTACAACTTTCTAAAATTAAAAAAAAATAAATAAAAATAAGGGTTGATGTTTATCTACTGTTTGCTTAGTCCTGAGTCTTTCCCAAGAGTGGATCATTCCAGATAACTTGCTGCTGCTCTTTGATTAAAAATTTTTTTCTCTAGCAGGGGCTGTGAGGATCACAGATCTATAGACTTGAATTCAATGTTAACAAGAGGGTCTTGTTAACAAACAGAAATTATGTTTCCTTACCTTTAGGTTGATCAAAAAACCCCAACCTTTAAGTTCTTCCTCATCGTCTGGGGACCTGAAGGATGTTCATTCAATTTTTGGCTTCTCAGCTCATTCTGATAATGAGAATGCCAGTTAGGCTGGGGTATTTGAAACGTGTGTATAAGTTCACCAAGGACAAGAGAGACCTGTGTGAGACTTGTCACATATTTAATTTCTACTCTGTGGGACACTACAGAAGAATTATTATAATCAGCATTTGCACACGAACCAGGGAATCTTGTCTCCATTCCAGTTCATTTTCCACTCACAAGAATCTATCCTTTTCCATCACAGCAGTGGTGGTAGTTCACAGCAAATGATCTGCCGTGTGGGTAAGTGGCATTCAGTTCCTCACTTGCTTCCTTCTGCCATCTGGTGCTATTGCTTTGCTATCTGTTACTTCTTATCCAGCCTAACAGAGCTCACTATCCCTGGAACAGCCTAGAATTGATTTCAATGAAATGCAGGTCTGTAAAAAGATGGGTATAAATCCCAAAGAGGAGGCAATTTGTAGCTTCGTTTAGTAGTCTTCTTTTGAGTCCAAAGTACCTGCCTTCCAGTGACCACAAAGTCTTATTTTTATGGTGAACAGCCTTTTTGTTAAAGGTCTTTCTAACACAGGGAATGAAATTTGTTAAAATACTAATTTTATTTCCATACTATCACTTAAAACATGAGCCAACTCTGCTTTCCTGAGAACCAATGAGGCTTGAGAATTTTTTTTTAATTAAAAGCCAGCAAAGGTGGGGGTTTTATTTCCTTTCCCGTTGAATGCATTTGAAGCACCTCTGTCTCCAGCTGGCTGTGGGAGCAGAGCCAGCCCATAATGGTTTCAAGCCCAGTGTGTGCATAGGGGAAAGGGTTTTAACCTGATTGATGACTCTGAAAGTGCTTGCAGCACAGAGTGCTGAAGCTGGTAGCACTGGAGTTGTTTATAAGATAGGAGAGAGGAGGTGGATGTGTTTTTCAAAAGCTGGCAATTCTTCCCAGTCAAGTGCAGTAAATGATTCATGAATGGTCTCATTTAATCGGCTTGCGGGCACCCTGCTCCATGAAGCCCTTTGAAATAGTTACCAGAGGTTGAAGTTGAGATTGGTTGAACTTTCCTGCTGTCCAGACCACTGGCCTTACAACCATTCCTTCAGGTACACTGTCAAAAGTTTTGTTACTGGGCCCATCCATCCATTAGGACTTTGCAAGAGTAGGACTAAAAATTACTGTTCACGGGGCGAAAACCGTGTGCTGCTTAAAAATGCAAAGCAGTGTGACATTGAATATCTTCCATAGTCGTGGTATCCTTTCCAACTTTATGTAAGATTTACTGCTTTCCAGGCCTCATGTCGCTCTAGTTTTAGCATGGATTTCTTAGGAAATTCACAGTATTTTATCTACCTGATCCATTGCACAATGGCCACATTGTCATTTCCTTAGGTATGATAACATTATTGGCCAGAGTGACTTAACTTGCTTTAGGGCCTTGTGATCTTGCAGTCATCTTTATAGCACCTCTCTAGTGGCAATGCTTCCAGCAGTATGCTGTGAAGGAGAAGAGGAAACATCTTTATAAGGGAGTCTGCTCTCAGTCATCACATGAGGGTAGAAGTGAGGTGTATTATGTTCAAGGTTCACCGGTTAGAGGACCAGGAAAAAGGATAGATTGTTTAGCAGAATGTGAAACGGCCCTAGGGTTGAACTTTGGAGGAGTTGACTACTTTTTGAGTGGGGAGGACAAGTTTTCCTCAGGAGCACTTAAAAGTACAAATAAGGTAGAGAAAATACAGAGACTGGAAAGTGGGGAAGGAGGAAAGTGCAAAGAGAAAGGTGGCACACATCTTGCTCATGTGTCTGTAAAAATGGGGCTGAATATTTGAGAATGTGCTTGTCTGCAGGTTTTCAGGTTCCTGCTTCTCACCAGCTCAGAAGCTGCCTGCATGGCCCATTTCATTATAGATTAGTGTTTCTGTGTGGAACCATAAAGCGCAAGACATGCTTGAAGATGGGCAGGTGGCAAGAGAAATTATCTGAGCTTCGTGAAAAGCCAAAAATTCAGGGAGACAGACGTTTGGTTTCAGTTCTGGGCAGATGCTCAGGTCAAGTCTTATTTTGTCCAAACTACTTCCCCTTACCCTTAGGCATGATATTTTAAGAGTGAAAGGACAGGCAAAGCCCAGGGAGATTCCAGAGCACGGCTTGTTTGCAGCTGGCTGGACACAGAATTCATCAGCAACAAAGCAAGACTTGCTCTTCTCTTGCGGATATGGGGAGAACTTGGATTTGTGCACGCACACACCAGAGCAAACCAGTTCTTCCCTGTCTGCTGGGGAGGCTTCAGTTACAGTATCTGAAGCCAGAGATGTCATTTAAGCCGTTTGGACCCGTTCGGACTCTGAGTGCTGTAGCCTTGCCTGCCTCCTTCCTCTCTCAGATCCCAGCCAGAAAAATCCTCCCCCTCGCTGCCCTCCCTTTCCAGCACACACAGCACAGAAAGCAAAAACCGACCCAAGCTTGCCTTTGCAGCTGGGACTTATCAGCCAGAACACACACATGTAGGTCATCCATGGGAACTCAGCAAAGTGTTGGATCAACAAGAGCACTGGGGTGGGGGGGGGAGTGTGCAGGGCAGCAGGAGGAGCAGGGACTGAATCTTTTTTTATCATTATTATTATTTTTATTATTGTCTGTTTTTTAGAAAGGAAAAGGAAGAAAGATTACAGCAGCTTTTCTATTAAATGAGAAGATTAGCATGCCGTAGATGCTTTGCAGGGGCGTGATGAGATTTGCAGCAGATGAGTTGGTTGCTAGGCAGTGCTAATGAAAAGCAGGCTTTCAAAACTTCTGTGCCGTGTGGGCCCAAAAGTTATCTAGCCTCCCTCCTGCAGCCTCCACTCCCCCCAGCTATTCCCCCAGCCCCATGCAACCTCCCAAATCTTTATAAAATCCTCACCAGGAACAAGAAAGATAGATGCTGGAGTGGGCTTTTGAGAACTCGCTCTTCCTGAGCTACTCAGGACACACACACAAGTTTGCTGATTTTCTTTTCCTCCTAAAAAAGATTAAAAAAAAAAACCACCCCCCAAATCAAAGCAAACCCAAAAATGAAGCAAGCAAAAAAAAGGAGAGGAGAAGAAAAGTTAGCAGTGGCTTCCAAAGCAGCTCGGTCTCCGATTTCAGAGTTCAGTCAGAGTTTAGGGCTGGCATGTGTGTGCGTGTGCATGCTGGGGGTAGGTACTTGTTTGTTTTCCATTCTCTCCATGCGTTTTCAAGCTGTGCTCTGGCTCTTCCCCTCCTCCCATCCTGCTGCAAGCCTCCTTTCCCTTTCAAGGCCTTCTGACACAATGAGCTTATTTTCCCATGCTCCCTGTGAAAGCTGGGGTATGTGCGTGAAAGCTGCAGCCTCAGAGGACTCTTTTAAATACAGAAATTGAACGTTGCTGAAGTTACAGACAGGGTTTCTGCTATTTTTACAAATGACCCATGTCTTGCTCCCCTTCTCAGAAGTATCAGCATTCTTAGATATCTTACCATCTGTCTCTCCCAACTGTTTTTTAAAGTGAATTTAATGTTGGTATGACAGCATTGAAGACTGATGTTTACTGCTTGCACCATGTTCTTCATACTGCTGTGGCTTGTATGCCTCATTCCTAAGGCAAAGTTCTTTCATATGAGCAAAAAAGGATGTTTCCATGCTCAGTTCTAGGCTAAAACTGTCAAAGAGGCATCATTTAACAAGATCTTATTCTAAATAATCCAATGGAGTAATATAGTTCTGTCATGGAAAACAAAATTTCAAACTTACTGTTGTAGTTTCAAAGTAGTTACAATCTACTGCCTTGGGCCTGTAGATTGGGCAGGGGAACTGGCAGAAGCAGAGCCTCACTGCACTGCCCATTCTGAGATTCACCCATCCCCTGCTGCAGTTTATCACGTTGGATGTAAAGTCTTCCTTCAAAGCCAGTGTTTATTTTTCATGAATGCTTCTGGGGAAGTAAGAGGTTAGCATGAATTGGAAACAAAATTTAAAATTACTGTGCAGAGTGAATGCAAGTGTGTTATGGTGGTCCCATATAGTCCAAGTTTGACAGTTGATGATCTTCATTGAGGTCTGCAGAAGTCAGTGGCACTTGGCCTAGTGAAAACAAGAGCCTTTGGGGGGGAATGTGGGATTTTTTTTTGTTTGTTTGTTTTATTTTAAAACATGCTGAAGCATCTTTGTTTTACCTGAACTCTTTCTCACTGATGCCAGTATGAAGTGCTAATCAATAAGAGATTCCTAGGGCAGACATTTTATGGGGTTGTTGCAGTGACCTCTTCATACCGTATTTCAGATGGCAGTGGCCTATATGTTCTTTCCTTTTTGTTTTCTTCCTTTTTTCTGCCACCAACCCTGTTTTAGTCAGTACAGTGTGGGTAGTTGATATGTTAAGCCAATGTCCCAGTCATATGTGGTCTCTGAAAATCTCAAGGCATTCCCTCCAGAAGTTAATCATTCAGTTATCAGTTAGGGGAATTAATTTCAGCTTTCATAAATTCTCCCACTGTTTCAATTAAATAAGGATGGCAAATTTCTAAATGCTTGGGAATACAGTCAGCTGCTGTGTGCATACTGTGTGATGACCTTTCAGGTAACACTCCATTGTTTGAAGTAAGAATTTTGGCCCTGCAGGACATATAGGATGTGTTAGGAAGTCTAGTAAGGGCAAAACTACCATGTGCCCTCCTTCCTTTCCTTTGTCAGGCCAAGCAAAATGCCTAGGCACTACCACATTTTTGAAACCTAGCTCCAAGCATTCCAGGTCTGTACAGACATGCCTGCAAAGTATTGTTGGCCATTAGAAAGGCAAACTTATTTGTCATGTTTTTCCTAAGCTGTTGTGTAGTGCTAACTGCTGCCCCCAGCTCCATTTCAGTTGTGGATATAGGCACTCCTTTGTGTAGCTTGGTCCCCTCCACTTTGATCTTTCCTAGATTAAAAAGTGATGTACAGATTGAAAATAGGAGCATCTCTGAAAAAAAAAAATTATCGGATGTTCTATACTCTGAAATCAAACGCACAGGGTTTTGCTCCCACCAGAGTGGTGTCCCAAAGCCATGCAGGCACACATTATCTGGAGTCACTCCATATACTGCATGTCTTAGCAAGTGACCAAAGTGCAACAAAAGTGCAACAGTGTTGCACTTCTGTTGCACTTTGTTTAGTAATGTTAACAGAATTGCATAATAAATGTAGAAGATGGCCACCTTTCATTTACATGTGACTGCAATCTTTGCTTTTACACTAGCAGCTATGAATTTTGACCAGTCAGGTCTTACCAACATGCTGGTCATTAGGGAACACATTTGATGGTCACCTCTCTGACCACTGTGCATGCCATATCTTGTATTCACATATGAAAAAATTCATAAAGAAAGTGCTAACCCCTTCAAGAAAAAGGAGCTAGACCATTTATCTGCATTACTTGTGGGAGATAAAGTTGGAATCAATCAGGTCAAACATTTTATCCTTTAGGCTTCAAGGTCTTTGATTTGTTTAAAGAGTAGCTGACACATTTCAAATGTGTGGCTGAAAGCACTCCTGACAGCAAACTTTCCCTCACAGAAGACTTGCCTATGTGCCTACTGGAGTCAGTGCACTTTCTAGGGAGTAAGACAGTGTGCATAACAGATTTGGGGGTGAGTACTAGCAGACCTATACAAGCAGAGCAGTATTTGCTGATCGAGAGATAGCAAAACATATAATTTTTCACTAAAGAAATGCTATGTCATTGAAATTTGCTTTGGATTTCTGGTTCTGTGACTGCCACTGCCATCTCTACTGATTGTTTGGAGAAGGTCCTCTGCAGATTCACATACACTCAATTGATCATGAATGAAACTAAGAGCAGTTATTAATCTTACTGCCTGGTTGCACTCTAAACCGCCTTCTAATCCTGCCTCTGTTCTCTTAGACAAAGAATGCAGTGAGATGAAGGCAGGATCAATGCCAGCATGGAGCTGCCCTTTTTAGTAGTTGTCGTGGCAGGGTTTTATACATCAGCAACAGCGAGTAGTTCCCAGTGTACTGGGGGAGAAGGGAGGGAAGATGAATTAAAAGGATCAGATGTTGTGCTCCTGAAGGGATGGCAGAGTCCCATCCTGACTCTTGGTCTCTGGTGAATTTTTCAGTTCCTTGTATTTAATGACTGACCTAACGAGACATTACAGCCCTACTGCCCTTTGGAGATCCATGAAGAGCTCAACACAAGCTAAGAAAGGGTGCATTGTGTCTTTGATCCAATGGGCAGTATTTCACAGGCTGGCAGATTTAATAAAATCTCAGAGGAACCTCAGCTCATTTTTTAAGAGGCTTAACATTGAGTTAAAAGTTCCCTTTACTCCTGCATTGTTGGAGACCATTCCCTTCTTGTGTGCTGCCAGAGGACCTGCAGGGAATCGGGGCTTCATGAGACCAGATTGGACGTAGGCAGCTGGTTGAGACTGGTTAGAAATCTGCAGGAGCAGTAGCGGGATGCAAGATGCTTTCTAAGCCTTTTTGTTTCTCAGTCTTTGAAGTGATCCAGTGCCTCACATGCAGTGTGATAACTTTGCTCCACACCTGAAAGGAAAGCCGAGCTGCTGATATGGCCTTTTGATCAGTAATTTTGAGCTGTGTGACATGACAAACTGTGTAACACCACTGCTTCTAGCAATGTTATTTGTCCCACCATTAACACTAAGTTATCCAGCTGACTTCACAACTAGAAACATGAACAAGTTCACTGTCACAAAGTCCTCCCCTGATACAATGTTTATGGACATAGCTTGTAAGGAAGTATGAAGGCGGAGAATATCTTACAAGCTGATAAATGAATCCTTGGAGCTTTAGATAGCACCATCATTTCTTGTTCAAAGCTGTTCCAGGTTGGCTGGAAGAGATTCCTTGAGCAGCATGCTTTGATGTTCAGTAGTGACAACTTGGGAACTTCTATACCAGGAATCAAATCACACTGTGGCATTTTGGAGTGCAGGTCTAGAGTAGGTCAAAATCTGAAAACTGATGAATACTGAGAACTGTAGAGTTTGTTTTTGACCACCTGAATACTTAAACCACTACTCTGCTCACTTCTGTTATTCTTATGGAGATGCTGGTTGAGGACTGCATGAGTCATTTCACAGCAAGAGTTCCAGTGTAAGCCATATGTTGATCTATTAGTCTAAAATTACAAAGAACAACTATTGCTAGGAAAATGTTAGTAATTATTTATTGGGGAAAAATAATTTTGCATAGATTTTCAAAAGTGTAGGTTAATACTTCAAAGTACCAAGCACTCAAACACTAACCTTTTTTGAGAAATGAAGTATCAGTTGCATGGTATTTCAGCCACCACTAACTCTAAAGTAGAATCCTTTGCACACTCAGAAATTCACTGCTAGGTTACTGCCCACTCCCATGGATATGGCAGGCTGCTGGAGTTTTGCATTTGCAGCAAAAATGGAACCTCCACCTAAGGACAAGTAGGTAAACTTTTATAGTCATTGATTGAAGTTTGGCCTTCTTGGTCAATAAATGTTCACATTCTGTAAGAAGCTTTAACATGAGCAATTAGTCAAAATTGGCACCTGAAATGATTAGAGATGGGAAAGAGAATGCTCCAAACCCTATTTTATAAGAACTTTTGCCAATGTATACATCTCCTGTAATATAGCTGTTAAAACCCTCAGTGATTGATCCTTGTGAGATCCAGCAGAACCATGCTCCCTTCCTGATGCAGATGCAGATCCTGCAGAGATGAACAAACCACAATCTCCAGAGATATTTTCTAGATAACTTCTTTCTTGAGAGAAGACAACAAAGTGGGACAAATGCTTTCAGGAAGTAGAAATTGCTGTTTGGAGCTGGTATGGCTAGGGGTACTGTTGAATATCAAGAGAAAACAAAGTTAAATGAACTATCGCAAAGGAAGAGGCAGTCATGTAAAAGGCAAAGATGATTTGTGAGATTTTGCAATAGCCTCCCAAGGGAAGCAAGGCCTTTTGCTTGAGACATTTAAAATTAGACTGGACAGAGCAATGGAAATTCAGTGTATGAGCACCCCATGGGACAGAGCGCATAAGCCACTGGGTCTCCCTTTACATGTTCCCTTACTCTTTTGTAACTCTTCCTGAATACCTCCATTCCAAATAATAATTTGTTTTCCCCAGATGCCCATCCTGGTTCTCTGTTCCTCCCCTTTTTCCCTTTAAGAAAGGAGCTGTGTTTGATTCATGGTGTCAGCTATCTTCCAAGCTCCGATCCAGTCCCAGGGGTGGGAGCTCATGGGACTGATGAGGGTAGGAGTGATCAACTGCAGACTTTCCTGTTGCTGAGCTTGCTGCAGGCATGACCATTTTTAAGACCTCAACAGATGTTTCTGCTTAGAAACTATTGGCATCTTTATGGACTGTTTTTTCCATTCTTCCCTCCCGGCCCTTGTCCAAGCAGCAATGAATTATGTAAGACTACATTCTAGTCTCTTCTTTATTATTATTTCTGTAGATGCATCTCTAAGAAGTACATCTATAGTTCCTTCTACCTAGTTTCAGCTTTTTCTTTGACCAAAACACCCAACTACTCTTAAAAACACTTACGTGCCTTTTCCTCATCTTTCAGACACAGATGCCAAAAATACAAACACTACAATCCTAACTCATGGCTTCGGATTTAAGATGTCTCTCACAGTTCATACTGTGGTTTTAGTCAATATGCCTTTTACTTAAAAGTTAACCCCTTGCTATGGAGCTGCCTGTATTTGTCTCTTACTGCCAGTACTTAGTGAACAGTAATTAATAATAAGTAATTTAGAAATTGCTGCTGGAGCTCAAAATGGCTCCAACAAGCTCTCAATCATCCCTCCCTGGTTTAGTGGTTTAGCTGCCAGTTATTAGAAATGAACACATTTCAGACAGTCTTGAGTAGAATAAAAGCACTGAGCTGGTTTATTTGCACTGTTGATAAGTACTTGTAATCCTGCAAAATACATGGTGTAATGTGTGCAGGGCACCTGATGCAGTCTGGGTAGACTTAACCCTTTACCACTGGACTACAAAACTTCAAAGCTCAAGACTGGCTAGATTAAGTTTCTTTAGAAGGTGATGTAAGTAATATGTTCAAGATCACATGGAGATTAACTCAGAAGACAGAAATTTTCTGCACTGGAAAATTTGGCAGACTACTACTTAATTTCAGATGAACTATAGTAGCAGAAATGAACTGTTTCCTTCTTTGGGAACACACAACTAGAAGGAGACAGAGTAGTTTAGCCAGTGAGCCACAGCCAAATGTGGGATTTTCATGCAGGCCTATGTTTAGTTATTACAGCAAAGAGTTGCTGTAAATCCTCTTGATGCACTTAGCAACTGAATTCCCACTGGAAGAAAAGCACATCTTTTCCAGTGTAATACTCTCATTGTTCACCACCTCGAACTCTTTCTGTGGTTGTGCTGCTCTGACAAGGCACAATGCCATTGCAAGTTGTTCTCTTGGCATTTTACCCTTTCAGCAATCTAGTGGTGCTAATACAAAGTTACTGAGTAGAGGACTTCCTATTATTTGCAGTATAAGTATACTGCTCGAGTATCAGCCAAGCAGTTACATGTTGTACTACCCCGGTGCCTCTGCACTGGTTTTGCAGGACTGTGAGAGCTAAAAAAAGACACAGTCCTGTCTTGGTACCTTGTCTGAGACTGCCCAGCAAGAGAGTCAGTGGTACAGGTGGATGGGATGTGGCCTTGGATCACAGAGACAAGCAGGACTGGTTGTCCAGCCACTGGAGTCCCACTCTGAGGAGAGCAGAGTGCAGTACTGTCGGTGCAGCACTGGATGTGCCTCAGCTGGCCCATGTGGCCTGGGCTCACAAGAGCCCTCACTGAAGTACCCTGAATTGCTCCTCCTGAAAGTAGAGTGCTGAAGGTCATGTGGTGAGAACTGAAACATATACAGTAGGAGAATAAGAGTTAAATTGCCCCATCTTTTTCTGACTTCCAGTAGAAAACCGTACTATAAGGATTGTGAGGTCAACCAGTTTAGTGTCTTTTTTTCAGTAGTTGCATTTCTGTGAAAATTGCATACAGCAGACATTATGGTAAACAAGGAATTTTTTTAAGTGTTAAAATACCTATTTAATGGAAGATAAAGCATTGCTAATGGGAACAGGTATTTCCCTGGATTTGAACAGGGAGTGCCATTGCAATTGTCAACATTTTGTCGACTAATGTAAAGAAGACATTAGTGATAATGTTCAGAAAGCTTGACATTGCACAAACATTTTTTATACCTCCTTACTGCTGCCTAGTTTTGCTGTCACTGTTAAGATCTAGTGCTCTACTAGTGAAGAATCACCACAAACTGAAGAGACAAGATCTAAACTCAAGAATTCTTGTGCCTGCTCCTTTAGACCGTGCTGTTTTCCTTAGGAGTATTTAATTTACTTCAGGATCCAGGAGACTTATGAGCCAAGCTTTGAGCTAACACTATCCACTAACAAAAATCTGCAATAATAGCAAATGGAGCATGTAAGCTGCCTTGCCAAGGAACTTGATGCTCGCTTTTCTCAGAGGTCTCTGTGCTGAAGGTCTCCCCAGATCTCTTCCTGTTAAATATGAAATCTCTTAGCTCCCCAGAGCCTACGGCTGACCCCCTGGCTAATGGCTTTTTGCCAGTCCTGTTTTGTATGTTATATTGTTGGCTGACACTGCATTTTACAGTTTTGTTTCTCATGCTCTTAGAAGTGGCCATTTTAATTTCAATAAATATATCTCTTTGCCCAGTACACAGTATTCTCCTGGCAGCTTGGTGCTCGAAGAGACTATAGGGAGCTGTAAACAACACTGTTTATACTTTCTGCTGATACCAGAACATTAGCATATAAATAGGGGAGAGATTTAAACAGGCTAAAACAACTCCAGCCTGGCCTATTGGGAAGGGCGGACAGTCTGCTTTTCACTCTGCTTGCCAAGGATGTCAACTTTTCTGTGGGACTATTGCAAGAATGAAGGGCTTAAAGAGATGGGAAGCTTTTATCTGACAAAAGAAAGGTCGATGAGCCTTAGAAATGCAGAAATACACTGAATAACAGTCTGCCTGTTGGGATTTCCTTGTAAGCCCTGTTGGTGTTAGTGTGGGCATGTGGAGGGAGGGGAATTACTTAAAAATCACCACAGAGCTGTTGGATAAAAGCTTCCTCTAAATGGAACTTGCAGCAAAGTGTTAAAAATATTACACCTGCAATAAGCATATAAGAACTTGTTTCATTTACCCTAAAGAAGCATATCATGTGGTCTTTGCATTTTTTACCTGCAGAGTATTTTAGAAAGATGGTACAGCCAAATACTATATCAAATAACTTCACATATCTTATCTATCCATTGAATTATTAAAATTCCAATCACCTTTGGCACCAGTGAGAGATAGGCACAAATGCTGCAGTTACCATCAAATTTCTTAAGTCCTTTTTTCATGCAGTTGAAGTTTGATTTTACTTTTTGTCATAGAATATGTAAAGCAGGGTTAACAGGAACATAGATACAAGGGAGAAAAGAGCTCTCAGTTAACAGTCCATTGGAAACCAGACACCAAGACAAGGAAAAAAAACAGCCAGAGATGATATTTCCAGGTGAGAAAGAAGTACTGTGGGATTGTAAAGAAAGCTGTCACATGAAGAGTGGGAGTGAAACTGTGAAACAGAACTTAACTGTGTTGGAATTTGTTGTGGGCTTTGCAGATGTGCCCCAGTGGCCTGTAGACCTTTGGACAGACCTCCATTTCAGGGCTGGACAGCTTTGTGTGGAGCACCCACTTGCCCCATTTTCCTTCTCACTGTTGGAAGGGGGAATGTTTGTGATGGTAATTTTCCTCTTCAGAAACAATGAAGTTTTGTGCCAAAACAAAAAATTCCCATGGTTGTTTTTTACCATCACCTTTCTCCTCTAGAAAAAAGAGCGGTTTCAAAGTTGTATTCCCAAAACTGGTAGAAACACTGTGATTTGCACAGTGTTTATGACACAGAAGTTGCAGTAGGAATGTCCTGCATAGCCACTATAAATATGGCAGTGGGTGGGGCACATGAAAAAGAGGAGGAGATGGAAACTGAACTGGCTTTTACTCTAAGCCTGTTCTAGAGCTTTTCATCTGCTGCATCTGCATTTGGTCTTCCCAGTGGTTTGACTCAAGTCCTGGAATAACTGGCAGTGGTGGTAAAACACAAAGCACGTTTCACTGCTCATGCCTGTGCAGTCAGGAGCTAATGCAAGCAGGAGGCAAACCTGTTGTTAGCTTGGGGGCAAGTTGCCAGTAAGCCACTGTCTTTGTGGGTAGGCATGACAACTGCTGGGGTGGCTCCATGAGAAAAGCTCCATGAGAAAAGTTTCTGTGCTGGGGGTCAGTGTGTGTCCCAGAAGGGGAGAGGCATTAGGATCATTAGGATTGAGGACTGCAGAAGACTCTTGTATTTCAGAAAAAGCCTTGATCACAAAGCCACCATATTCTCCCACAGGATTAGTTGCCCTTAGATTAACCTCATTTACAGTAATTATAAAGTCTGACACATTTCTCTGTCATTATCTCCCTTGTATCATGTCGTAGGATTTCTTCCCTCTGCTTCTGTCTTTTTATCTGTCTGTTGGATTAGAGACCAGAGTTTTTCACTATGTTATCTCTCAAGCTTTTTTTCCTCCAATGTAAACTGGCCAGTTATAGCCCAGGATACATTGCAGTGATCAAAGTTTAATATCTCACTTTTGTCAGGCAAATGTGAGATGAAAGGGACAGCTAGTTGTTGTTCAGATAGTAGCCTTAATACCACTGGGGGTAAAACTGTGCTTTGTCTTAAGGCTGGAATTCCAGTCCCATGGTTTTTATCATTCTTTAATGACTGTGGGCCTGGAAAAATGTTCTCCATCTTACAGAATTTCTGTGTCTCAGTTAGGAAGGAGGTGGCTAGAGCACAGCTGTCCTGGTGACTAGAGGGAAAGATTAATTAAGTACCAAGACTCTTGTGTTCAAAGCAGGGTGGTCAACCAAAGACTTTACAGAGGAGAGGAGCTCGAAAGTGCATATACACTAATTTAATTTGTTTAAATGGTGTTGTGTCCAAATGGCAGAAGAAGGATTCTGTTCAAACCTGGCAAATGTGAAAACTATGCTTAGATTCTCTTAGCTACTGTGGCTCTCCAGCACTGAAACCAGAGTGAAACAGGAATTGTGGCATTGGGACTAAGTGAGCTCCTTGATCATGCAGTCCCCACGCTGGATTTAAAGTAGGACAGTGTATATTAATTTTTCTTGTGCTCAAGGATCAGGAAGCAGAGGGAAACCAGAGCAATGCTGTAATCATTAAAAGCCCAAGACAGAGAGATGATACCTGGAGCTTAGCTATATTAATAGTTCCCTCCTGCTCCATAAACTCAGTTTATGTTATATGTGACAAGATAACTGGAAGTTTTCCTTCCTCAGTTTGATTGTCACTTGTAACCAAGGCAGGTCCCATTTGTTCTCCCTAAAAAAAAAAAAAAAAAGCAAAAAAGAAAAAAAAAAAAAGCCCCTGTTGTATTAACTCCTCTCACCAGAGGGCAATGAAGTCAAATCTGTTAGTATAGGCCTGTCTGGCATTACATAAGTGATGCCCCCTGTGTGCTGAAACCCAAGAACACCACCTGACTAGGCAATAGTATTTGAATAGAAAGGTGGCACTGGGTCAGGGTGACTCCAGCACAACAGGTGGCACACAGATAAGCAGGCTGCCCCAATTGTCTGCAAAACAGCATGGGACACCAGTGGGAGGACTTGGCAACCATCACTGCAGGAGTAACTGGCATTCACACCTACTTTGTGGAAGATAAACTTATCTGCGGCTCAGTAAATCTGCTTCCAAAGTGGCTTTAATAGTCTGCATTAATAAGCCAGATGCATTACAAAAACAATGGGGTTTGGTGGCAAGACAGCTTCCATTCCAAGCAGTTGGATTCAACCTGAAGCACAGTTCAAGTGCAGAAAAGCCGTGTCGGACAGAAGGCCTGCAGGAGGCCAAATGGGAAGAGGTAGGAGCATGAGCTGCTGCCTGTCCTTGAGGATTTTAAAGAGGGTTGATGTGAACTGATCGAAGCAAAAGTGAACAGGAGAGGTTAACGAATGCAAAGGACTGCATTTGTAATGTCTTCATTTTTCCATCACCTTTCCTCATTGTCTCTAGAGCGCTGCTATTCCATCTCCCAGCAGTGAGCAGCTTAGCCAAGGACTGTCATTTTGTATTCTAGTCTGACCCAGTATTTTGCAGGGTGCCAAACAACCACAGTGTGGATGCCTCAACCCTCCCCCCAACCCCAACACACAGAGAAGCATCTATGCAAAGCCTTACAAAGCCTTTCAAATGTCCTGCAAGTGGGACAAAGATAGGAGGAAATGAGATCTCTTCTCGGATTTCAAGAGTCCATTTAAATTTTATACTATGTGGGTGAACTGGGGTTCTCACCAGCAGGCTTTGGGAAATTAAATTTTTGCTTTTGTGTACCAGCTTGACTTTAATTCAGGAGCCCCATCACACAGCTACTGTTTAACATTTGACTTGGAGACTGTTGGAGACAAATGCGTTTGGAGAGTGTTTAGAGGGACAGTGACTTTCTGTGAAGCCTTGTGGCCAGGTTACAGCTGAATCTGAGCCTGTTCAAATAAGTGATCCTATTTCTAATCACAGTGGGCTAAGGGCAGGACAAGCTGTGGAGGACCAGCTCCCACTCCATCTCGGTGCAACTAAATGGTGTGTTGCCTTACAGCTCTTGCTCATCCTTGTGCTGTGGTGAAGGATTTTAGACTCTGGAGCTATTGATCCATCAACATGCATGAACACAAAAGGTGTATTTGCCACAAAAGCACTGACCTGGGAAGATGGTGGCTTGCCCAGGCCAAGCCGGGGTGCACCCGCTGTGCCTTCCCTACTTGCCACTTGATAAATACCCCGCTCCTTCCCCCACCCTCCTGCCCATTTTCCACAGCAGAGAGCAGACACAAGGGGACCCTTTCATCTTGGCACATCCCCTTGCTGATTAATGTGATGCAATGTTCCCACAACACCACCACTATGCCGGCCATGTAATTAGGCAGGAGATAATGAATGCTTCAAGACTATTCAGGCAGCAGTGCCCGCCTCCCTGCCGAACAAGCTCCTTTCTCAGCAGTGAAGCCAAGTGGAAGGAGCAGCAGCAGAAATGCCATTGGTGCCGCGCTTAATTGTGCAGGAATCGGGGGCTCTCGCAGCGGAAAATAGAGTAAGGGCCAGTGTGGGAGAGATGGGCAAGTGGATCTACTCCGGTATCTTGGGGCCAAACTCTTTTTGTGTCTTTTCATGTGTTTGACCTTATGGCAGGAGAAGCCTTAAATGTGCACATCTCTGGTTTTGTATGTGTGTGCCTTTTTTGTTTGAAATCATTAGGGAAAGACATCATTTAATAAGCATAGGAGTCTGTCTTCTCAGTAACCCAGAGGCAAAGATGCTGGTGCTACTTAGTGGCCTTTGAAATGTGGGAAACACACTGGGGACACAATAGGCTTATTCTCTTTTAGGGGGCTTTACAGTTAAGCTGCCATTGTCTGGCTAACATTAGCAAGAAAGATACTCTCCTTTCTCCCCGACCTCTGTGTGGACTCTGAGAAAACAACCAATTGGTTTAAAATGCACTATCCAAATGCCTTCAGATCACGCGAGAATAAAGCCAGCAAGAAGCTGAAAGTCTGTCTCATCAGCTGGAAACCAAAGACTTTACTGTCAAAGGTCTTAGCAGAAATTCAGTCTTCAGCTCAAATTGCTTTCTGCACTTTTTTATTATTTTTTTTGTTGATGAAAAATCTTTTTAGACCTCATACTTGACTTTACTATCTACTAAATGTAAGCAGTGTAAACTGCTGTAAGCAACTGGTAAAGCTTATCATAAATTGACTTCAGTAGTTATAAAAATAAAGGGGTAACTGAAGTTTTGTGCTCAGAACAAATAGGTAGAAAACAGCTGTTGTGATAGTGATGAATCAGGGAAGCTCAGTTTCTGTGAGGATTAGGTTAATTTCTGAGCAAAAGGTCAGTGGAGGGTGGAGTACATCAGAAAGAGGAATTTACAAGTTATAAAATGGAACAATTCATATGCACACTCACATTTAAGCCTGCTTCACTCCAACAAGCTCTAAAGCCATAATGTGTCCTTTTGTAAATAAGTAGGTTCCCAGGCAGAGCCACTGATCACCCTACTGAATTAAGTGACAGACTCTTTTGTGCATCCCTTCTTGAATGACAGATGGATGCAAGTTATATTATTCTGTTGCTTAAACACATTTTCTGATCAATTTATATATAATGTGCTGCATGTCACTGCTGTGCATTTTGTCTCTACATCAGAAAATTCTTAGGCTTTTCTAGTATCTATAGTGTCAAGAAATGAGATTTCACTGAGAATCTTATCATGTTGCAAAAGTAATAGTAGACTTGTGACCAAAAAATAAAAATAGGGCGGGGAGAACAGCTCTTACAAAGAAAATCAGTTCCACTGGTATCTTCTCAGAGCTGCCTGGTGGTGTGCAGAGTCGTGTGCCTCCGTGTCATACAAACCCACTGCACTGGTTCGTGCCACGCCGTTGTGTCCTAAAGCAGATGCAGTCTCACTGTAACCCCCCGGATCATGTGTCATTTATTTCTCCTCCCACAAACACAGCCTACAGACTCTATGTGTGATACAGAGAAGGGAAACAGATGACACGTGATGAGAGCATTACGGTGCTTCTAACATTGATGGTCAGCATTTTGCTGGCGTCAGGGACTCAAAGTTTAAGAGGCAAAAGAACAGCTGAGGAGCCCCATTGTTCCTGCCCAGAGCTGGGAAAGAACTCTGTGCTGAAAAGAGATTCAAATGTTTTCCATCTGTCTATGCTATTTGCCTGCATGGAGTAATGCTCTAACACCAACCTAGGTCAGTAGTTCTCTCAGCATGATGTCCTCCAGAGAAACATAAAGACAGTGTCAGCATTTACTCTGTTTTCTAACTTGGACCTATATTCAAGAGTGTCATTCCTGTGAATCAAACAGGCTAAGGTAAAGGCATTTGATTATCTTACTGACAGCTTGAAGCAACATCCTATGGCAGTGAGCATGTCCAGCAGGTTTCAGTAGGAACGAAAACAAGTACAAGTCATGCAGGATCTATCTGACCAGCTTACTCTCCTGAAGTAGGGTATCTCCTTGTGATATCTTTCTTCCCTCTGCCTAAGTTAACAAAGCAAATTGCATCAAACTCCAGCATGCACTACACATCTGGGAGTGAATTTTCCAGGACAAAAGCCATTCAGTCACCGAGAGTTCAGTGACATGACCTTTCTCAGAGCAACCCACAAAGAGATTGGCACTTCTAGAATTATGTGATTTTGACAACATCTGGAGTTCAGTTGTCTCTGATAAAACAGATGTTTTGCTTCTGCTGATCACAAATTTCTCCCCATGTTACCATTTTAAGTTATGTTTCAAGTAGTATTCAGCCAAGAAATGAACATAAATTTGCCTGGAAACTGTTCCAAAGGATCTGCTATGTGAACTTCAGAATGTTTTGCTACTTTACTTGCTCTTGACAAGCTCTGAAACCTATCCAGATCTCTAGTTGGGATGGATTCTCTTTTGCATTTTTTCTATCGGCCCAAGTGATGTGAGGACCATCCCAGTGAAACACTGATAGTGTAGGAGGAAGAAAAAAAGTAAAGGAAGAATCTGTCTGTTTTTCCCTTGCTGTTACTCTAACAAGGAAGGACTAATGCAGCAACCTGCACTCCCAAATTGTGCTAAATCTGGACCATATTCTGGTCTCTTATAGCTGTTGCAAAATATATCAAAGGATAAGTTAGGTAAGAATAATGCTACTAAGTAGCAGCATGATCATGGAGCCTTTATGGGCTCTTGCTTTAGCTTGTGTAGATTTATAAATTCCCACAGACAGAATGCAGTGTGTTAAGAAGTAAATAGCACAGCAGTTCATAATTCTATTTTCATTTGCTTCACATTTTACTCTTTTAATAAGAGTGAAAAGCTAAAAAAAGCTCTCTTCTGGTGCAGCATAAGAGGTTCACCAACCATTTCTGGAGTGTTTCAGAGTTGAGGAACATCAGAACTGGCACAAGAAATTAAACCGGGAGAAGGAGACACGACCAAAGTACATCTCCAGCAAACCACAGCACCTAGGGCAGTATTTCCACATAGCTCTGAACAGGTGTGGGAACAGATGCCATTTGTGCCAGGTAGAGTGCTGTGACTGTAAGGTGACAGTTTTGCTGGGAAATAGAAAATAGAAAACGGAGCAGCATGAGGCCTGGCTCCTGACTGAGCTCAGTCCTGACTCTGCACCCCAGCTCTGGCATCAGTACAGTCCTCTGGCCCTGTGCTCCCTGTCCTCCCATGCCCACTACAATAACAGGCACATGTGAAACTACTGACTCACACCCATGGCCCAGAAGGGTCTTGGTTTTACCTGTGTTTGGTTCTTCATGCAGCACTGCATGGTCATGTTCTTGTACAAAATCCTCTCTCTTAAATGCTGCAGTTTCTCTCTGTCCTCACTTTGCATGACAACCCACTGCCCATCTGAAAATCATATTTCTACTGCTACTAAGTACTTCCTACTAGTACTTCCTCCTACTAACTTCTCCCCAGTATAAAACTTCCCTGCCTTAAAAACAAACTGGACCAGGAAGAGGGCTGTTGGAAAAAAACAGTGGTTTTTAGATAAGAAACTGTGTAACTAGTATAGCAAGGGCATAAAAGAGTGGCAAAATCAAGCTTATAGGCAGCTTCTGCACATGCCAGGCGCAACAGGCAGGTGTTTTGCCAGAGCTGAGAGCTCATAAATAAGGGGACACTAAAGAGTTAAAAAGATTTTCAGGGAAAGCTGGGCTGATGAGAGAGGGGGAAAAGAGGAGGAGCAATCCTCTTGTGCAAAGATTTTTCCAGAGCCTCCAGAGATCAGTAAGCCCCAGGATGCTTTTCTTTTAGATGTTTTAATTTAGGTGGTTGGAATCTAAATAGATAATGATTTACCCTAAAATTGATGTATGGGGGCAGGATATAACTTGTCATAGCAATCAGAACTGCAACAAATGACTGAAATTTAACCCTCAGATTCCACCTAAAACTCAGCCTGAGAGTGAGTGAATCTTACAGTCATATTCAGAAACAAGCAGTTATTTGCTGTGATGCATTAAAAATTTGAGGTCTGACAAGGTGCCGAAATAGCTCAGATATGCACCTATATGTGTCACACTTACTCATATCTTACCAGTTCCTGGTAGCCAGCCTTTCTCTTGTTTAATTTCATCTCATTACCCAAAGATATGCCCCTTGTGTGTTTATTTTGTTAATGAAATGCTAGCTTTATTAGAATATCAGCTCTGTAGGGGTTGCCAGGACATATAAAAAAGAACCCCCATAAGCTATGTTCATTATCATTGCAGTGCAATGCCAGGTCTGGTACTGCTTCCAAAAAGTAGGAAAGGGAGAACAGAATTTAACATGTCCCTGACCTGTCCAGAGGGACAAAACAGAGAGCTTTTATTTTGTTTGTTTCTACAGTGACTCAGTCTGTAGTAACTGGGTTAAAGTCCACTTAGAAACGAATAGAACAAAAGGCCTCCTGTTAGTGCTGGACATTTTCCCTCTTCAGATATCACCAGAAGGATTTAAAAAAAAAAAAAAAAGAAAAAGAAAAAAAGCCCTCTAAAAGAATGCAGGAAACCACAAGCTTATGGGAATGTAACAGCACTTTGGAAAGGAAAACACTGCCTCAGACTTTCATCTGCAGGGCTTGCACTTTTCTTCTCATTTTTTCCTTACCTTCTTTTCATCTCCTTACAGCTAGAAGCATTTGCCAGGTCAACACACAGCCTGGAGAAAAGGCTGGTGGGGAGAGCAGTTAAGTTGCAGGGGGCCATTGCCAGATCCCAGACAGAGAGGAAAAAATTGGCTTGTGCAGATCACTGTAGTCTGCAAAGGGACTCCAGCATAGAGGGAGAAAGCTTTGGTGCAGCTGGAACTTGCAATAGTTACTTGCCAGACTGCGGGTCTTAGCAGGGTCAGAGCCCTGGATCCTACAAGGGGGTAGGAAAGGGGGTTTTTAGTATTTTTTATTTGGTATGTCAAGTCTGTTTTTTTTTTCTTCTTCTTTTTTTAGCTTAATGGCATCTAAGTAACAAATTACATAATGTTCTCTAAGACTATAAAAAATAGCTGAAATGCTTTCTGTATTCCATTCTAAGTATTGTTATGACATGCCTATATTTTCATTATAAAGAAAACATTTTCCAGCAAAGAATCACTGAATTTCATTCATTTTCACTTCAACTTCTTCCTAAGGAATGTGAACTGGCAGTAACAGAGAAAGCATGTTGAAGTTTTATTTTGCATATAAGAAAGATCACTATTGAATTTTCCAAAACTTCACAATCCCCACAACTTCCAGATCTGAGGAAAATTGCACCTGTCTAAAATGAAATGGGAAATTGAAATTAAATATTATTTCTTGCCTATAGCTTTTGCTATTATTATGATCCTGTTTGGTGCCAAAGACCGTGTTAATTTTTGTTAGGTGAGCTTTATGTTGACCTCGATCAGGGAAACAGCTTGGTAAAAGGTGTAGTGTTAGGTGTAAGGGAAGAATGGGAATGCATAGCCAGACCTGTACCACATAAGCCAACTGTTATTTTAATTTCAACTGCTGCAGAACCATAATCTCCAGTGGTAAGCTTTGGAGTGACTTGGCTGACCAAGACCGCATTGCACATAAGTAGTTACTTTATTTAGTTAGCTGACTGATTCCGTGCTGAGTTGGAGGAGTTTGTCTTTTGTGTTCATAGTTAATAGGTAATAAGAGTCAACCTTGCCATGCCTATTTCACTGAGAACTGATGACACCGAGCAGAAAATTCAGTCTTTAAAACAAATTTCCGTTGTTAATACTATATGAATCAGCTTCTTGTAGTACTTGGTAATGTGTTATATATAGGGTCTCCTCTCCAGGTCATTTGGGCTGGTTTCCATATAAGAAAAAAGAATCAAAAATCAAATGACTGGTTTCCATTCAATGTGAAGTGAGTTATTCCAGATCCTAGTGGACAAATTATCTTCTGAAAAGCATCTAAATTTTGCTTGTTAATCAGCATTTTCCTTAAAATAATAAAATTCAAATACTTTGTTTTCTTTTACAAACTCTCCTGCCTTATCTCTGTCTAGGCTGAAGAATTTGAGCTCTCCCAGCCTTTCTTATATGCCAGCCCCTAATCATTTTAGGGTCCCCTCACTGGACTTCACTTCAGCTTGCAAATGTTTTTCTTGCAGTGTATGCAGTGAGCTGGACACAATATCTCACTCTTTGTTGACTAACACATGGTTAAAGGCTGTTTTGTCCTTAATGTGATCACAGCTGGTCACAGTTGAAAGCATATTTTAAAACCCTGTCCAGAGCTAAAAAATTAGGCCTGAGTAGCCAGGGTGTTTTAAAACACAGTTGGGACTACTTTACACTGAAAAATTCCAACATCTTACAACATGTGCTGACTAACACACCATTTAGCACTTAGATAAGAAGTGTGACTCTTCCTACCTGGATAGTTTTAACTCCAAATCTGAGGAGTTATTATAATTTAAATATAACAGTTATATTTAGCATCGTCTCAGTAAACAGATCTTCTAACACCAAACCATATTCTATTGTATGTGTGCTGACTTGGAGCACATTTGGTAGCGAGTCCAGTTTATTATGTGATGCGCTACAATTTCATCTTTATGCATCAGCCATCCAGTCGGAAATGGAAACGTGCTGGTTCATAAGGGAGAAGGCTCATACAGCCCTGGGGGGTAACTGGATCACATCTTTCTCTGCTGTGTCACTGTAAAGGCATTGCATTGCCACATGCACAAAGGCATTCATTGCTTTTTAAGGTCCAAATCGTCCTTGATGACCAGTGCTACCAATACCAGTGTTCACGGGGAACAGGGAATAAAGAAATTCCCTGAAATTTGCTTAAGGTTCAGAGCTTTTAACTCTCCTTCCTGAGCCGAATGAGACACATTTTTTCTCCGCTCCATCTGGTACAGCTCTCTGGAAAACTTCAGCTTGGCCCACGCCCTCCTCAGCCCCTGAACTTTGTAATTTTTCAGCTGCCAGAATCACTAACTGCCCAGTTTTATGTAACTCCAAGTATCTGCAGTGGAGCTGGAGAATACACACATGGAGGAGGTTTTGTGGCTTTTAAGCTATGCCCAGAAGTTTGACTTTTTTTTTTTTTTTTTTTTGGTGGGAGGGGGAAGAAGAGGAAAGCAGTAGGTATACACAGGACTTTTCAAAATAGAACGGAAATTCTGTCTGCTGGGAGCTTTGCTTTTGAAATCCCCCTTTTTTGGAAGGGGCCTTAAACACATTTCAGGAGGAAGGGCTTGCTCTTATATTTGATAAGTGTAAATACATCCATAATAATTTTTAGAGGTTTTCAGTTGTTTGTGTTGCCTGTCGCTCAGAAAGCCAAATCCAACTTCTTAAAGCTATTGTTAAAGCTATTGTCAAAGTCTCTATAGCCAAAAGGGACCAGCGATTTCCCCCAGCCCCAACTAGCAGCTTCCCAGATGAATGTGCTGTGCCTGAGTTTCTGCAGCCAAGCAAAGCAAACAGTCATGCAGATTTTGTGGCACTTGAAGCTTTTTATTCCAGTACCACAGAAAAAATGGCAAACACTCAGAGAAGTCAGGCGGGGCAGGGAGGCTGCATTTCCAGGATCTGTAACCCCCTTTTCCCTTATTCCCTTTCAAATTGTTTGCAAACCCGAAGTAAATTTTTGTGTTGGCCATTTCAAACTAAATATGTTGTGGTGGTGTGTGTGTGAAAGGCAGCAAACTGCAAGAATGAGGCTTCAGCACTATAATAACAAAACAGCAAACAGCCTATGAAGCCAGGGACAACCCTGTAATAAACTAGTGTATCCAGAGCTTTAATCACAAGTGACCTAGCAATAAAAAATCAGTGTATGCCTGTGGGTGTGGGAGAGAGATGAGCAGAAGTGAAAGAGATACATTCCCAGAAGAGCAGAGAAAGAGAACAGAAATATTGAGGAGTGGAGGAGGTAAACAGGAGGAGCATGTACTTTGATTGTGTTGTTTGTGCATGTACATTCTAAACAGTTGAAGCTTTCTTCCTGTTTCCTACAACATGCGGAATTTCATGCATTTGCCAAATGTTGAAATAGGAGCAAAAATCAGCATCAGTTACTCTTGAAAATTAAAGCTGCACGAAAACAGCAAACTATTAATAAACACAACATCCAAATCAGAGTTGTTATCTGCAGGCTAGTTGTGGTGGTAGTGAGGAGCCAGAGGTAGGATGTCATAGGGGGATTAAACTGAAACAAAAACAAAATGGAAGTTTACAGAAGTAAATTGTTCAATAAGGTTGAAGGGGTGTGGTTAAAGAGAAACACCAAACTGTGCATAGCAGAGATATGTTCATGAATTGCAGTCTTTCCAGTGACAAAATCAAGTAAAGTTGTAGATGTGGAGTTATGATTCTCTTGCCATATAACTGAAAGGCCATCTCGCAGCTTGCACGACTACCTTCTTGGATGTAAATAAACTGGAGCTCTGGTTAGGACTGCTGTGTGTCTCCCAGGGACAAGGACTGGCTGAAATAGCAAGAGAAGAGTGGACATGTGTACAAATAGAGTGATTCATGACTGTGTGTATCCTCTGTCCAGGGGAGAGACAAATGTGTCAATGCAAACAGAACTGCTGCTTCACAATCCTTAGTGAGGTTTTTTCCCTGTGACCCCTTAAGAGCCATGTTGGTGCACAGCCTATGTGCTGGAGGCTGAATTGGTTCCCAAATGCACTTAGTATTTAAAGACATTAATAATTTAGGGCTGTCTGCCACAGCTTCATTTGATGTGACTGGAGCTTCTGACCTCCCCAGGCTCTAATTCCCAAAAAGTAAGGGACTGGAGAGCACAAGGGCAAGGCACAGAGAGTGCTTAGCTGTGGAACACCCTACTTGTCTGGGTAAGACTATGGACTCCAGAGAGATCCTTCCAAAGGGACTGAGATTAGTGTTTGGCAAAGACAAGAGTTACTTAACTGAAGTCCACTTTTTTATCAAATGTCTTCACCATGTTGCTGTTGTGGAGCCAGAGTGGTTAGGGGTCAGAACAAACATTGTTCTGCTTGCTTCCCATATCTTCTCGTGGCTTCTAAGGAGGTTGATGAGTTGTTTGGTCTCTGCCATGTAAACAGAGCCTGCATGTAAACAGGTTGCTGTCTGGTGTGTCCTTAGCCAGTGCCAGGCTCATAGGGCAACAGAACCGACTCATAAGGCTCTGATGGAGGTCATGACAATGCTGGAGTTTACAGCAAAGGTCAGGGACAAGAGAGCAGCCCATCTTTGGGGAAGGCCATAAATTGTTGCAAGTTCAAACTGGGGAAAGGAGCAAATGGCTGTATTTGTTTGCTCCTTTTCTTCCAGGGCTGACTTGGGAAGCCGAGTGACTGAAGTCGCGATATCCTGAACCTTACCCATTCCAGACAGCGTACTGATCAAAGCTGTCCAGGGACATTGGTGCCATAGAACTGGGAAATGGTGTCCTGTGTGTGTTGTCACATTAAATGATTTTCTCCTGAATCAAATTTGGGCAGTGTACTGGCATAGGACTCCTTCCCTCTCCACCCTGCCCAGGCCAGCTGGCTCATGGCTCTGGAGTTTGACAGATATGTTTTGGGCTGGGTGTATATCAACGGTGTCCACCCTCTCTTGAAATTCTTAGTTTTACTTGAACTGCTGTTGAAAGAGTAAAGTTATTTGTGCAGAGGATGGGGAGAACTGGAAAGACAGAGGCAGTCAATAAGTGCAGCTTGGAGCACACATGCAAAACTCCTCCATGGAGAGCAGCAGGAATGTCAGAAATTACAAGAGCAGTGGGTTTGTCATGTGGTGCTGATAAGAGGCAGAGGGCCAGAACCTCTCCCTGAAACTGCACAGGAGAGACGAGCCAGGCTCCCTCATACTCCCCAGCATGGGATGGCTCCTGAGAGGTCAGTCCTGGTGAGGCACATCTTTGCCCTGTACTTTTGAGGCCAAAGTTGCCCAATATCCCCTGTGGCCTGGGAGAGGTGCATGCACAGTGGGGGGCAGACTGTGCACCCAAAGGCTCCCAGCTTCCACTACTGCCAAGTGAAGGAAGCCAAAACTGGCTTTGCTTCTTGGTGCCAGGATGCAGCTCAGAGGATGTGCATGTATTTTTCTAAGCTATGCAAATTGACACAGCAAACAGTCCCAGCATGGGAGGAAAAGGTAAAACATAGTGACCTCATTTCAACAAAAAAAAAAACTCGTCATGCAGAGAAGTTAGTAAAAAGCATCGTGATTAAATATGTGCCAACAAATAGCTTCAAATCCTAAGTCACCCATGCCCAAAAAAAGCAGTGCCTGTGCCCATTTGTAGTGCATTATGGTTTTTCCTTTCAGTCTGTGCAGCCTCTGAATCCTCTACAGCCAGCTTGTTTCTTTGGCCTTCCTTACGAGAGGCAAAGAGTTAATTTCAGGAAGAAGGAGAATTTCTCTCTCTTTGGATCATAAAAATTATAAGGAAAAATCCCAGTGTGCTTGGCAGTATTTGGAATGAAGTTGTTAAGTCCCAGCTTAGCACCCTGAAAATCAGCACTCTGATAACCAGGACCTGTAGTATCTCAAGTGGAAAGGTGAGATTCCAAATCTGCAGGTAGCACATTTTTGTGAAATTTAGCAGTTGCTCTTAGGAAAGTGTTTTGTCAATTTCCTTTTTCATTCCCATATCCTTATTTTTATTTTTTTTTTCTGCTAAAGATGAAGCAACAGATTCAGAGTTTTAACTTTTGTGTCAGATGCATTCAGATTTCTAATTGGATTAATGCAGCAAAATAACAGGTTAAATCAAAACACACACAAACCAAAACATTCCTGTTTTCTAAGAAAGTTTGGTTCCAGATTCAAACATATCGAAATTAAATTCTTGTTTCTGCTACTAGCCAGAAACCATAGTGAGATAAATGAAATCATATGGGGGGTAAAAGTAGGCAGAAAAATTCTCAGCGAAACAATGTTTCTTTGGCTGCCCTGTCAGGGAAGGAAAGGGAGGGATATTTCTGTCCACTCTGCTTTGTAACTGTCTAGGTACACTAACTTGTTTTGTTTTCTTCTGAATGAGTTGACTTTTGCAGGAAACAGACTACTGGCATGATCTGGTACAAGAACCTTGTGTTACTGTCTGCCTGGCATCTCGTACTAGGCAGATCCAACATGGCTTTCAGCAAAAATGCTGCCTGCCTCCACTGTCTTGTGCTCACTTAATAGCAATGATGGGCTTGTGTAGAAGCTGTTAGGAAGGCCTCGAGTCTCACTGTGACCAAAGTCTCCCAAGATTGTGAAAAGCAGATTGTATGACAGGGTGATGACAAGGCCAAAGAATGGGCCTGATGGAAAGAATAGGTGGCAGGGGAGAGGGAGAATGGATCTACTATGTGCTTATCCTGCACAACCTCATGTAATCACAAAATTCCTTGAGGAAAAATTAAATTCCAGTTATTTGTGTTTCAGTGAAAAGGAAAGTGAAAATCTGGTGACAGAGAGGAGAAAGTTCCACACGTTGGACTGGAGTTGAAAGCATTATATAGATGATTCCTGTCTGAGGCCTTGGTTTGTGTATGGGGTAGTACAAACCACTCGGACCCCACTAGCTTCCCCAGCACCTTCTCAGGGTTACAACAAGCCTCAAGGAGTGAGAAGTGCACCTTCAGCCTGAGTGGACAAGGAATGTGGTCTTTATCCCTGTACAGGAACAGCAAGACTTGAGACCTGGAGTCACACAGTGGGTCTGGTTGTCTCTTGTTACTATTGTACAGGGCTGTGACACCATCAACAGCAGAAGATTCACTCTGACTTGTGAGTGTGTGTGAAAGAGGTGTTAACCCAAGGAAGTCCATAGCAGAGCGCGCAGCTGAGGATTTCCGATGGCCTGGTGCAAATTTGTGTGGTGGCATTGCATTGTTTCTTTCATCTGTCTTGGAAAAGGTGCACCCACGCTTTGCAGGGAGCAAAACCTTGACAGCGTTCTCCCCTCCCTTGCACTGTGTCAGCTGGCACCTCCTCTGTGTCTCTGGGCACACATTCTCATTGCACACGAAAGCGTGAGCACATTGAGGCGGCGCTGTTGCAAGCAGAACAACATGCAGTCACAGCAGTGGGGACCAAGTGTGGTTCCTCCAGGGGGTTCCTCCCCCTGCTCCCACTCCCAGGACAGACTCCATCAGCTGTCTGTTGCTGCAGGTTACCATGGGCCTTGTCCCTGGCTCTCCCAAAGTGCATCTAAAGTTTCTGGCAGCCGGGCTTGGAGGAGCCAGGAACAGACCTTCTGCCTGCTTCGGCAGCTCCGCATCGCGCCTGCCTAGTGCTGACCTTCCCTGCCCTCTGGCCTCTGCCCTTGCCTCTCGACCTGTGGGATTACTCCTGCTGTGCCTTCTCCAGGAGAAGGCCCCTCAGCTGCTGCTTTAGTGTCGAGGGTGACTCTGAGAGAGAAAAGAAGAAAATCCCCCTCCGATGACTTGCTTTTGTGGTGGGCAGAAATCAACACGCTGGGCACACTGCTGTAGCGCCATTAGAGAAGCACAGTTATCCCTCTGTGCACTGACCTCCCCCAGGCCACTATTTCCCCCCAACAGCTTGCTCAGCTGACCATGTTTCCAGCCATGAGGGCCCTTACGATACCAAATTCTGCCCATCCTGCCCTATTTTCTAGTTTTGGTCTGAAGAACAAGACTGGCGTTGGGATTTTAGCAGGAATTTATCCTTGCCTCATCTCCTGAAGGGCTGGCTGCCAGCAATGGGACGAGCTGCTTCCTTGGTTACTGCTCCACAGGCCACGGGCGCTGGAAGGGGGAAGCAGGGGGGATTTTTTGTTTGTTTGTTTGCTTTTCCCTGAACCATGAAGCTCTGGGCAGTGCTGAAGGCAGGATACAAGACCTGATGGACAGGAACTGGTTTTAGCCCGTTCTCCCTCCCCTCTCCCGGAGGAGTGGGCTTGTGGCCCCAGCAGTCTTTCAGGCCCTGCCAGTGGGGGAGTGAGAACTAGGCCCACAGATTGCATCAGGAGTCTTTTTTCTGGTCATGCTGGTTGGTTATAATGAGAAAATACTCCAAATTCCTAGTGAAAAATCCTTTCTTCCTTTCATTGTTTCCGGGCCAGACAAGCTAAGCTAGCACTGGAGCCCTGAATGGTGGCTGGCTAGTGGTGCACACAGTGGTGCCAGGGTGGGAGGCAGGGCTCCTGAATCCTCGTCCCAGCATAGCTCTGTGGTTTTTTTATATAAACCCCAAAAAATCAGCTAACTCATTGTACATTCTGTCTGAACATATCTGGGCATGAAACAGGATCAGTGATACAATCCCCAGTGTTGTTTAAAAGCTCAGTTAGCTAAGTAAGTAAAAAAGACCTTGCAGTGAATGATACTTAGATGCAAAGTGGTGGGACTGTCTCAAATTTCAGTTCTGAGCAAAGCTGCTTTCAGATGCAGGAGGAAGTACCTTAAAATATCCTTAGTTCGTTGGTTTTTTTTTTGTTGTTGTTGTTGTTTTTTAGGTTCCTCTTCTTCATGTTTTACAGAAATTTAACTCATGTTCTAGACAGTAGGTTGGATCCAAAACAGATGAAGACTTCAATTCAAGGTGTCTTGCCTCACCACTGAGGCATTTGCAGCAAGGTGTGACTGGAGGTAGTCAGGAATGCAAGTTTTTCTGGAGAATGTACTGGTTAAATCTTATTGGTGGACTGTGAAATGTAAATGAATTAATGTTTAGGAAAGATTTTATGATTTTTCAGCTGCAAACCTGAGTACATGCTCACTGGTTAATAGACTTGTCATTGGGGCATGAAGACAACCTGTCTAGTCCTCACAGGCACTGAACTGAGGGAATTTATCTTCATTTATGTCTGACTTGATTATCTTTGCTTCTTTCTCTGGGTTTTTTTAAGCAGGTTTTTTTTGGGTTTTTTTTGTAATTTAGATTATCATGTTTATAGGTTTATAGGTTTATAGGTTTCTTTCCTCTTAGGAGAGGGACACAAAATTTCTTATGCAATTGGTTTGATCATCATGAAATCAACAGCGACACTAAAGTACTCATTCTCACTATTCGCACTTCACCTGTGGGTATTTTACTTCAAAGCATAATGTAGAATAGCTTCCAGGATTTGTGTGTATACTATGTTGCCAGTTTCTGTCCTGTTATGTAGAGATAACCTTCAATTCCTTCCCTGTATATTTCTCATTGTCCTTTTTATTTTTTGCTTCAAATCGCAATTTTTCCATGCTTTTCTTTAGACTTCTCCTAATATTTTTAAAATACTCATTCACTTATTAATAATCCTCTTAGATAAGTAAATGTATTTTATCAGTAAAATCTCATCAAGGTAGAAAAAATGAGGTACAGAATATTAAAAAATATAATTACTTAGTGAACTCAAACATGCTTCAAAACTTCTAAGTAACTTTTCTTGTCAGCCTTTGAGCATTCTTTAAATGAAAAACATCAACTGTGTGATGATGGGCAAGCAGCAGATACTGAATATCGTCATTTTGGAGGAAATCCCTGGAAATTCCAAATACCCATCATAGCTCCAGATGGCCTGAAGATCATGTTTTATATTCCAGTATTTCCACTGATTTTTTTAAATGCTTTTGAGACATTTCCAGATGTCTTGATTGGGAAAGGTGCTGCTAAAGGCTGAAGCTTGGATCACCACTATAAAGATATAAGAACATCATGGGAAAAAATCCTATCCTTCTTTCTTTTGGTGCTTATGTAGCCCCTATCAAAATAGTATCTGAGCATCTCATACATGTTTAAAAATAGAAATAACAATAATAAACTTTCTGTCTTTTCTTCCCAGTCTGTAAGTAAAATAGCTTGATTTGTTCAAAGGACTTTTTCCTTGTGGGTTCTAAATATTTAGCTGTGGTTTTCCACAGTTTATCTACTGTTCCATTACTCCATTGAGAGGAGGAAAGAAAGATGCCATTTCCATTATTTCGTAGAACTCAAAAAGCCACAGTGTTATTTGTTCCCTCTACTGATTCTCATGTAGAACATAACCAACACCATTCCCAGAGCTGTGCATTCATGACTTTATTGATGCATAACCAGGGATGTTTTGGCAGGATTCAGTGTTGTGTAAGCCACATGTGATGTTAGAGCAAGGCTGTTATATAGGAGGGCTGTATATGTTAATTGCAGCCATGCACAGGATGGGTCTGGAGGTTTAATATTTAGCTGTAGAATATGTTTGAGAAACCATTATATTCTCTTATTAATACTCTGTGAACTTGATAAAGTAACATTATGTTACACAAGGGTCATTTTTCTCTGTTCTATCTCTCTTTCTGGACTCAATATAAAGCACACTGTTTTAATAATTGGCTTGATTTTTCATTCCAATTTCTGCTTTCTCCTTTGAGATAACAGTAGAGTTCCACGTTTTCCACATTATTATTGTTTAAAAAGCAGTGTAGAGTGTTGCAAAGGAGTTTGCTGAAGCTACTGAAATTTATGGCCACTGTTAGCTCTTTTCCTGAGATTCATCCCCTTTACATGTCAAATTTATTATAATTATGTCCCTGAAAAAATCTGAAGGCCTTAAACTGAACAGGTTGCTTGTGCCAAGAGAGGTGGCTTGTGAACCAAGATGCTGCATAGCAAGTGAAATCAAAACTCTTCAAATCATCCCAAATGCAGTACCTACTGAAAGTGGAGCTTGAGGCCATAAAAGTGCCCATCACACTGTGATTCAGTCCTCAGCATTGCACACTGACATGTCCACAGCCTAAACTAGAATAGGGCCACCTTCCTTAAGTCACCGTGTAGACCAGCTTTTTTTGACTGTCATGGTTGTTTCCATATCCTACATCAGGAGATCTTGATGCCCTGTGCCACTGTGACAGAAGTCTGTTTTTTGAACACAGGATGATAATTGCTGGTGTGGCTAAATTTCACCTCTTCTGGCAGCATCACCTCTGTGGTTGACTAAGCAGCAGGGTTTTTCTTTAGCTCTTTTTTTTCTGAGCTGAGGAATTCAGATGCCTGGGATACGGTGCTATCTGTTGTAAAGTGAAGGCAGTATGTAGCTAGGTGTCATAAATGCTCTCCTGGCATCCAAGGGTGCCATCTCTCATACATTTATACACATCTTATGGTCTGGGAAAGATAACTGAGGCATGTGGGCTTCTGTGGTTGCAGAAGTGTGTTAGTGTATTGTGACCCTTTGGGAGGAGAAGGAATGTGAGATGAGCCTTGGTCTTCTACATTCACATGCAGCTAAGTGTTAAAGAGAGGCAGCATCATTTTGTGATCATTACAGCTAAGATTACTGAGAAATGCTGTTATCTGAGTATTTTCCACCCCTTTCCTCATAGTAAAAAATAGATTTCCATATTAATAAATATTTTCCTCTCAGAAGTGTCACATTATTTCCAAGTTGCACAATCTCACAGTAGGAAAAATTAATGATGAATAACACAGAAGCAGTCCTGTTTCAGAAATGGGATGCAGCTATTTGTCTGAATGTATCATCTACAGTACACTTTATGAAACATTGTCTTTCCTCTGTGAGAACCTCTGTGATGCTTCCAGTTCTCTTTTACCCCTAAAAATGTAACATTTTCGACTGCTGTCCAAAGAAGGATCTCACAGTGTTTAAGTGGAAACTTCAAAAAGTGTTTTTCTTTTGTAAGTTAGTTCTGCCAATATGGGAATTTTACTGTCATTCTTTAGTGAAAATACCTATAGTTGGAAACAGAATATCTTGCCTGTCTCTGTGCTTGTGGTATCTAATCATGCAATTTTTGATTTGGGAAATTATTCTCCCTTTTCTTTACAAATTCAAGCACATACAGATATTCCAGCAATATTCTGCTCACGTGTACAAAATGTACACATGAGCAGAATATTGCTGGAATATTTTCAGTACTACATTTTGTACACATGAGCAGAATATTGCTGGAATATTTCCAGCAATATTCTGCTCATGTGTACAAAATGTAGTACTCCCATTGCTGTTCTCCTAAGTCCTTTATTTACACCCATCTGGTTTGGAATCTATTTTGGAATCATTCCCACTACAGTAAGAACCTTTAAATGACTTAAGGAGATTTAGGTCCGTAGCTTAGTTTGCCTTTATTCTGGCGAATTCTCCCTCATCTTGCCCCAGCCTTATCTGCCGTTGTGTACACTTTCCCCACCATTGCAATAACCTTCACATTCTTTTACCTTCCTTTCTCTCTGCCCATCTAATTCCAGACACCAAGCACTTCCTCTCTACCTACAAGGCAAATTCTGCTCTTTTAAGTAGTTGGAGTATGGGAGTAGAAATTTCATGAGTAATAAACCTGACACCCAAATATTGGTCAAGATGCTTTAACTTTCATCTCTTGATTGTTTCCCTGGGTGACTAAGCAGAAAAAATAATTTCTTATTAAATGGGCTTAATTAGATATTGGTTTATGAGCTATTATTAAAATACAAGCAACAGTATGGATGCTGGAGAGTTTAACCACAAATATCTCTTTCAGTGCCTCTCTTTTTCTTTTAACTGAATTAACAGACGTTAACCTTCTAACTTTATAACTTAATAGTTCTACAGCTTAAAGTTTATGAAAGACACCACAGCAGATCTTCTGAAAATACAATTGCGTATTATTAAAATTATGTCTAAAAATTTACTTTGTGCATTAGCAGAACAGAAAAGTAATATTACTGTGCTCTTCTCAAGCACTTAGCACTAAGCATCCAAGCCCTGCAATTTAGGCCTTGGTCCTTTATCTGTATTCCTCACATCATATGAATTAGAGGTTCTTTTGCCTGAATGCATAGAGCATTGCCTAGTTACAGGCAACACATTTTAGCCATAGCTAACCAAGAACTTCCCCAAGAAGAGCACATACAATGATCCTCGATTTATGGCAGACACCGTGTAATGCAGTATACAGTGGGATGTAGCCAGCCAGGTGTTCCTGGCTCCCTTCTCCCTGGTCTTACAAGGGGGAACTTTAATAGCAGTCTCTGCGTCCTCCATTTATGGAGAGGCAATGGTTCCTTTAAACAAGCCTCTTTATAGTCACTGCTTAAATCAAGGGAGATGCAGAAGACTATAGGACGAGTAAGGCGAGAATGAGTTTTCTAATTCTTTCATGCTTAATAACTTCTACTGTTCATAGAACACAAATAAGTGTGCTTACACATTGACAAGCAGTTGCCCACAGCACATACTCAGCCTTTCATGACTGAAGTTGTATGCATGTACAAGACAGCAGAAGTGAAACTTCTGTGAATCCCTTTAGGATTCATAAATTAGGAGGGACTTAAAGAGTTAAGAAAAACTCTCTGCATATACCTGGTATATAAAACTGTCATGTAATCAAATGCGAGGAATGCACTCCACTGTGTACATTAGCAAACACTCCATGCAGGCCGGCTGGCAGAGGTTCAGGATTTTCAGTGCTGCCTTGCGTTACAAAGCCCTTCTTTGTTCTCTCAGCTCTGTTTTAAATATCTGAGGACTATTCCACACTATGTTAGTGCCAGATCCCCAGCTTCACTGCAAACTCTTTACAACAGCATATTGTGGGCAGATTGGAAGGGAACGGGCTGGTAGAATCTGGGTATCTCCCCTTTCTTTGCTTCTCAGGCAAGTACTCTCACCAACTCTGCCATCTCCCTGTAATTTCGTAGCCCCTTGTGCAGCCACCTGGATAGTGTTCAAAGCCAGAAGAAATCACTAGGGTATGCAGAAATTGAACTTGGATCCTCTGACACGGCAACGGCACTCCACAAACGTGCATCAGGATGGGTGTAGTCGAGGTTCAGCCAAGGAAGAGCAAATGAATCAAAGAGTGTTCTGCAACAAATATTTTTGTTGAAACTTGTTGTGCCTATACTGTTTTTGGCTGGATCTTGCCTGAGCTGGCTAGCCAAGTAGGATTTGGCTTTGAAAAAATTTAGATGAAAGATTTCCTATGAACATGCAAACAGAAAGGCAGGAAGTGATGCTGATGACTCAAGAGATGGTGATGTTCCTTCTTGATTTGGAATTAAAGCACTTCCCTGCAAGGATGTTAACACTGCAGCACACATCTACGCCTCTTACATTAGATGATGTGTTAAGCCAGGGCCTCATCTCCTCATGCTTGTTAAAGATGCTTTTTCCTAAGACTTTTACTTATATTTTAGTTAGAAAGCTGATGTTCTAGCTTGGCATCCAGTACTGGTGTTCTGGATACTCAGCTGTGCAGTGGATGGCTCTAATGTGTTCTAAAATAAACCTGTTTTAATTAAAATTTCTTCATTTCACATGCAAATATTACATGTTAGACTCAGTAAGAAATCTTTTCTAAAGCAAAACCTATTTGTTAATGACCACTTGAAGGTGCATTGTAATACTTTTGCCTAATCACTTAAAATCTGCAAAAGCTGAGATCATTGAAAGTAAGGTTTACAACTCTGCAGAAGGCTTGCAAGGCTGTATTTGCCACTAAAGCAATTGTATAATTGTGTAATGAATTGCATAACAGAATTCTTCAGGGGGTTTGTGATGTCTGCTTAGGCTGTGCAGGTGCAGACATTCTTGTCTTTGCCATGTTTGATTCCCTAATACAGAACTGAGTACAAACAGGAATGAGCATCTCTATGGTAAAGTATTAATATATGTCATCTTACTCAGAAGGGATATATGAAAGCATTGACGAGGTCTCTTGGTGAAATCTTCTCTTACAGAAGTCTGTACCAGAGTCAGAAATTGAATCCACGTGTTCTATGGTCCAGTCTTATTCAGTAAACTGTTGGCTCTCATGTTGCATACTATCTCCTGTCACATACAGTGCCCCAGGAAAGTTCACTAAAAAGACCCTGTTCCATTAGGCAGAGAGTGACCAGACAGTGAGTGTCTCACTTTTTAGTCTATAGCAGGGACTATGAACAGCGTACAAGTCCCTTTTAAAGAAGAAGAAAATACCACGTGGCTTTTTAAATGTTCCCCCAGAGTCTGGTGGGAACTCTGTATATGAGGGGGAATTAGTTAGCCTTCTATGATACTTCCAAGAGATTTCTGCTTTCTTTCCTTGTTGTGGCCTCTTTGCTGTCACATTGCAGAGATAGTCCTTGGGCAGCACCTAGCCATCCACTGGATCTTGGTCAGTTCACCACAGCTGAAGGAGCAAAAGGTCCAAGAGGGACTGGCACTAAAGAAATCTTTTCCTTTGTGCACTAGATTCTTTTTTTTTTCAGGATTTTCCCAACTTTTTACTCCCTCTTTCCACTTCTTTATGTGCCACTAATTGCTTCTCCTCAGCCCCCTGCTTCAAAGCCTTGCATGTACATAGTGCACACTGAGCTGTTTCCATAGTGGTGCTCTAGCACGTCTGGCAGGAAGGTACAAACTCTGTCATTTACTGTCGTTTGGTTTCTAAGTCCATTTTAAGTGTGCTTGTATGGAAACTTCCACTGTTTTAGAACAGAGAGAGAGAGTTATTTGGCTTTTCCAACTTTAACATTGACTGGAAGAGATCACAGAAAGTTGAAGTTTTGAGAGACAAAGCTAAGACTGGTACCTTGCCTTCAGGTGGTGCTTGTGCAGGCTGTCAGGAAAAAAAGTAATGTCAGAAGTGGAAGGAATTAGGAAATGCTCCAGCTGTAAAATTCTCCAAATGTAAATGTATTTGTTTTTACAAGAAGCAAGTTGCTCTCTGGAGGAGGAATTCAGCTGGTGTTAACCAAGGGAATCTACAAAGAACTGCACAAAAAAGCAGCAGCCAAAGTAAAAAGAAGGCTGTGTGTTAAAGACCTAACTGTATTTTGTTAAGAATGGCTGAATTAAGCTGTTTTCCTGGCAGTTATTGTTTGGTGGAGCTGAAAAAATGAGCCAGGTATTATGCCATTACTATGAGATGGAACATTTGGGAGTGATTAAATATATGTGCTCACTCACAAAATACATTTGGGCCTTAACTCAAGAGTAAGGAGTTCAGCAATGAATGCAGAGCCAGAGCAACCAGGAAGGTCAAGAGGGATTCTTGACTCAAGATGATTTGAGCTGAGCAAGGGGTTATCACTACATGTAGAAGTTCTCTTTATACCCCTAGCGAGGACTCTCCTTTCCCACAGCAAGAGTACTGGTCCCATTTACTCTCAGGCAGTTGAATATCGTATAGGTTTTGCTTCCCTCTCTGATTTGGCTGTGTCTGTAAACAGCTTCTTGTTGCCATTCATAGGAAGATGCAATCCTGATGAAATCCAGCTGTATCTGTCTTGCTCTGTACTGATAATGCAGTGTCATCTGCTTCCTTCCAAAGTACCACCTCCCTCTTTGCTTTCAGACTTTACCTGCTGCAGTGGCAGATGCTCTAGTAACTACACATTTCGCATTCCAAATCTTCTGGCACCTAACATCTTGAACTTTCTTGTGCATATTTGGGCCAAATCCTTCAGTCCCATGAGTTCCCACTTAAGTCAATCATTGCATAATGTGAGCACAGCGTACAGGCTCTCTCTTGTCTTTTCTCCAAATACGAAGAGCAGATCTTTTATGAACTGGTTGAAAATGAGCTGTGGATTGGAAGAAGAGCAAATGAATTAAAAATTCCTAATATGTACATGTCATGAAATAGCACCTCAGTGCTCCAAGAAAGTACATCCCAACAAAGAGCCTGCAGAAGAAAAATTTCACTGCACTATTTAAAGTGAAAAGATTCTTCACTTCTTTCCAGTGTAAAATATATGCTTGGGAGATGTACTGTGTGAAGATTTGTTTTCTTCAACAGTATGACTGTACTGCACTGAGGAAGAAAAAGATTTCAAGTGGCTTTTCTCCACTTTGTTGGCAAGTCAGCCCCTGTATCTCCAAGGATACCAGGAGTGCCTGATACACTGAGCAGATGAGCCTTGAAAGATGTGAGGAAAGCTACTATACTGGGATCAATAGCATACTTTTTCCTTCTGTAGCATGCAAACATTTTACCTGACATAGACTAGAAATTCCTCATCTACTTCTTCCTTTTTATTTTTCTTTAATGAACTTTTAAATATCGTTTTGTGCTTGTGGGGAAGTACAGTCTCTGTTTGTTTGGGAGATCAGAGAGAAATTTAGATGTAAGTTTTACATTGATTCTGTTTACATTTACCTGAAATATATACTGCAGTCAGAAAAAATAAGAGTTTTACCAGTGACATGTGAGTTACATACAGTGTGCTCCAGACCCTTCTAAGGGGACCTCAGCTCATTACTAGAGTATTTTAATGTGTTTTTAATGTCTGTGGGCCTCTTATAGAAAAATGCTTCCAACAACACTATGTGTTTAAATGTTTTGCTCTCCAAGATATGTATTTTCATTAAGAGAATGACTTGGGGAATGTATTCCATTGTTCCTTATTTTAACCAGGAGTACTTTCCATTTGATCAAAATTGGAAGGAAGCATCATCTGACAAATGAAACTGTAAGACTGATCTTTTTCAGAAGAGCTGATGTTTTGTTTCTCAGACATACTTTGCATTTGTACTGCTAATGCAGTGCTGAATCAAACATCATTCATCTGTAGGAGCAGTGGAGCTGAAGGTCAAGGAACAGACTCTGCAGGTGTCTTCCCCCAGGGAACTTTTCATACCTGTTTGGTGCAACCTAACCTATTACATACCTAAGTGAGAATTTGCTCTTCTGAGGATTGTTAATGATCTTCAAGGATTGTATTGTGTTGGCAGGGGTGATTTAGAAGGATTCAGAATGAATATGGGAGGCAAAAAGCAGCCTTCATCTACTGCCATATGTTGGATGGTGCTGTTTGACCATGAAGGTGTCTGATCCTTCTCCAAAACATCAGTGATACAACTGCTCTCCAGTACTCATAGATATATCAGCAAAGAATATATATTTTCTTTTTGCTTTTGTATCTGTTTTTAAGTAGATTTGAACCTGATGAAAAGTACTCTTCTATTCCAAAGCCAAGATGAGTAGAAACCAGGGGAACACTGCACTGACACAAAGGGAAGAGCATGCCTTTGCAGATTGCTGACACCTACTGAGACACAGTCTGGAGAAGACCTGGCTTATGATTTGCTCTTCTGTCACTGGAAACAAGAGGAGGGAAGGAAAGATTGTGCTGTTTTAGTTGTGCTGTCAAGAGGACAGCACACCACATTTGAAGAACTGACTGCAGTTACAAAACAGAACTACTTAAGATGGTTGCATGGTATCTCTTATATTCTTCTCAAAAAATCAAAACACACAGTAAGTGAAGTCCATTATTAGCTTGGAATTACTTAGATAAGGGCTCCTGGTAGTGAAAGAAAAACTGCAGTTGTTGTAGGGACGCTTTAATTTTAGGGGAGCTGCCTGAAATCCATGTCGTTTCAGCCAAGCCTAATTTGGCCCTTGCCTCCGAATCAGCTTGTAGAGGCACACAGTCTATAAAATATTTAGAAAAATTTTTGCTCTACCAGAGAATCCCTTAGGATGTGTCAGTGAGTAGTTCTAATGTCTGCTCTACCTGTTCCTGCTAGGAACAAAACACTATACTACTGGCAACTCAGTGCATTCCATATGCAGTATTATTTTCATCTTGGATTGGTTTGTTGGGTTTTTTTGCTGGTATAGTATCATAGCAAACCTATCTTTCGGGAGTACAGAGGCAGAAGTGCTGACCTTCTGGCTCAGAAACCTGCCCCAGTCTTAGAATACAGTCTGTAAAAGGGTGCTGTAGATGGCCCGAGAGGGAACACAAGGCAGTGATTCACTGAAGGAGTTGTGCTGACATCCTGGACTGTGAAAGCACAGCTGGGGCAGTTTAAGAGCAGCAGTCAGGTTCCAACAGGGAAGCCAGACTTTTATAATTCACACTACAGTCACCTATTGTTTTGTTTCTTGTTTTCTCAAGATATTTAGACATGTCTGGTGGGAAGAAAAGTGAAACACTGGGAGTGCCAGCTCCAGGCAGCTGTAACAGTCCCAGATACACTGCAAACTTCCTCCTCACAGCCCTGCTCCTGCTATTTCACAACAAAGGTGTAGCTCCTGCCTGTGCTTTTGGTCCTGAATCTCGTAACCAAGGCACCTTCAGTCTGGCCTGCACACATTTGGGTAATTTTGGTGTGTAATCCCACATAGCACTGCTGGATCACCTCAAGTTTAGTCAAGAGAGGAGAGGCCAGGATGTGTTTTAAAATGCAATTGAAAATTTGGCTTAATTAAAGAGTGTTCTGCAATGATTTTATGATAGCAGCTGAAGGCTAACATAATCCTTCATGACTTTCATTTCAGCTGGGATTCTGGACAGAAATCAATACATAAGTACGTAAACGTCTTTTCACAACTTCAAAAGGATACTGTTAATGGAGCCAAAATACTTAGTATTTGTTGCCTGAATAAAACCCAATAATTCTAATAATTCTCTGGTCTATTAAGCCATGTGAAAGTATAAGATGGCCTTAGGACAGTCAGCTACCCATTAAAGAATTCTTCCCACTTAGGGTTTCATTGATGAGAACAGACAGCTGCTCATTCCCTCCCTTGTAATTGTATCTAAGAAAACAATTTGAAATAAATCTAGGTGTGCTTTGTCTTCTGCTGGATTAATACTTTGGGTTAGTCATGTTATAAATGATTGCTTTTCCCCTCAGGGGGAAATATCTGTGAATAGCTTCTCCTCTAACCCACTGTCAGAGAGAGTGGAGAAGCCATTTTTACTGTAGTAAAAGCATTTGAATAATTTCTGTTATTACAGAGCTCATGCCAGTTCCACATAGATACAGAATCTAACATTATGCTATCATTGAAGTCTAGGGACCCTCTTCTTCACTGGTATAATCCACAGGGTCGAATTTGGGCTGCAGCATGGATTGTTTTATTGAATCTGAATACTGTCTGAATTCATGTGCCAGAAATTCCTTTTATATCACCCCGGGTGACACCTTTCTTTCAAGTTCCAGACAGCCCAGAGCAGATTGTTTGCATAAAATTTAATGGGTGCACTTAGTTTCCCATGCTAAATAAAGGTAATCTAATGGTAAATGGAAAAATCACCTGCCTGACAATGGAGGTGGGAGTTACCTGGTGTTTTAAGGGATGCAGATAGTGGAAAAAAGTTTTGGTTTGCTTTTTGAAAGCAATTTGTGTTGCTTTGCTTTTTAAAATTCTAGATTGGTATCCTCAGCTTTCTGAATATAACCTACAGTTATATATAATCTCCTCTGCAGCCTCACCAAGTCCAGGCCTCCAGCTGTGTCTTGGTTCTTCCGATGCAAAACCACTGAGATAGATTTTTATTTTAGAATTTACTGAGAAGGTGAAGTGATTCATGCAAACCTCTTGAAACAACAACAGGTGTTTCTCCTTTCTCTCCAGTTGTTATCTTTCCCTTCACAAAGTTGGACTCTTTCGGGCTTGTAGTGATCAGCATCATCAAATAACAGAAAAAATATGCTATCTCTGCAAGTATAAAAGTACTGTCCCTTTTTTATGCATCTGCATCTTCTGCATATTAGGAAACCCTCTGGCTGCTGCTGGTGAAAATTAGCAGTGGGTGGAGATGAGCCACTGGTGAAAAGGTTTTCCATTCAAGGGCAGACTGGGACAAGCAGTGTTTGGCACTGCTCACAAACCAGAAGCAGAAATCTGCAAGGCTGCAGCAAAATCCCATCTGGTGCCAGCACATGCTACTGGCATCCCCTAACAGTACAAAACAATGGGTTTGCTTTCTGCCCTGCAGACAGTGTCAGCTATGCCAGAGTAAGGGCACTCCACTCCTGTTTTCTGCCAGTCACTGTCACTACTATAAATGCAATGCCTTGGGAGTTGGTTTCAGGGAATGTTCTACAGTTGGAAGATGCTTATGCCAGGATAAGCGGAGATGAAGTTTGTAGCCCCAGGCTAAGGCCAGGATTTCAGGTTACTTTTCCATGGTGCTTTACCATTACAGTTACTGCTGCCCTGCCTGCTGCTCTGCCTGTGGACTTTGCTGTGTAAGCTGTGATCATACATCTGTGTGATCGTGATGTGATCCACATCTGGGAACATTAGGGGTTTAGATGGTTTTTGTCTAATCAAACTACCCCTAAATCAGTTTGTTTCTTTTATTGACTGCCACAGCCATGAATAAAAGCTGTGGAGGGAGTTGTGCTGCATCGAGGCTAGAGATGTTCACCATGTATGACTGTATCAATTATGATTTTTAAAAAAGGAATATAAAAAGAATAAATGTAAAAATATGACTCCATGAACTACTCATGTTTTACACCTTCTATAATAATGCTAGGGTAGATTCCTTTTAGAAAAAACTGGTGTATTGTGTATTATCACAATACACCAGTGATAATAACAGGGGATTTGCAGACAATGTGTTGAATTCCTAGGAGTGCTGGTCCTGGCTTTTAGCAAAAAAAGTTTTTAGGTATAGTGAGTGTACCTAATATTATATGAATACTTATTAGTCATTTATTTATTTTTCCATCTTTTTGAGAATCCTGAACAAAGAAACAGCCAAATGCGCTTTAAAAAAGTGTTATATAATAATTTAAATATTTATAATTAGTAATTGTAAAATGTGTGAAAGTTAACTTTGTGCTCACTTGTTTCTATGCTTTTCACATCATTGCTGATTTTATAAAACTCATGGATGAGTGATGTTTTTAGCTTCATGAGTGCTAGTATCTCTGTTATGAATGTAGGTGACATGCTGATGGACCACATTACATTTTCATTTCTAGTTTAAGAATACCAAATTGAGAAGTAAATACCTAATCTATTGGTATTAACCTTGCTAATAAAGAGCTTGGTGGAGTTAGAAGAGTTGAACTGGAATTTTAACTCTACTTTTCTCCAAGTGCAGGTCTGAGGCAGTGCCTGGGTAATCTAGTCCTGCACTTTTTTGTCCAGTTCAGACTTACTGAACTGGAGGGTAAAGCAGGAGGATTTTTTTGCCTTTTCCTCTGCAAGGAGTTTATGCTTTTTGAGCTTTTGCTTTGCAAACTGTCTGTGGGAAGTGTCTGCTCACACCTGGGGGAAATACACAAAGCAAAGTGCCTTTAATTGCTTCTGGAACAGTACAGAGAATTGTTTAGACTAGATTTACTTTTTTGATTTGTGCTTAGAGACACAGCTGACCTCTGCCAGAACTACAAAAGAGCACCCAGCTGAGGCTGTTAACATCTCTTAGGAAACTGTTCAGGAATGAGCCTAGCTCACTGCCCAGTGCTGTAGTGATTACAGTAAATCCTCATCTTCTGCTGACTTCAGCAGGGTGTTTGCAGAATGCAGTTCTGGTTCAAATGGGATCTCAGACCCCAAAGAATGTAAAACATGTATCAAAATCTACTCATTCGTAATAGCAGTTTTCTTTAGCAGCTTTCATTTCTAATATTTCAAACATATGTTTTTCCTTGAAAACAGGACATGTGTGAGTGGCCTGCTTGAGGGGAGTGCGAGAAAAAGAAAGCTCCATGCCATGTCTGATGAGAGCAGCAGTGCTTTCTTGTCTTTTTCCTTAGGCACTGTGATCTCACCTAGTAGGACAAGTCAGATCCCATCACAAAGCTGTGCTCCAGTGTCTGCATTGTCCAGTTAAGTGTCCTTATTTCCCCAAGTTCCTGTATCATCTGAAGGACTGATACAATCATTTACATTACTGTTTCTGACATTGCTCTTGCAGATGGCATTATGGGTATTGCTACAGGTTCTCTGTAGTTACCTCGATCCTTACTTCCTTTTATTTGGCATCCTTCTCTCCTTGATTTGTGAATCTCTTATATTGCCCTGTTTCCACTCTGCTGCCAAGGTAGAAAAGGTACCTACTGCCCATCCTTTCTGTTACTGGATATCTGTGGGTCTAAAAAGAGATACAGTGCTGGTGTCATCCCTTATACTGTGTTGAAAAATTGTTCATTGTTTTAAATTATGCATGTATATTGTATGACTGGTGAAGTGCATGTGAGACACTGCAGAATAGGTACCTCAGTTACAGCTTTGCAGTTTCTGTGGGTAGGTTTGGTCTAGCTCCAGTTCATATGCACGTGTATCACAAATGCTGGTTCTTTAATTAGCAGAGTCTAGTCTAGAAACTACGTATTTAGTACAGTGAGGAACAAGGTGTCTCCTTTTATCCTTAGGGACAGCACAGTAGGACATATAAGTAATACAGCTGTCTAATAAATGGAGAGACAGCAAGACTACATCTCAAAAGCAGCCTGGAACCTGTACACAAGGCACATGAGAGCACTAATTTAGAGAGAGACACAACTTGAAGTTTACAAATAAGAGGCTATACAGGTCCTTACAAATGTTAACTGATCTTGAAGCCAGATGGAAAATGGCTGCTGGTTTTTGACTTTCTCCCGAACTGTCCGTTACAGAAAGAAGTCCTTTTCTCTTTTTTTGACTGTTATTTGTAAATACAAATGAAGTACAGACTGATAGCTAAAGCAGACAGTCACAGAAGCACTCCTTGCTTCTTCTCAACATGTCTCCTGCCCTGGTCTGCGCTTCAAAGGCAATATTCTGCTCATTGCCTTGCACTGCAGGCAAGACCCAGCTTCTCCTCCCAGGTCACAGACCCCAGATCTCTTGCTGTCTTTCACTGAGCTTAGGAAATTGCTACCTGTGCACAGGTAACACTTTCTGCTCTCTTTTCTGCTCAACACTTTTGGTGTCTCTCTCTTGGCCACATGTCATCTTTTGGTAGCACATTGCTTCCTAGATGTTGTACACTAGTTTTGAACACCAAAAAAAAACTTCTGCAGTTATGAATATAATAATCTTTTTACTATTTTGTCAGTAATGCGGTTTGCTTTCATCCTAGTTGTCCTTTAAACAGCATCACTGTGCCTGAGATGTGTGCCTCAGTTTTAACTGAGGTTATGTTTATTATTTGAGATGTCCTTTAAAGTGCTGAAGGAGGCTCTGGAATCCTGGAATCTCAGGTCGGAGAAAGTGCCAGGAAATGAATGACACTGAAGCATTAGTGTATGGAATGTTTAAGCCAAGTGAAGGATAAAACAAAAACTATGTGATAGAAGGGGAATGTGACTGTTCAGTACCTTGTTTTTATTAGAGCAGTAAGGAGGAACTTAGGAAGTGTTAGACCATTTTTATTTTGAATGTACTGCAGCAGTGAAAGTTTGCCTTTTGTTTGGTGCTTGTTCTGTTCACAAGTAGGTGTAGGGGAGCCCACAGTAACCTCTACATGCTTTGCAAAGAGTTCAGAACACATTCATAACTGAGTACAGTTACACTGCAGAGTACTCTTGCACATGCAGTTACCATATGGAAAAAGTTTCCCATGCCTAACTAAGGAATATATTTAGGCCATTTCAGCCACATAAAGGAAATGAATGTACAGCAGAGGTCAGTGCCCTAACTCTTCTGTGCCAGAAATTCTTAGAGGTGGTATTTATACTGAAGTATGCATTATCTATAGCATGTTTATAAATATGTCTGCTAACTCTATACAACATTTCTGCTTGTAGAAGCTCTTATAATAACATATACCCCAGGGTTTCATTTATCTGTCTCCCAGCCTCATTGTTCCTTTTTCTTTATAATTAATTTAATTGTCCAAAATTGCCATCTTAAGTTTTGTTCTTTTCTCATGTTCTTTTTTGTTCCTCTCAGCTCCCTCTCCAGATTATTGCAAGTCATTGTGCACTAAATATAGTTCTGCTTTCTGCTTTCCAGATGCTGGGAGCTTGGCTGACATCCTTATAGCATTCCAGACTAATTCTCTCTCTGTCACACTCACAGACATCTATTCAAAGCCAATTTATTGAGTTCAATGTATCAAGAAAATTCTGATTGTTTTCTTTGTAGAATACAGATTTCAATTTACAAAAGTAAAATTTACAAGTAAAATTTACACACATTAAATTTTTGCTGGCTTTATATTCAGTTTTTGTACCCCATATTCATTGCTGTGATGGCACAATATATGGGTCTTGCTGACTTACATATTTCTTGAAAGATGTAATCTCTGTACACTTCTTGCTGTGCATTTCAATTATTTATGTCTGATCTAGCCAGGCAAATTTCACTTCTGGTGCAGCTGTAGTACACTGGAATATCAGGACCAGATTTGGGGGTGTTTTGACCCAAAGTGCAGTTTCACAGCAAAAGTCAGCAGAGTAGGAAAGTATATACAAATTTGAGCCACAGCTGCAGAATCAGTTTGGATGTGATTAGAAACTTATTACAGCTATCCAAGTCAACACTAATTTTCAGGAAAATTAACTTTCTGCTCTTATTTCTTTTGTGAGCTGGTGCTGGTAGGCTCATAAGAGCTTCCCACCGGGCAAGTGACTGTTTTGGTAATAGTAAGTAGTTCCCATATAAGGTATGTAGCATTCCTAGCTTATAATGCAGTTTGGACTAGCAAAAGATACAGAACAAATCTGTAGTTTTCATTTATCAACAATTAATAATGTCTTGCACCAGTGCAGTATTTTTTAATTGGAAGGATCCCAATTTCAGATCCATATTTACACGGAAATTTGTTAGCACCAATGTATTTGGATCCTTTGTGCGCTATTGAAATGCAGCTGTGATACACCATGGCAAGTGTTTAGGGCAGGATGCAAGGAAATTATGTCTAATCAAAATTGCAGTGGGAATTGATTGGCAAAGCATACTTACCCTGAAGATGGGGCTGTACCGCCAACATTGGGCAATCCTGGTTGGTGCTTTGGCACAGTAATTCAATACAAATGCAAAGAGCTATTAGATTTGAGACTTGGTAATTAACACACCAAATTTCTCTGCAATCTTTTGTAAACTGCCTCAAATCTGTGTTGGCCATGGCTTATTCTCCCTCCAGACAGCACTCTGTTCCCCCTCAGAATATTGCCTTGGAGAAGACTGAGCCCTGTCCCACCACTAACCCCCTTCCTACAGCATCTGCTCCTGAGAATTGCAACAGCCTAGCTGTGAGAAGGGCTGGGAAAAACAGAGGGCTCTGGCTCTGTGCCATTGCTTCATTTCCATAATGCTTACTTAATGTTATAAACAAAGCCTACAAAACATCGGCAAAGTTGTGAGGCCAGATAAAATCTGGTTCCTGGGATCTCTACAAGCCAGTGAGTACTCTAGGAGGCCAATGAGAGGCAGCTTCCCTGGAGGTTTCCAGCCCTTGGGATTCCAGAGGAACCACAGTCCCAGGTGCTGCTGCTGGGGCTGCCCGTGGCAGCTTGCACGTAAATATTTGTATCAGCCTGACACTTGCTGTGCACCCACTTCCAAAGAGGTTGCAACAGTCCCCACCCAGAGTCTCTCACAACACAAGGAGCGTGTCATTCAAACCAGAAAATAGCTGCAGTTCAGCACAGGGTTGGTGGGAAAGGATCATGCAGGACATGTTACAGAAGCTGTCCTGGCATCCCGCTCTGCTGAAGACTGGCAGGGAGAGGCTGAAGGCGATGGCTGTTCTCGGAGCCTAACAAGGGGCTGCATTGTTCCTGGGCCTATCAGTTGGTTTCTGATTCACCCGCAGCCAATGTGCCATGATCAGATCACAGCTGGCCCAAGGATACGCTTTCCAGTGCATTTAGTGCTTGGAACAGCCCCAGGTTTCAGGAACACATGGTGAGGAAGAGGGGACAGCTGTGAGACAGAGAAGGGAGCTGATTTTTGCCTTCTCTCAAGACGAGGTTTTCTTTCATAATTTGATTGTGTTAACAGCATTCCAGGTAGTAAAATTAGTTTGGAGCCAAAGTAGATCTGGACGAGGGGCAGACAGAGGGAGAGGTGGGTGTAAGAGTCAGTGGGTGCTTGCATGTCCCCACCAGCAGTGCCCTTTCTCGCTGGTCAGCTGTGCAACTGCTCCTGACAGATAGTAGATGGATCCCGATGGATCGGCCTGTCTCCTCTTTCTGCTCCAAGCTGAGATAGCTTTGTTTGTCTCTATCCCGGAGGTTGTGTAGCCGCTACGTCCCAGTGGGTGCATCTGGCAATAGTTGAGCTTCCTTGTATGTGAGCAGATACCAACTTCATGGCGAGAGAGGGGAATGTCCTGAGTGTGACTGGGGACAGAGGGGGACTTCAGTTCCAGAGGCAGACCGTTTCATGTAACATTGCAGCACAGTGCTTCTGAGTGATTCCTGACATTTTGCTCCAATTTCCTCTTAAGCAATAACACACCATTCCTCACCTCCTATCCTAAGAGTCCCTGGGTTTTGTAATCACTTTTGCTGTTTCACCTAGAAGTGGATGCAATTCAAGGAAAAATGAAATGGTGCCTCCCTGTTTACAGATCCTTAAAACAAATCTGTAATCTCCTTATCATCCTGCAAGTCCTTCATTTCCCAGCAAGAATTTTCATCTCTCCTTCCCGATCTTCCAAAGCCAGCCTGAGAAAGGCAGATAAATGCAAATGACATGTACTGTCATCTCTGCTCCACTGCAGAATGTCAGTAATAAACTACACCTTGTCAGGGAAATCTGCAATTCTCTACCTATACTTTGTAGGCCTATTAAAGTACCTTAATGCTTGAGAAAATTGATCTGTTAATCAACAAAGGTACTAAGCCAACATTTTTTCTCCTTCCCTTTACAGGGCCCCAATTCTATAAGGAGTCATAGAAGTTAAACAGTGAAAAAGACCTGCAGTGTAATTGAGTCCATCTCCTAGTAGTGTGGGGGTGTTCTCTACTACAGATTTTTATTGTTGCATCAGCCTGGTTTTAAACGACTTCTACAGCATGATTTATGCATTTTCTGGAAGTACTATGCTTAGCCTAACACATCCCAACATTTTGAATTTTTCCTGATACATTTATCTAATTGGTTACTCTAAAAGTTAATCCAGTTTATTTCAGTTAAACCTTTCCTTTTCTGCAGCATAGTTCATTCTAGTGAAAAAACAATTCCCTTTTCCTTTAAAGGGACCAGTGGGACAGCAAGTCTGCTGTTTGGCCCGGCTGCAGTCGGATCTCATTTTTCAACCCCACCCTTCCTCTTCTCTGAGAAGGAGGGGCAGTCTTCATATTTTCCCTTTAAGCTGAGCTATGAAAAATAACTGTTTGCCAAGATCTTTCACCTTGGCCGTATACCCTCACAGATGTTTTCTGCAGCATAAACAAAGCAGCAAAGAATGTCAGGGCACGAGGGAGTCACGATCGTTGGGATGGGAGAGATCAGGCTGGAGAATTATAATTCCAGCTACTTGGCTGTAGTTTGCCTTTCAGAAATGCACAAGAGCTGCTCCCACTGCTTAAGGAGCAGAGCCAGCTGTAAAATTATCCACAGCTTGATAGAACATGAGCTTTCAGCCATGCAGTCTAAGCATATGTAATGCACACGTCACCATTGCAGTGCAAATTAAGAATAGTGATAAATCTGACTGGTAAGACCAAGTTCCCAGCTGTTCCTCAGCCATCTCCCTGCTCAGAGAGAGATGGTGCCAGCCATTGCAATTGGGAGAATAGGAAAAATTGTGGGAAGAATTGTGTTGTACATTATACCGAATGAATGGCAAAATCTGGCTTCACACCCCAGGGCTTAAATTGTACTGTTAATGTCCAGAGCTTCACAGTTTTATCGTGCACTTTGGCAGCTCCAGGTGTCTATTGACTACAGCTGTGTCAATGAAACAGAATAGAGGTCTTGAGTACCACATCCTTATCATATAAGAGAATTTGTTGAAGCAAGTGAAACATCCTGAATTTTGTTGGGACACAATGTCACTCTTGTCTATTCTGCCATATTTTTGACCAGTTAAAATGTTCAGATGACTGTTTAGTAGGTTCCTGCTGCAGATTTTGACAGGAATCAATTTGGACAAAAAAGAGGCAAGATTTGTTAGGACTGACAGTTTACAAGAAAACAAGGAGATACTCTTCCTGAAACAAATATTTCTAACTGATTGAATACAATGCACAGCCATAAGTCCTGTATGGTCCTGATGAGATTCTGACAGCAGAAGATGGTGAAGGTAATGTGGCTGTTCACCTAAGCCTCATTGTTGACTCAAAATACTACTTTGAGCCATTGGAAAAGTTTCTTACTGTAAACAAATTTAGCTCTTAGCAACCTTGAAAGGAAATTCATAATTACCAGTGCAAACCACCTGGTGCAGATGAAAGGCATCGGGAATCTGGGCAATACTTAAGCAATTGAAGGTTTGGGAAGGAACCTCAAAGCCTCTCTTGTTGTTACATATGAATCACAAAGAACATATTGGTTGTGTTTGAGTATATCCCAGAGGATCAGTTTGTGAGCCCTCCTTCGTATTCTGGTGGGTTGAGAGGCACCAAAACAAAGGAGACCATGGTTGGAAAGATTTGCATATTAAGGAAAAGAATGCGGAATGTATGTGTAGCAAGATTGTGGAACTAATGGCTTATGACAGGGATACAGCTATGGAATTAATGTGATTTGGCAGGCAGGCATTAATATGGAATGGACAATTTTGGAGGAAGCAGCACAGGGATGCAAAAGACTGTAACTGAAGCTAGGCCCTTGCATAGGAGCTGTATGAAGAGAAGGTTTCTTACATATATATAGGCAAGAGTGAACAGAGTTTATCCCTATGTCATTATTAGGAAGTAGACAAAGATCTTTATTTGTATTTGTAGGGTGTAAGAAGCTTTTACTCTCTATTGACTTGGCATGAAGAAGCCTTTTGAGCATACATCCTGCTGTTTTGTGTGGCTATGATTTGACTGCTGTCATAATTCCATTGTTTAGACCTCCTGTATATATTAAAGTTTTTCTATGGAGAAAACTGAGATTAATATATTTATGACTATCAAATGTATTGGAGATAAATATAATTATTGGTTATACCAGATCCCAAGATCTACTGCTCTAAATACTGTCAAGCATCCTGCCAGCTTAAAGGGTGATGAAGTTGGTTCATGTTTCATGGAGGTCCCAGAACTCACTGGTAGTCCTGGTGTTTCAGCCAAAGTTCCTGAGAAAAAGCCCCTGTTAAAAACATTACAGCATTTTTCAAAATTATCTCATTCTTTAAGTATTTTTCTGTGCCTGTGTAAGGTCTCCTGTGAAGCTTCAGATCTTTCTCAGCTGCTCAATATTTGTTCAGGCTAATATACAAGAGAAAATAATCTCTGAAATGTTATTTGTAGTCATTTGGAAGTCCACATCAGTACATGTCACACTGATGTCAACTGTGGTTAGGGCTTTTTTCAAGGAGAAGAATCTCTTTAGCACATTGGTAGCTCCAAGTGATATGCTGTGATTCTTAGATCAAGCTCCATTTGTTCACTGTGAGTTCAGCTCTTCTCCTGGCAGCTTTTAGAGAACATAATTTGTTCAGAGACATCTCAACTTATATTTTCTGATGGAGAAGTTCTTACCTGGGGCTAGCATAGTCCTGGCTGTCCCTATGTCCAATTAGTACGTGCACTTCTTGGGTTCCATCATCTCTGTGGTAAAAGCAGGGAATTTACAGAGATTATGAGAAGGATTAAAGGGATGGCAGAGATAAGGGTATTGTAGCAGTGGGAGAGCTGGTTCTGAACTGGGGGGAAGAAATGTGTGCCAGTAACAAACCAGCAAAGAGCTATGGATGAATGAAGTGTGGCAGAACTGTGCAAATGGTGTTTTTGTGGAAAGGATTTTGTCTGTTCTGTGCATATTTCTACTATGTCTGCCAGCCTGTATAGAAATGTTCCCCCTGAATTATCGGCTTTTCCATGACTCCAGCATGTTCTTGCAGCCAGTCCAGTCTGGGATCTGTCTTCCTGGGTAGTGGAAGAGTACAGACTCTTCTGGTCTCTTTAGTGTCTGAAGCAGCTAAATATAATTGTCTTGAAAGCAGGAAACGAAATGTTGAGGTATATGCCAGCCTGTAACTCAGCCATAAACCTACCCTCTTTGAGCAACACTTCAGCATGCCAGTGAACAAACACTAACACAATTGCTCTCTCACCACTGCTGGAAAACAGTGGCACAAGAACACTGCAGGAGACTAACAGCTTCTCTTGGCTGAAGCCTTGGTTGCGTAAAGAAATTGAGCAGCATCACCGTTCGTAATTACTGCCACCTCATAAGCAGTATTTCACAATGTCTCTGCCATTCAGTCTCTGTGCAAAAGGAGGCTTTAACATGTAGGTGTGGGAGGCCTCCACTCAGACACTTAGTTTGCTCCACATAAAACATTCCAACCACTCCAGCTTGGTAGATGTTACCAGCCATGACACCTCACCCTACAAGGTCCTTTCAAAACATGGCTTCTCAGCTCAGCTCTGGGATCCAGAGACATAGCATCATAGAAATGCAGGTTAAGAAAGGACCCCGGGAAGTCTCTATTCCAGCATCCTGATAAAAGCAGAACTGTTGCCAGCACTTAACAGGTCAGCTGTGATTTTGTCAAGCTGAGTCATGAAACCAATCAAGGATGGGGATTGCACAACTTCTCTGGGTAACCATTCCAGCACTGTACTGCTCACCCAGTGAAAAGGTTTTTTCTGATGCTCAATGCAAACACAGTAGTAGAAGATCCTCCATGCTTATACTGTCATATCTGAAAGATCCACAGGTGGAATAAGACATACCTAATCCTCTGAAATTCACATCCATCTCTCACCACCACAGCTCTGCCATGTTGCTTCTGTTGCTGCTTTCACCAGTCATTACAGCTACGTGACATGTAGTAAACAGGCACAGGCAGCTAAAAACTGGACCTGAAAGCTGATAAGCACTATCCAGATAGAAGGTTGTTTACCTGGACATTTTTTGCATCTACTGATGGTAGAATTATGTTATTGAAAAGACACTCTACAGAACCAAGGATGACCTGTATAACAGTGAACACAGACTCTTCTCTGCTCACTCTGCTATAAACATAATTCCCTATACTTGACCTAGGGAATTCCCATAAAGCTGTGCTTTGAAGATGTTAAGAAATAGAGAATATGAGAGTACTTTGGCATTGAACTACTTTAACTTGGCAGCAGCCTTTTTGAGCAGCCAGATACAGGGTTTGGATGGAACAGTACTCATATTGCTTGTAGCTGCTGTGAATCTTAGATAGTATTTTTATGGCTTTGGGAGAAAGGTGTTAAATGTCAGCTGCTCCTCACAGTGTAGAATGGCACAAAGCAGACCTCCATAGCCCTAGGTTATGTCTACTACTAAAGATTTGCAGAATCTAATACAAAACCCAGCAGTGAGTCTTTTTCATTTGTCTGATTGTATGTGGAGATATTAGAGTCACTCCTGTGCTGTCTTTATGTGTGGAGAAAGCTTTGCTGGAATTTCAAAATTATTTCCCTTGCAGCTCTAGTTTCTTACTAGAAAGAAATCATCTTGAGAGCTGATAATAGCAACTGAAAGTGGTTTTGCCTTCTTGTCACCTGTCCCACTCCACTGTTAGATACCAAAAACTGTCACTATAAAATTTTTGGCTAATGAATCTGTTGCTTCTTTTCTTGCTAAAAAGAGTCCTCACATCCATTTTTGTACCAGAAAGTTTTCCCTTTCTGTACTCTTAGAAATAAAATCACTTTCCTTTCATGTCCAAAACATATTTCTGGAGAAACAACGTTAAAATTGTTCTCAAGATGATCCCTGGTTGAATCATCAGCGTTGCTTCCTGCTTCACGCTCTACTCTCCCCCGAGTTCTCTCAGTCACATACCTGACCTGAGCCTAATTAGTTTGTGAGAGTTACAAAGTTTGCCGCCTGCGGTGTGGCTGTGGGCCAGACAGGCAGAGTTCTCTGTGCCTGGTACTGTAATTGTTGTGAAATCTTGCTTGATGGACAGAAGGTTATTCTGTTGTTTGGAATTTATTTTTTTCCCCCACAAATGTCCTGGAAATATGCAGGAGCACATTAAGGAGCTCGGAGATTTGACTCTTTACAGGACATGGTACCAGAAAGATCTTATGTCCTTAACATTGCTGGGAGCCAAAGTGAATCAAGAGGACTTTCATTTTGAAGAACATTTTTTTGAAACTTTACACATTTTGTCCTGCTTTTACAAAAGTCCATATTATTTTGTAAGGTCTGTTTGTGACTCTTGCCACACAGCAGAACCTTTGTTAGGTCCTCAGGTATAGTGTTTATATTGCTAGAACAACAGGATTTATTACTGTGCTTGTCTTTACCAAAATGAGGGGCTCATTTTGCAGCATGACCTCTTATAATCAGTCCTCATGAATAGTCCTGTTGACTTCTTCAAGGCTGCCTGTGTCTGTAAGGATTGTGGTATTGAGTGCTGCTCTTTGTAGAGCCCTAGAACTCGAGTGTGGTAGGGAAGAGCCCTTCTGCCATCACAGGAGGCATGGAATAGGCCCCCAGTCCTTCCCGTGCCACTGCACAGCAGAGGAACAACTGGTGTGGGCCACTTCATTAGTATCTTGCTTAACTATGTCTATTTCCTTCCCTCTGCTAAGGCCATGTGGATTTTTCCAAAGTATGTACTACTCAACAGTAAATGTGTTCCTTGTTCACGTGGCTGTTATGGTGCTGTAATCTTTTCTTCCTCCCGAATCATCAGTTTCAATATCATTCTTCATTTTTGTTGGGACAATGAAGAATTTGGAAAATGAGGGCCTCCACACACTCTCCTGAATCTACTGGTGCCTATTCCTTGTTTCTAGGCCTAAATACCCACCAGAATCTCCATGCAATTTACCCTCTCAGACTGTCAAGTCTTTCATCAGTCGGACCCTTACCTGATGCTCTAAAAATATCCCCTGAATTTCACAATGACTTGTACTGACTACTGATCTGGAAGTTCTGCTTTGGAAATTGAATCTTTAATGAACTGCTGCAAGCAGCTTTTTGTTAAGTTGCTCCATACGTTTTCAACAACGCTGCCCACAGAGTAGTTAAAGTACAATTCCACATCCATTCCAGCTAACCTAAATCAGGGCTGCTATTGCCCAGCCATGCTGCAGTGTTTCCTCAATACAAGCAGTGGTTTGTATCTGACCCTGGAATAGCATAGTTCAGGGAACTAAACTGGATGAAAGTTAACACTGCAAAAAAGTAAGTTTTCACATCCCCTGGACCAATTTTTTACAAGGCTGGATGAGCAACAGTGGAGCACAAGAAGGGAGATGAAGGACTGTAGTCAGGAGCTATCAGAGGCAGAGTTGATGCAGCCACAGTTTAGGTCAGATTATACTGTTGCAGAATCACAGACTTTCTCACTGGTTTTTACCCTTGAATGTTCACAATGTAAGAAGCACTAAAAGTCACTAAAGATTTGATTGTAGGGAAGTAATCAGATTATTTGGACAAGGAAACTCAAACACAACCAGAATTAGAGATTATAATTATTATATGCATGTATGGCATGATTGAATTTTCTAAATTAAGAGTTCAATGCTGATCTGAGTCTTTAATTCAGTCTGAAGAAATCAACATAATTCCTAGAAAGACAGTGGGAGTTATTTCCACCACTGAGTTGAATGTAGTCCTAAGTGTTTTCTGGATTTAAGGAAACCTGACAAATAATTTTGGTTGTATTTGGTTGAATCCTTGTTTTGTTGTCAGCACAAGAGAGTGTGAATAACTGGTTAAAACCACTATATCGGTGATTTTAATCCCATTGTCCATGGTACCATCAGGGTCCACTGACTTCTAAACAGTCTGAGAAAGATAAACAAAAACACAAAACACTGCCAGGAGACTTAAATTCACAACATGGTGGTCAGGCACTTCTTTGGAAAATGGCCCCTGTTCCAGGTAATTTCTACAAATGGGAAACCTAAACAGCAGGGAAGAAATTATCAGTTGCAGATCACTATCATGTGTCCAACCTCAGGCTGTTAGGGATTTATGGGAATCAATCCCATCTGATAGCAATTTAGGCACCATTATAAATGAGTTGTTTCTGTAAAGGTCCTTGAGAATGGATGACTGCATCACAAAAAACAGCTTTACATTTTGGATTAAATGGATTGATGATGGTAATCCCAACAGAAAAAGAATAAGAGGAAAACTGTAATCGGAGCTGAACGAGTCTCTCAGCTCTGGAATTGATCCATTGGTTGTGAGAGGTTTGAAACAGTCTTGAGCTTTCTGTAAAAAGAGTATTCAACTTAACTCTTCATCAACATTAAGCTTTGTTTAAAAATTAAGGCAGCAAAAGTTAAGTTGTTTTAAAAGGTTTCCACTTCTAGAAATCTGCTCCTCCCTTTTCTCTTATCTTTGGAATTGCTAGTTTATCCAGCATAAAAATTTCACAGACAAATTTGGTCTTCAAGATCTGTGCGTCTGATCAGCGTTTTAAAAGCCCTGGAAGCAATGGCTGTGTTTATTTCCAGAAGTCCAAGAATAAGCTGATATTGCTATTTTTAATCTATCCGGAAATATGCAAAGAAAAGAGCTTAATTGCAAACAGACCAAACCTTATATAGGAAATGGGTATATCCCTCGGGGCCACCTAAAACATGAACGTCTGAAATTAAATTCATATACTCTTCTCCCTTGCTCCCTGAAGCACGTACTCTTGGAATGAAAGGGAAGGCTTTGGGCTACCATCATATCCCAGTAGTTTCTATCCATTATAACACTCTGGCTATCTTAATATTCAATTAACAGATGTTTCCCAGCATGTATGAGCTCAAGGTGACTAGCTGTATGTCTTTGTAATGAAACCATTAAAGAGAACAGAGAAAAATTAGAAAAATAATTGCTCTCTTTCTCAGATCATAATGTGGTTGCCAGAGAAAAATTAAGCAGGAGTGTTGTGATTCCAAAATTTCACCTGCACTTTTCTCAACAAAGGGCTACCACACCCACTCAACAAAAAACAGTAGTCTCACTTATGAACACAGTTCCCATCACCTGCCCAATGATTCTGAAATCAAGGTTATCCTTTTCTCAGCTTCCAAACATTACACTCTGTAATGGGTATAGAGCCCTAAGGTAGACCAGGTGCAAATGGCTTCACTAAAATTTCACCCACACATGGTCTTTGTATAGGCCCAGCAGCAAATAGTGCCATTTTAATGTTAGCTCTTCCCCTAGCTGTTGCATTGGGCACATATCATACTCTGTATGTACTCTACACTGCATCATGGAGCTTGAATAAAGCATCGCCCCAGTCTGTGTGTTTTATCAGGTCTGGAAGCAAGTCCATCCCAAAACTTATTAGATGGCCCTGCTTGGTGCCTGCTTCCTTCAGTGCAGAAACTTTGTGATGTCCCATGCCTCTGCTGTGCTCTCTGGGCCATAGTATCTTTTGAATCTCCATGTTCTGTGGTCTTATAACTGAAATGGTCTGAGTAAAATCCTAAATGCTGAATGGCCTTCAGAAAACAGTGCACACAGGGGACCCAAGAGCTGCAGATTTATTGCTTGTAAACCAAAAATCGTATTGAAGAAAGCAGAGATAAAAATAGATGGGGAGCTTGGGGACCAGAAAGGCAGCCAGTGGAGATTAGATGCACTGCTGGTTGGCTCATCCAGCTTGTTTTATTGTAGCACAGTTCCAATAACAACTGTATTATTTCAGCTTTTGTGCAGTGAGCAGACATTTGTTTTGCCTCGAAGGTTTTTCACATAAACATGCTCAATTTTTTCATTTCTTCTTGTATTTCCCAGTGTTTCTACTGGCAATTACCAATGGGAGAGTTGATGGCTTCAAAAGCATATTGGCCGACTTCTCAGCTGGTATAAATCAGCAACACCCCTTGGTATTTAATAGAACTGTGCAGCTTTATGCAAGTTGAATCTGCACCAACTGTTCTTTTAAAACATGTCCCACCTTATAAAGCGTTTTCTTCAGTAGTGCATTCTGAAATTAATGAGAAGCATTAAGCAAACTGCCTCATGGACTGTGCACAGTGCACAACTTGGCAGCATCTGCTTTCTAATCTGTGGCTCTGCTCAGCCTAGGGGACTTCTTTGTGAGGGATGCCAATGCGTAATGGTGGCTGTTGTGTCCTGTCTGCCTGCCCTGGCCTGTGATCCACTGCCTTGCAGAGGATGGACTCAAAGCCCATCCACTGCCTGCTAGCTCAGTGTCTCACAGTGCTTTTGGCTTCTTCTTCACTGCAACCCTTCTGTGTCCGTGTGGAAGCGGCTGTGAGGAACAGTTACAGTGAAACTATGGGGACTGTGCATCAGGCTTTGTTACCTGTTTGCAGTTTGCATCATGACTTGGAAAGTACTGTCCTGCCAACTTGGGCTCCAGAGGCAGAGGAGTTCTGTAGAAATGTGTTTGAAAATGATCCCAGGGAAGGAGGAGAAGTATTTACCTCAAATGATACCAGGTCAGCTGGAGGTACATGCGTGGTGGAGGCTGTGCATTTGTCACAACATTGTAGCAGGCACAGGGCCTGCAAGGCCTCCCTGGCGGTCAGCAGCCTGAGACAGGAAATGCCTAGTCATGGTGGCTGAACCTTAGAAGCCCCTCTCCCGCCTTCGGACCCTTGCTTTTCTCTCTGTAAGCCTATAGGTCACATTCACCTCAACCCTGGCTATTGGACAATTTCTAAAGCTCCTGTATGTTGTAAAAACCCCTACCTTTGCCCTGCTCGGCAGAAGAGCTGTAGGTGAACACTTTTGCAGAAGATTCAATCAGGACTTCCTGTGGAACCTCACACAGCCTTCTCCTCTCTCTCCCTGCGTCTGCCTCAGGCACTTAGCAAGCAAAGAGCTGAAATCACAAAATGAGCTGATAACCACGAAAGAGCCAATATCACCTAATCTTGCTAAGGTAGCCTGCAGCTAGGGGCTGCTTGGGAACTCGGATAAGCTGTGCTGAACACAACTGCGCTATCCGGACCTGTGGCAGCCCTCCGGGGACACCCCGAAACCCGGCCGAGGCCTCATTACAACGTGGTGCTCTCATGCAGCTCCTAGAGTGTGTGCAGACTGAAGTAAAACCTTGACTTCTGTGCAGCTTTTCAGAAAAGACCATTTAAAGGTGATTTAATGAGGTAGAACCTAGTGATCAGGTGGGACACTTATTCATGTTTCTACATCTCTCATCAGCTGTTGAGCAAGTTAGCCTCTGCCATGTTGACAATTGAGAACTAGATGGCTGTATATTTTTACTGTGATTTTGCTATGGTTTTACTTGAGATGTTTATTTGCACTGATTTCACCCTCATCAGTTTCTCTGCACAAATAACACAACATGTTCTTGACCATGTTACTGTGCTAAATAGAAAAAAATGCCTTTCTCTCTTTGATTCTTTTCATAGTATTATGGAAGTGGGAGGGAGAATCTACCAAAATGTGTCTTTGTTTCATCAGAATCTGCTCCCTTATAGTGGAAGCTCTATGATAAGAGACTTTTTCATGGCTAGCATGTGAGGTGTGTGTGTAAATTTCACCCCACCCCTACAAAAGACATACACAGATACTTTAAAAACCCCAGTTTTAAGACTCAGGCAGCTGTATAACCAAAAAGAAGGTCTAAATTGATCCACAATCCATTTCTATCAATGAACCTATCTTTGAATAAAGTTACATTATAAGTTACAACACAGAAAATGGCTTTTTTTTTTTCATAAACTTTTCAGGCTTATGAATTTCTGGTGACAGTCATTCGCAGGAATAAATTATGAGGTAACATCAGCTTTGTGTAGGATTGAGATAAATTTGGGTCCAAACTAAATGAAGACCTCGACAGAGGTAGAGTTAGGAAATAAGTGTGTGGGAAAATTGAACTGAGTGAGAAGGCAGCAGGGAAAAGGAAGCCACAGTACAAATTAAAGATTGCAAGTAACAGGGCTGGATGCCAAGAGCCTCAGAAAAGAAAAGAAAAAAAATTCTTGATTAGCTCAACTGTTTGCTTTACTATATAAAAACTGACCTCCTTGAGGAGCCCTGAACCCCAGCCTCCTGGGAGTTGGAGTACGTATGAGTGAGCTGCTGCCTCGCTGAGGGCAACACAGATGCTCCAGTGCCAGTCCTCTGCCTCATGGATTTCCAGGTGCAAATGCTTCATCTGGCAGGAGTTCTGCCCACATCAAGCTGACAGTGTCTAAATGTTTTATCCAGCCTTGCATTATACATTTTCCCTTTCCCAAACTGCTGCAATAATTCCAGTTCCATTAGCTATGTGTGAGCATGTGTGTTGAAGGGAACCGCTGTCTCTCCGAGCTGTAACGTGTAGGCCGAGCGTGACCTTCAGGGGGACAGATGAAGGACAGCGCTGGCAGGACAAGCCCATGCCTCCAGGCAAGCTCTGACCTCAGTTTTTGTACAGCAGCCAGTGGGGCTCCCCAGCTGCCCTCAGCTCCTGGACGCTGCCTGGGGTACATTGCCGTCATTGTGAGTCCCCACTCCATAAGGAACACCCCCAGCCTCCAGCCCTCTGTTCTCTGCCCTGTGTAGGAGGTGCTTCTGTTCAGAGATCCTTATGGGAAACCTCGGACTAGACCTGAAACATGCCACCCTAATGCAAATGCTCATTAATGTCATTGTTAATGAGCTGCTGTTGCAAATACTGATATTACTGTCATTCTTCTCCTGAGCCATTCACGTTGCCATCACCAAGCTGAATCATTGCTGCAAAGTGGGAAATTCAACAGCTATATGGATTATGCTTGAGGACCTGACACTTGCATTTCACACCTGCTGATATTTTTTGATTGTGAGTTGTTCTGTGCTAGACACACTGCCAAAGAGGAGCTATCACAGACAGAGCTGCCCTGAGAGCACAGAGGAAAAGATTTATTTATGGAAACCTTTTGTCACCATGTCCCTCACTTTTACTCACAAAATCGTTACTTGCTGTCAAAATGCTCATCTTCCTCCACTCTGTAACAATAAAAAGGAGTTATATAAAAGAGGTTGGCTCATACAACTAGCCTGTACAATTCAATTAAATAATTTAAAGGCTGCAAGAGAAGACAATCTTTTTAACAGGAGAGGATGAAAGAATTGCAGGGCTTCTTTGTAATGGAATAGGATCAAAACAACTGGTATCTAACATTTGTTAGAACTTCTAGAAATGAACATTTCTAAACCTCTCTATTATGGGGGAATATTAAAATCCCAGTTTTAGAGATAGAAAAACAAAGATGACGTTGTACTTACAAGGCCTCTTGAAGGCACATAGACATAGAAGCCAGTTCCTGAAGCAAAATGTGTATCCAGACTTGTAACTATACCTCACTATCAAGAGCTAGAAATTCTGCTTTTTCTTGTAAATCTGCAAACATATGAGCATATAGTAATGGGTTTTTTCCTATAAAGTAAAGCTTCTCATCTAAACAAAATTGTTTGCTGTGGCAGAGAGTGCTCTGTCTGGCCTTCAAAATGCACAGTGTTACAGGGAGTGCAAAACATGCATGTATTAAATTGTTCTCACTATCCTTGGCTAAGTATATTAAAAACGGTGGGGATGGTCAGGTGGAAGTGGTTAGCAGGGGCCTTGAGAGTGAAGTTTCTGGACATGTGAGATTTGCTGTGCTTTACCATGTATTCCAGCATCCTTTTTGAGGAATGAAACAAAGATTTTAAGCCCAATGAAATCAAATCCCTCAATCAAGCTTAACTCAGGAATGTGAGAGCATAATACCAACAACATGGGGATGTCACCAAGAGAAAGATACAGTATCACCTGGTTTCTGTTCATACTGCACTGTTTATCTAAGAATCTCCAAAGTCTTCAGGAATGCCAGTGAACTCTAAATACTCCTTGCTGCACAACTGAGTGTTCCTGTCTGCATGTTACAGGTGAAAAAACAAAGGCACAGGAGTCCGTGTGACCGTTGTGTAACAAGTTACATTTTGGGTGAAGCTTATCATGTAGTTAGCAGATGCCTAATTTCGACTTCATCTGACATCTAGCTTCAGTAATACTCCCCAGGTCAAAGAGAGTCCAGTCCATTTGATCGCCTCGGTAACACACTCCTTTTAATTGTTTTTGCAGGATTTAACAAAAGGGGAGAGAAAATCTCCAAATTGTCTCATAATTTGAAACTGTTGAGATACAGTTTGGTAGTTTCTGCTGATGAGGTGAGATTTTCCAGGGTTAGGAGAGCATCAGAGCAGAAAATGAAGGCAG